>NW_028261387.1:61029992-61362492 GCF_051295495.1 Thamnophis sirtalis
ACGAATACAAAAAATGGGAAAAGTATAGAGGAAGAAGGGAAAAAAAGACCAGTCCAGTTTAAAAGTAAGAGGCATTTGTAGAAAGTCCATCCATAGAAAACAAACAAAATTAAAGTGGAAAACATAATACGATAGTTTTAAACCAGGGTTAATTCGCTGCTTACTTTCTTTTATCTTCAATTTTATTTTAACTCTAAGTCTTTTGGGTTTTCTCTTCTCTAATAATAAAGATTTTTCTCACCATTTCGACACACTGTCTCTCCTGTTCTGCTTCCGTTTCAGGGGCCTATCCCAACCTTCTGCAGCCATGGCTGCTTCTCTTGTAGCCGGCAAAAAGAGCTTTCCCTGGATCAATCAGAGGCTTTGCAATGCCCCTGAGATCAGCAGGACATGCCTTCTCTATCACCGTTCCTTCAGAACAGTTTAGATCCAAAAAGGATCATCCAGCAACAGAGATATTGACAGCAATCCTGGAGCCCCAAGATTGCATGTCGTATTGTAGCAACGTCTTTCCGGGACCAGAATTTCTGTCATAAAGCAATGCAGTTGCAAACTTAGTTTAACAATGACAATCTGAACAATCGCCATGGGCCATTGTTAAGGGAGGATTGTGAGTCATTAAGCAAGTATTTTAGGTGGCTTCTAATGCTCTGTGGGGAAGGATGCATGAGAATGTACATGGGCTGATGAGGCATGGTTTGAGCATGGAGGGCTGGGAGGGAATCTTGCCTGAGTAACTTGTGACTTTCCCTGACAGTTTCCCATTTACTTTGCTTGTGAGAAACTGGCAGAGAAGGCTTTAAATTGTGATTATGGTCACTGGAGGCTTCAGTTCTTGTAAGTGCAAAATGGTTGCTAAGGCCCCAGATTGCTATTATGTGACCCTAGGGGCATAGGCATGGCCAGGACATGGGAGGATTGGTAATACCACCTTCATTCAGTGGCATTATAATTTTAAAAGTCATTGAGCGAGTGATCATTAATTGTGCAATACCTGTAATCTTACCTACTTTAAACCCAACTGCAGGTTGAAGGAATAAACTAACAAAGATGTCATGTGCTCTCTGTGTGGGCCTATTCTATTCTCCCTGTTTGGTGGCTGTGTGTGAATAAGTGGCTCATATGTGTTTACTGTTTACTGAAAAATAACTCCTCATAAGATCTGTTTGCAGAGAAAACTGTGGACAACTATTAGAGGGCATTTGTACAAAAGTGCCCTCAAAACTATTTTTGGGGCTGAAGTGGTATTCAGCTGGTTCTCTCGGGCTCTGCCCACCCATCCCCACATAATGCACAAGCATTGCGCATGCACAGAAAGTGGTGCGCATGCGTAGATGAGATGTGCGCTCACATTTGTGAATTGGTAGGGAAGGTAAGTAAATCCCACCCCTGTTGGGGACACAGTACAAAAAAGAGGACTTGCCCAGGGTGTGTGTTCCAGCCCTTGGAACTCCAGGACTAAGCAAAGCCATATTTTTAAGGATTTATGCTTTAACTTTTTCTTAAGGAGGATTCCCTTTTGTATATCATATCTAACTTTGTCATAGACAGTTTGTTATCAAAGAACACATTTGTTTCTTCTTCTGGTAACGAACTATAAACGGCAATACCCAAACTTAGATACTTGTGAGTGATGTGCAGAAACAGACCTGGTCTAGCTTAGCTTTTCCTAGAAATCAGCAAAAATAAAATGGCTAATGAGTTGTTGTTTTTTAATATGATTTTCTGGCAATAAGGAATCCTGAAGTCTCCTTGTTTCAGATGTAATTTTGTTTTGTCCTCTAGATGTCAAATGCAATGAGCCAAATAATTGCCTTAAAGGAGAAAGGGCTGCCCCGCATAGCACGGCTCCTGCAATCCAACAATGCTGAAGTTGTCCGATCTGGAACATCTTTACTGAGCAACATGTCTCGACATTCTATTCTCCACAAAACCATGGGTAGGCATTATTTTGTACTCCATGGGACTCTTGATATATCATCCCCATCACCTTTTCCTTCCACAATGCAAAAACCCTCATGTTACAGATAATTAAGATGTTGAACTTTTATAAATATATCTTTCTGTGGAGTTTTTTATTTTTTTAAAAACATCAACTCTAATTAAATAGGTATCACATTTCCTGTTTTATAATAATGCTTTAATAGTTGAAATTTCCCTCAACCTGTTAACTTTCCTCAACCTGTAATCTTGTTATTGGGTTACAATTCCCAGAGTTCCTCAATCACACTGGCTGGGAATGTTGGGTGTTGCAAATTTGACACATATGGTGAGCAACATAAAAGGATTGACTCCTCTGGTAGCTTTCCTAGTTGTCCATATTAATACTTGCTCTAAGAAGGCGATGAGAGAGAATGAGATGTCTGGACGGAGTCACTGAAGCTGTAGGCATGAGCTTAAATAGACTCCAGAAGATGGTAGAGAACAGGTTGGCCTGGAAGAACATTGTCCATGGGGTTGCAATGGGTCGGACATGACTTCGTAACTAGCAACAACAACAAATCATTTATTCATCAGTATTATGGGGTTCAAGATTAAATGAGTTGTGAAATGGAAATACAAATGAGGGAAGACTGACTGACTGATATTTCTGGGCTGTGCTACTTTTCACCTGAAATGATGTTGCTTCATTTTTATGGGCCAAATATATATTTATCAGGAAATCTACACAAATTTCATCACTACCCGATGCTGATATGCTGCAGTCCTTTTTACATTATAATTTTACATTCATTAAAAACTAGACTCTCTTAATCAATATCTGAGTAGTTGATTTTTCTCCTAATCTTAGCCTGAGTAGATATTTTGAAGGAGTTTTATTCCATTCTTTATTTAAAGATAGTCTCTTTCTACCGCTTTAGCTCACCAGGTGCTTCCAGATGTGACTCGCCTTCTAGCCCTCCAGGCTCCAGGTTCTAGCAACTATGGAGACATTATGACATCAGCTTGCTATGCCCTGAGGAACTTAATCATGTACAACCCACAGATGGCCAAACCTTACTTGACTGGCAGTTTGATAAATAATGTAGTAGGCCTGTGCCGAAATGGGTGAGTAATAATATGCAACTGGGGGCACATGACAATGATACTATGCAATGTTGACATGTGGTGTGACTTAGAAGTATTTTACACTTACTGTATGATTTTTGTCTAGATAACATATCCATTTTAAGGCCATTTTAATCAATAAATACTATATATTCTACATACTACAGGACTGATTGAATAGTCTTATCTGTACCGTCTTCCCACAATATTCTTCTAGGATTGAATAATGAGGTTGACTATAGCTACGCAACCTCCAACCACAGGATAGACCAGAAAATGTATCAGTGGTGCATTTGTTAAGTGACATCACTGAACCATGACCTATTTTGCTGTGGCTATCACAGAAAATTGTTGTGGTCATTCAGTGAAATAACACAATTTAACAATCTTCCTTGCCAGCTTCCTCTTGACTTTGCTTGTCAAAAGCCGGGAGGGGAGAGGAGGTTGCAAATGGCAATCATGCAACCCCAGGATGCTGCAACAGTTGTAAATGTATGAGAGTTGCTAAGCACCTGACTTACAATTACATGACTGCATGGAGAATGCACTGTCCATAGGTTTGAGATATAGTTATAAAGAGAATTGATATGTATGATTAAGAGAATTTTTCTCAAAAACTGCATGAAACAAAGCACCAATCTCTCATAATCTAGGCTTCATTGACAGAAGATGATTCCATCAACATTTTAAAAATATCCCCTTCTCATACCTACTCCGTTCAGGTCTTTGTGTAGGGAAATTCATATGTCAGCTAATTACACATACCTCAATGATTTTAAAAACATTAAATCCCGAAAATGCATGGTATCTTTTAGATGGAAGAGAGGGAGGGAGAGGGGGAGACAGGTGTCTGTTTGTGGGTGTGTATTATAGGTGTTCTTTTTTTTAATTACAGATCTTACCCCAAAGCAGCTGAAGCAGCTCGAATGCTGCTATCTGATATTTGGTCAAACAGGGAACTCCAATCTGTACTAAAACAGGTAAAGTATCAAGATGGCGTCTTTTCCCACTTCTTATAAAAGAATCCAGCATACCATGCACTTCAATAAGTAAAGTTACTATGTGGGTGTGCACTGTGAGAAATAGTAAAAGATAAATTATAAGGCAGGGGAACTGGGATTTTTAAAGTTCAGCATGTCAAGATTTAATGCAGCCTCAAAATTCCGTGCCACGACAAAACCGCGCTTCACTAAAGCGCGCCCGATTAAACCACGTCGCTGACGTCATCAGCAGGGCGACAACAGCGACCACGGAGAAAAAAGGGCGCTTTAAATAGTGCTTTGAAAGCAAGCCAATTCAAGTTAAGGTAAGGATTAGGTTTAGGGTTAGGGTTAGGGTTAGGGTTAGGGTTAGGGTTAGGTTAAGGGTTAGGGTTAGGGTTAGGGTTAGGGTTAGGGTTAGGGTTAGGGTTAGGGTTAGGTTAAGGTTTAGGGTTAGGGTTAGGTTAAGGGTTAGGATTAGGTTTAGCGTTAGGTTAAGGGTTAGGTTTAGGGTTAGGTGTAGGGTTAGGTTAAGGGTTAGGTTTAGGGTTAGGTTTAGGGTTAGGTTTAGGATTAGGTTTAGGGGGGTTAGGTTTAGGTTTAGGGGTTAATTTTAGCTTTAGCGTTTACAGCGTGCTTTTTTCTCCGTGCTGTTGTCGCGTTGTGATGACGTCAGCTACACGGTTTCGTCGAGCGCGCTTTAGTCGAACGCGGTTTTGTGGTGGAACCCAAAATTCACCATTCATATGTACAATATGTTGGATTGTAGTAAGTGTAATTTTCTAGAGAGCGAAGAGTTTCTCTGGAGATGTAATGGGAGGGAGGGAGCAGAAGAAGAAAGGTAAGTAAGTAGTAGTGTCAGGGTTCCAAGTAAAATAAACCCCTCCCACTTTCCCACAGTACTAAATGTGGGAGCCCTGAAGACCCAAAGAAAAAGGTGCCCCGCCAGGGCTGACAGTAGGTTTCATTTATGGGTCCATGAATAAATGACTGCTTCAGAAACACAAGTAGTCTTATCTCCATGGGAAAAAAATAAAATAAACATTTTTTTAAAAAAACTATAGATACAAAATTATAATATAATAAATTAAAGAAAATAATTGCAGAGGTACAGTTCTTTGATGTATTTTGAAATTTCACAAGCTGCTTGAATATTTATGTATGATTCTTTATAGCACAGTGACTGTAAAGTTTTATGTTCAACCTCAAGTTTCCTTTGAATGTAACAAGTGACTTGAAAAAGCGTTTGTAGAGAATCCTTTTCAATATACCACACCAGATACATCTAAGTATTTCTCTTATTTTAATTATGTTTTTAAAAAGTCTTCTTCTCTTGATTTTATCTGTTCTTTCCCTTCCATGGCTCAATCTGCAGCAAGGATATGATAAGAATATGATGGGATCTTTAACAGGAAGCACTCTCAGGACTTTGTCTTCCAGATTCTAAGAGACTTTGCATGTTTGGATTGCAGGTAAATGATGATGTCTTCTTTTTCAAAGTTAGAAAAAAATCACATTTCCTTCAGTTCAAATCATAATTATAGAACAATTTCAAGAACGCAGTGGCTCAGAGGCTAAGATGCTGAGCTTGTCGATCAGAAGGTCGGCAGTTCAGCGGATTGAATCATTAGCCCCGCCTAACAGGATGAAATCCCATTACCTGTCCCAGCTTATGCCAACCTATCAGTTCAAAAGCACTTAAAAATGCAAGTACAAAAATAGGGACTACTTTGGTGGGAAGGTAACAGCGTTCCATGTGCCTTCAGCATTCAGTCATGCTGAAGACATGATCACGGAGATGTCTTCAGACAGTGCTGGCTCTTCGGCTTAGAAACAGAGATGAGCATCGCCCCCTAGAGTTGGGAACAACTAGCATCCATGTGCAGGAGAACCATTACTTTAAGAACAATTTCAAGTGCTAGACTTTCTCTGAAAAGCAACTGATTTTAAATTTGGTCACTACAATAGTACAGAAGAAATGGACTATGTATACCAGAGTTGTGGAAACCACACCCCTTAAAAAATCATTGGTTTGCTTAACAACTATGGTGTTCACTTAATAATTACTGAAGTTACATTATGACTGTCACAAAAAAGGCATAAAATTGATCAATCTTGTCTGTGAGTTGATGTACAATGTCATGAGTTACAACCATGATGGGAAGACTCCATTATGGTTGTAACTTGAGAACTACCTGTACTTAGTTGCATTTTTTTTTGTAACTCTCAGAATTCTTCTAGTGAGTAGGCCCAAAGTAGAAAGATTTAAAGGGCAAAATAGATACTTTAAGCCTTTCAATTGCTTAAGGCGCCCATATAATCCCTAAAAAATTCTGACACTGCTTCCTCAAATCCTACCTGACAACTCCTGGCATGCCAGGCAAAACCTGATGCAGCCCTTAAGCCATTAGAAGTTGCATACCCCTACTGTAGACTAATTTTGTATCAAGTGCATTAACTCCCACATTGTTTCTAAATCTAATTAACATATTTTCCCTATAAAACCCAATATGATTTTCTTCTGGAATAATTTAATGGCTACCTGAGCCCACACACTCCTTTCTCTGTAACCACTTTTAAGGCGATCTTCTTGGTCTTAAGAATGGATGGCAATGTAGGACAAGGACTCTCTCATGGGAGAGTGACACTAAAAGTCTGACACTTTCTAAAGCCTCCAAAAGGACTTTTTGTTTCTCTTGTTTGAGTGATTTCCACATTACTTTTTTCTCAAACCTTTTAATAAGACATAGGCTATAATATTTCATTATTGTTTATTAACAGTGATATAGCATCTTTCAGAAAAATTGTGTCAATACTTTACATACATGTTCAATTTAAAACCATATATATATATATATATATATATATATATATATATATATATATATATATATATATATATATATATATATATATATATATATATATATATCCAATATTTATATACTGCATATATACAAAAGGTGTATAAATGGATGATTTTAGATCTTCTCAAACTATAAGGAATAAGCAGAATAGGATACAGCCTTGTTAGCAGACAAAAACTACTTCAGTTTCTATTGGCAGAGTTTTCATAATTCCAATACCTAACTATAATAGCAATAGCAATAGCAATAGCAGTAGACTTATATACCGCTTCATAGGGCTTTCAGCCCTCTCTAAGCAGTTTACAGAGAGTCAGCATATTGCCCCCAACAATCTGGGTCCTCATTTTACCCACCTCGGAAGGATGGAAGGCTGAGTCAACCCTGAGCCGGTGGGATTTGAACCGCTGAACTGCTGATCTAGCAGTAGCTTGCAGTGCCACCTTGGCTCCTATTGGTTCCTATAAAACATATCATAAGAAGCAACTCTATACAAAACTCAGTTTCAAACAGGAGATAGATAATAAAACATCATTACTAGCATATGGTGTCAAAGATTGTAAAATTGCAAGTAGCACATCTTAACAATACAGGGCTTGATCTGCCCAGAAAAAAATAAATGAATTGATTATATAGAAGATCAGTATTGAATACAAATCTATTCTTAATGGGATGGAAGTAGTGGTAAGAAGCTGATTGAAAGCATAAAAGAAGGAGAATAACTGGATAATTGGCTGGAGATAATTTGGCATGAGCAGCTTGCAAGGGTGGTAGATATCAGATAAGGCCCTCAACTGGATAAGTTCCAATTTCCTTTTTAGTCATTAGCACCCCCAAAATTATACTGAATTATACTGAATGAAATTTCCTGCAATGGAAAATGGAGCAGAATATGTGATTTAAGCATCCATTAATCATCCCCTTTATTAAAATGCTTAAATAATTTCCCATCCACCCCAACATCAAAAGAAGGGGAGGAGGAAGCCAAAAATCCTACCTAATCAAGATGCCACCCATTGCCCTAATGGGCAAAAGAATGATGAAAATAACATTCTTAGTTGCAAAAAAATAATCAATGCTTATTTACAGCCCCAATGTCTAAGGCAAGAGCTAGAGGATAAAATGGAAACTGTTCCATTGATCCTTACCTCCAAGGTGTTCTGGGATGTATTAAAAGGAGATAATAGATCATAAGCAATCAGTGTTGGAGTGGGGGGAGCTTTAAAATGGTTATATTTGAAAAGATTTTCCTTTTTTTTTCCAGAGCATGTAACTGGTTCCTGTCTGGAGTCTTCAATCCTCAAGGAATTAGTTAGGATGTTAAAAGACTTACAGTATTTTGAAAGTTCAACTAAGTTGTAAAATTAGGGATGAAAATTGCATTGTCTGATATAAGTATCTTAAAATGTTTTAATGAATATTTTAAATATATTTTTTTCTGTTTTGTTAAATTGGGAGGCCAATTTGCCAAAAATTGGGATGTGTCATTTTGAATGACATGCATAACAACTGAGACATCTACTTCCCTAACCAATGTCAAGTCAATATATTAGGAAATGCTAGGGAAATAGTGCCTAACTGCAGCTTAATTCATTAAAAAAGCATGGATTTTTTTAAAAAATAAGTATGTATATTTTTAGATACCGTTTACGTAGACAGACTACTCCTAATTTTGGATCTCTAGCTATTACGGCTACTTTGAATGATGGGGGCCTTTGGGCTATTTGGGAATATTTTCCATAGAGTTCAGTGGGATTTACTGCAATATAAATGCCTATAGAATGGCATCCTAAGGCCATTTTTGTACAGCCATAAGTTTGGCAGTATATCTTACTGGTGAACATCAGATAGCATTTTTATTCATTCCCATTTCAACTAATTTCTGTAAAATTAATAACACCTAACATGTTTATTTCATTTTCAATAGCCATTATACATATATTTAGTGAGATGGTATTTCTTTTTATTGCTGAATTTACATTCCCCCAAGGCCTCAATAAGGGAACCCTCCACTAGTATTGTCATTACAACCCTCATAATTCCAAGAAGTGTGATCCCCAAACTAGAGAATACCATATCGAGGAAGCCTGTCCAAAATGTTTTTTTATGGGTTCCCTTCTGCATTCATTCATTTTTCTGCTTTGCTTTCGTATTTCCCAATTATTGCTAGACTTTTTCCCCTGTAGATCATTTAGATGTCAAGAAGCAAATTCACATAAGCAAAGTTTTTCCTGAAGAGTTTCTTAATCTTTGTTTTTGTGTATATATGAACAAGAGTTCCTTCTACCGTTTTGGAAGGAAAAAACCTGGAATTCTCAAGATAATACCTTACTACATTTATCCATAACTACAGACTTCTGTATGACTCTCAGGTAGTGTGTCTCACAAAAATGTATCTTCGCTTTTTACAAAATAAATTTATCAGCTGAATGTGCCTGCCAAGATTATAAACTCAGAAAGAAGATAAAATAGGTAATCTTATCCCTTCAGTGTCTTAAATGGAAGCCTAATGAAATTACATTTTATAAGTTATTAGACAAATGGACAAGATTTTGTTAAATTGCAATATTTCCATTAGTTCATCTTGACCAATGAACAGTGGATTTGGAAGGAAAATGGTTGCATTTGTTTTAGTTTTTAATAACCCAACCATTAAGAATGTTCTATGTTTTCCAAATAATATTTCAGACTTTCGTCCTTATGAAGACATTCCATAAGAGATAAAGAGATAATGCATAATCCAGTGATATTATGTTATTGTTCTATGCCTTGTTGTTGAAAATCTTTATTCAGAAATGAATGTGGGAACATTAATAGAACCCTACCTAGCTTAGTTTGATATTTTCATACTGGCCTTTCAGATATTGATTGGAACCCCACAATTGGGAAATGAACCCACGATTGTCATTTTATAAATCTTCTTCAACAGTTGATACTGTGATACTTAAAATAACACATAAGCTTTATGACTAGCTGTTATTCAGAGCCTTTTATATGTTATATCCATGAACTGATTTATTTCTTTTCAAAACTATTGAACTCACCGTCATCAACACTGGGTCTTAAAGATAGTAGATTCTGTATTTTCTCTGAACTCTGCTTTCTTTTATTTCTTGGGAAATTCTACAATTCAGCATACAATAATTTTCCTTATCAAAGCAACTTAAAAAAAACTGAAAAACTGAAAAGGATATTGGAATTCAGTGAACTTCATCTGAGGAAAATGAGTTAAATACAATCAGAGCACCTTTTGCTAAGTCACTTCTAGAAAAGCAGTTCTGAGCAATACAGGATGGACCCGAGAGTTATTAGAAAAGCGAACTTTGTCCTGAATGTTCTGAATACATTCAGAAATGTATCCTGAATAGAAAGCTGGAGCAAAGCACACAGTGAAGACATTTGGGAAAGGAAGATCAGGTGAGGAGAAGGCTGCTAAATTGAGAGGAAGGAGACTGAGATAGGTATAAAACTGGAGAAATAATGGTGTCTTGGAACTACAAAGGTGAAGGATGAGGAAATTTACATGTCGGTTTGAAATAACCAATTAAATCTTTTGATAGCAGATATCTGTGTTGACTGTATTCAGTTTTATTGAGCTCAATCAACAGTAATTAGTTACATTGATATAAATAACCAGCGCCAAATTTAGAGACCCAGAACAAAATTGTTCCTTAGGGCCATGGAGTAACTATGATTACAACAACAATTCTTGAAATAAGAACTACCCAAATGTCATGTATAATGTTGTTTTAGCACATCCTAGGAAATTTAAATAGTGGTGCTGAAGGTTGTCTCAAAGCACAGTGAGGAGTCCTGGAGCATGTTTGTGGCAATGCTGGTTTTGGTAAGGAATGACAGCACTTCATGCCAATGAACTGATAATAGGCCACCTGTCACTTTCTTATATATGAACATACAATTAGATATCCACACATCAGATTGTTCAACAAGGTTCTAAATAACATTATTCAGAAACCCTAACCATATTAAGAATAATATCGGGATCTAAAATTGCAACTTTGAATTAATAGCAGCATTTGATTCTTTTAGTCAAATAATGAAATTAGCAAAAAAAACTATCAAGTATCCATTGCTACGTTTAGAATGAATGTTATAGTTGTTTAATTCATATGATAAGGCGTGTTACATCACCAACTGCAATATTTTGGGCAACCTTCTATGATGGCTTAATTAATTCTGTAACTTATAATGAAAAGAATTTGAAGAGTATGAGGAAGGGGCTTCATACATGGAAACAATTATATCAGATTTATTTTCTCCTCAATACCACTGAGTTTTTTTCCCACTTCTGTATGCAGTTAAAAACGTAAATCTGCTGTATATGTAATTTGTGACTGACCAAAATTGTTTATGGAGACAGACCAAGCATAACCTTTGGCCTGGCTGCATAAAAGCCAAATGTAAGAAACAGTAATGGCATAGGATTTGACTAATTGTAAATAAATTAGTTGCTGTTATAGTTTCAACATAGAAAAGGCACCTATTTTCCTTTGTTTTAAGCCTTGTAGAAAGCCAATAAAATGATGCATTGAATGTCCAGTGCATCATTTCAGAAGGCAAAATTTTTGCTAGCATTATTTTTAGTTGTAATATTAGAAGTCCTTTTTCTAACATCTGTGCAAAGCTGTAAAATATATGTGCAACAATCCCATACTACCGTTGTTGTTTTTCTTGTACTATATGTGTATTTGCTTCATTGGAACATCTAAAGTTAATAAAGTACTGAAAGTCTCTGACTGTTTCTTACTTCTGTTATGAAATATATAGATAAATAAAACACTTTGAGTATGTAATATTTTGTTAAAAATTCATTTTAACATGAACAGCATCCAATATTTATTAAAATCCAATGTAATCTCCAAAAATATATGTCTGCAAAGTCAATGAGAAAATGAGAAACAAATATTGGTCCTTTCATCAGAAGAGCATTTTACAAGAAATCTCCACATAATTTTCTTCTATCATTACCCATTACCCTAATTTATTATATTAAATCAATCTAGTTCAGGTTTATCAAAGTAATTTGTTCAGCAGGTTTGCCTTAACTAATATTCTGTAAAATTTTAACTAAATCTCTACAGCAGGATACTTCCATATTTTGAATTTGGAAATAAATCCTAAGCTTTTTCATGAAATTCTGTAGTATTGTAGGGAGGTTTCTATAGTTACCAAATGCCTACATAGTCATAAAACATTAATTAACAACAAAATCCTTCTATCCACATCTTTTTTTCTGTCCTAGCCAGGATGCTCCTGACTATCTAACCTAAGTGAGTTATCTCCCAAGCAAAATGCTGGGCTACTGTCATCTCCCCTTAGTAATTTTCTATGACCGTTTGTGACACCTAAATCTTTTTGTACCCATGTTATAGAAGTTGCCACTTTTCCACTTGCTAGAGTTTTATTTTTTTTTAATAGAAATTTCTCATTAGTAACCATGTCAAAGTGTTTCAAAAACATATAATCCATTCTCTAAAGGTTGTGGACTTGACCTGGACTAAATCAGTGATGTTCATACTGTTGATTCTGTTAAAAGTTTAAAGGATGGTATGAAGAAGATAGATGACACATTGCATCCTGACTCATTATTTTAGTTTATGGAGGATTTTTATTAACGATTGTCAAGTTCCTGCCCAGAAAATGAGAGTTCACCTTGAAATATGTGATTTAATTGCTGGTTTAATTGCTTATATTTCTTGCTATAATATAGCATATCATTTGTTTTTGACTTAGCACATTACATGCAACTAACCATATGGACTGCAAACCATGGTTTATGGATGAGCATGTTCTGCAAATACAGCCAGTTAAATGTTTATCCAATAATGCTGGTTCACAGCACTTTTCAAACCAAGGTCCACTTTTGGCTTTAGAATAGCATGTTTTCCCCTTTAATTAATTTAAATATTACAGATAAATTGTACAGTAACTTTTGCAGATACTTTGGGGTTGAATCCTAGGAAAGGATTCATATGCCCATCTATGTTTTAAAGTATGGCTAAACCAATCATGGCTTAGCACAATGCATTACCCCAAAATATCCGAGTTAAGAAATGGGCCTAGAATCATAGAATCATCATAGAACTGGAAGGAGGATGGTCTTCTAGTTCAAATCCCTGCCCAAGGCAGGCATTGTTATACCATCTCAGAAAAAGCATTGTCCAAACTGTTCTTGAAACATCCAGTGATGGAGCATCCACAACACTGGAAGGCAAGCTGTTCCATTGTTCTCTGTCTCTGTCAGGAAATTTCCCCTTTCCAGGTTGAATCTCTCCCCCTTCCAAGGATCTCCCACCCATTGCTTCTTATCTTACTGTCAAGTGCTATGGAGAATAAATTGATGCCCTCTTCCCTGTGACAGCCCTCAAGATCACAATCATGTCTCCCGAGCCTTCTTTTTATTGGGCTATTTGCTTTAGCTGTTCTTTGTATGATTTAGTCTCCAGACTTCTTATCATCATTATTGTTCTTCTCTACATTCTTTCTAGGGCCTCACCATCATTTTACATCATGGTAATCAGAAATGGATGCACTATTCCAAATATGGACTTACTAGTGCAGCATAGAGCAGTACTATCACTCACATGATGTTGATGTTAGGGTTAGGATTAACCCTAGAACTGTGATTTCTTTTTTGGCAAGTGCAACACACTGCTGACTCAAATTTAAATGGTGATCCACTAGGACACCTAGATCCCTCTCACAGTTAGTACTGTTGAGCCAGGTACCTCCTACTCTATACCTATGCATTTGATTTTTTCCTGTGTTAAGTATAGGAACTTACTTCTCTCAACACTGAAGTGCATCTTATTGGTTGGGGCCCAATGTTAAGATCCTTCTGAATATTGAGCCTATCTTCCAAAGGGTTAGCAATTCCACCCATATGCTGTCATCTGCAAATTTAATGAGTTCCTGTGTGAGCTCCTTACCACTGCTTTTTGTTTCAAGAATCTAATTCTGATTGTATGTTGGATCTACTTCTCACCAGAAGGTATTCATTTTCCATGGACTAAAGGCTTAAATCCAACTTTGTCTGTTCTTTTAGATATATTCAAATATTATCCGAAGCAGTTTCTTGTTTGACTCAGTACAACTCGGAAAAGGAGAATGCCCTGGGTTGAGAGAATTGTAAATATTAATTGTGCACATACATTTGGATAGGGAGTGGTATCAGGACTTCAGATATACAGTGATAAGAAAGTGCTGTGTTAGCACTTTTTTATTTTTCTTACCAAACTGGCTTACAGACACCAGTTACTTGTGGAGACATGACAAGGAACATAGATATATATGTAAATATACATTATTGCATGACATGAAGAGTTTACCATTCTTATCAGTTGCCCTGCATTTGCTCTAAATTGCATCTGGTTTCACTCCAAGAACAGGAGGAGATAATTGGATTGATGCTACACCAAAGCTTGGAACCTGTAGCTGCATGCATTTTGTGACAATGCAAATCCCAGGAGATAGTCAGAATTTTAGTGTATGGGAATGTAAGAAAGAGTGTCAGGCATTTTTGTATGTGTTAAGAGGCCTGTTTCCTGGCCCTATAAACATCCATGGTTACAATTGTACTTAGTTCCATATTAATTGTTTTTAATTTGTTTTTATACTCTATGATGGACATGGCACAGAGTCACTTGTTGAGATGGGCATCTATACAAATCAAACATATATATATATAAAGTCATAACCCCTGGTATGCCCAAATATGGTAGGAAGTTCACTGCTTCCATTCTCTGTCCATCGGCTCGTCATAAGAGGCCATCCAGACAGAAACCAAATATTTTTACTGTTGTCTTTGTTACATTTGTGTTGTATTTGTCTCCCTTTATTTATTTATCAGCACAAATACAACATACACACACACACACACACACACACATATATATACGATTTCATATGAGAGTCCTGTACTAATAGAATACAATAGACGTCTTAGCAAATTAGTTCATTGCCCTGCGGGAAATAAAGTAAAACAGAATTTATTTTCATCGTCTTTGCTGTCACAGATTATATCATCCACCCACCCACCCCCCACACACTTCATATACAACTATAGCTATTGTTTTTAAGAAGACATTACAAGGTAAGTTAGCCCTATAATTTAGCAGTGAGATTTGTTTGCTCACTTCATTGTGTATGTGTGAGAGAGAGCAAAATGGGACAACTTGCCATGGTCATGTGGCCAGCATGACTAAACGCTGAAAGTGTACAGAATATTGTTACCTTCCCACCAAAGGTGATTCCTATTTTTCTACTTGCATTTTTACATGCTTTTGAACTGGTAGGTTGGCAGAAGCTGGGACAAGTAATGGGAACTCACTCCATTACGGCACTAGGAATTCAAACCACCAAACTGCCAAGCTTCTGATCAACAAGCTCAGCATCTTAGCCACTGAGTCACCGTGTCCCTTAATAATAATATAATAATAATATAATAACATTTTAAAGCTTTTTAAACTGTAGTTTAAACCACATTTTATTTAAGTGAATGTAAGGAAAATAATGGATATGTTTGATTTATATTTTTCTCAGCCATGATTTTTTAATATCTCAATGGGATTAAATTCATTTTAGTTTCAACTTCCCTCAACATCTATCTCATTACTTAGAGATATTGTTACACACAGTCTGTAAAGAGTTCTCTAAACTTTGATCTGTTCATTCAGCTATGCAGTTCAAGGAAATTCAGTAAGATTGAAATAGTACACTGATAATATAGTACTAGGAATAAAGTCATACATCTTAGTTGATATATTGCAATATCTAACTGGGCACCTATATCAGGATCCCCTAATCCCTGGTCTGTGGTTCAGTACAGGGCCACAGTCTGTTGGGATGTGCAAGCGGCAGGCAAGCACACAAAGTTCCACTTGTGCATGTGTGCACAAAATCATCCCATCCATCTCCACTGCAACTACTGGTCTGCATAGCTGGAAAGGTTAGGAACTGCTGAATTAAATGGCATCCTTTATTATATATAAAGGGTCAGCTATGAAAGCAAAGGTGTGGTGATTTGAGGGTATGACATACAAGCTACAACTGTCAGTCACAAACCAGGAAATGTATAAAAAATTATTGCCAGCAATCCTGGAAAATGTTAAAGGTCTCTAATATGTAATGTGTTAGCGTTAGTGACTATCCATCACGATAGTTTTTAAACTTCAAATATATTGGGAATAAATTCCAATAAATAGATTTATAACATCCATATTTACACTGAAGTGATGTCTTATTCAGGGAGAAAAATGTATGAAATGCAACATTTTGGGTTTTGGGTTCGATGTTGGTGGTTGTCTAAGACCTTGAGAAGAATTAGTTGTAAGAATGTAGGTATGGTGAAGTCTGTAATTAAAAAGTGACAAAACTGCACATCAGTGACATCATATGGCTCAGTATTTGCAAAACAGTGTTAATTACAGCAACACAAAAATATATGCTTAGTATATTTCTGACAATGTAAACAATAAGAAAAGGTAAGTCTATGAGTATTCTTTAGAGATGCTGACCAAAAATCAATACAACTATGTTTTTACAAGGGACGAGAATTAGAAATTACTCTGTGGGCTTTCCATTTTGATCTGAATTATTAACAAGCTATAACAAGATTTTAATACACATTTATAAGCTTAACTAAGATAAGGCATGCTGTAACAATGGAAGGGAATTTTCTGGAGATCATAAACAGACATCAAAAGAGCTGCATAGAAATGCTTTATTTCTGTATACTATGCCAACAACAGTGAGAGTTCTGTACCTCTTCTGCATAATTTCTCCAAAATACCAAACTTTGGAAAAACTTTGTGTGATTGCTGACATATCTCATGTTAAGCCCCCTTCTTCAATGAAATCTAGGTCACTGTGACTACAGCTATTTATTGTCTTTCTTATGTGGAAAAATATTTTTTAACCTCAAGTCCCGAAACACTACCTTGCTTTTGCTCTGAATTAATGCTGCATCGTTTGCACAATTATGAATATGTTTGGGTTTTTCAAAGTAGAAAATATGATCTAAATTTGTGTGACAGCAAAATGCTTCAAATAATTTCTAAGCACAGTGGAAACCAAAAGGGGAAAGGGGTTAAAGAATTATATGGGTGGGACAGATAATTGCTACTACGCTCCCCAAAGTGATGACATCATGGGGCGGGATATTGTCAAACAAAAGACACACCTGTGGTTTTTTAAAATGTCCCTTAAACTAGTTCTGTAGAACCCTACAGGTTTAATGATCTTATTGTGGTTACCTGGCATGGGAAAAGGAGAGAAAGAGAAAAAAAACAGGGATTTGCTTAGGTCTTGGCACAGATATAGATCTGGAGTGACTCATAAACTAGGCTTCAATCACACAAAATGTGGGAAAGCAAGGCGAGTGAAAGATGGAGGGCTTTAGCAATAGTTAAGTCAGCATTTATTCATTTCCGTAGATGTGTGCTTGTTTATACAGGATTAAACCATAAGAAGTTTAATCCTGTACCCTGATGAAAGGGTATCATAGGAAATACCGTATTTTTTGGAATATAAAATCCACTTTTTCCCCTCAAAAAAGAGGCTGAAAATCTGTGTGCATCTTATACACTGAATACAGCATTTTTGTCTCCCCACCCCCTTCACCAAAATGGCCATGCAGAGCCTTTAGGAAGCTTATACAGTGCTCCTGGGGGTTGGGAAGGGTAGAAAAATGGGCCATTTTTTGCTCAATTTTGTCCCCCACAGCCCCCAAGAGTACTCTATATGTCTACTAAAGGCTCTTCATGCCCCTCCCTCTTTTTTTTTTTTTTTTTTTTACAAAAAATGGGCCTGTATTCATAATGACCAAACTGGTCATTTTGGGGAGGTCTGCAGAGTGCAAACACTTTTTTTTTAATCTGCCTCTTCAAAATCTTGGTGCATCTTATACTCTGGTGCGTCTTATACTCTGAAAAATACAATACATCAGAAGGTATGATCAAACTACAGTGTGTCCCTGAAAATAAGACTTTCTTTTGAACTCCCAAATAAGTGCTTGCCCTTATTTTCAGGGAGGTCTTATTATTTTTATGTGCAGGAGGCCCCTTAACCTCGGCCCATGGCCCACGGAATAATTGATCAAGAGGGCCGGAAGTTCTGTCCCTGTTTCTGGCACACTCTTGCCAGCCCTAGCATTCTGGGCCTGCTGCTCTTTTTGCGGCCGCCACTAAGAGAAAGGGCATGGTAGCTAGAATTTACAGGAGCAGCCTCCCCAAAATTGTTCTGCATGGATGGCAGGTGCATGTAGGGCACATGGGACAATTCCTCCCCCCCAGGAAATGGCAGGGACCAGCTGAGCATGTTTTTAAATATTTTAGGGGAGGGCTTCTTTTCAGGGGAGGGCTTCTTTTAGTGCATGTGCTCAAAAGCCCGATTGGGCTTATTATCCGGGGAGGTGTTATTTTCAGGAAAACAGGGTATGTCCTTCAGCTCTCCCAAACATACCAAGAGACTTCAATATTCAGCAGTATCACAAGTGACATAACTTTTATTTTTCCTCATTATGGAAAAAATTGCATGCATACCCTATGTTTATTTGCACTAATATACTGAGAATGTTTGAAATGCAAGCTTGATCTTGGAAGTGTGGGGTAACTTGAATTAACATTCATTTTAATTAAGAGATAAGCAGCGCAACTATTCATGAGGGCTCTTACATTGAAATATTAGGTTTGTGGCTTCAATCCAGAAGGAAACAAGTAGGAGGTGTCCTTATCTGCTTTGGCTACTGCACCTTCCTGGGAAAAGTCAACGGAGCTGTTATAATGCATGACTTAGTAATATCTTGCCTAAACTACTATAGCATATTTTATATGAGGTTGTCCTAGAAAAAAAACCACAACTTTTACCAATTGAAAACCATGATAGACAAATCATTTGCTATGCATTTTAAATATTATATAGCACCGATTTTGACCCAAAACATCTTATGTTAGTCCAGTGTTTCTCAACCTTGGCAACTTGAAGATGTCCGGACTTCAACTCCCAGAATTCCCCAGCCATTTGTCATTGTGTGCCAAAAGCATGCATGCATGGCATGCCACATCTATAATGCAATGCGTGTGCCCCCTGTGTTCCAACTCCAGAAATAAATTCCAAGAAATTACTTAATGTAGTGCTTACTGCTTCTTCAGGAAGAACATCTATTAGTTTTAACACCATTCCTAAAATGAAGATAATTATTACACCATTATTCTTTCCTGATTGATATGGATGTGAAAAAAAATAATTTCAGGAAGCATCACAAACATATCTACTGAGAATTCTATATGTACAAAAGAGAAGAAATGAATAGTTAAAATGGACAACTTATAGACCTTGATGCCTGTAATTAAGCCTGTGTTACATTTTGCCTAAGATATTACTGTACTTAAATGCATTATTATAAGATAAACAAGAACAATACTTGATTTGTATGGCTGTATGGCTGTAATATAGAAATACCTTCAGGCTGGCTGAATTTCAGCATTGATAAGCGTGGCTTTCACTTGTGAAGTTAATAATTAGAGAAGTGTTCTACTGTTACTGCAGCCTGCAGTCAAATGCAATTCTTCAGCACTTTCTTGCTGCCATATGTACAATGTTACATAGGTGTTAGTAGTACATTGTGAAAAATGTAATGATGCCACTGATGAGTGGATAAAAAACCAGCCAACCCATCATTTGCTGAAAGGAAAAAAAGCGGGTAAAGTTGTGTTTTTTTATGTGCTGTTTATTCCTTTGTTATGCCTCTTATTTTAAATGTATATTGTCATTCTTTGGGCCTGTATATGTATAAAATGAAATAATACTGCTGTTTTTTTTCTGTTCCTGATTTGTGGGAACTTGCTTGGTTTACTTTGATGCCTATATTCACACATATCAAATTTCCGTTCCAACAATAAAACAGCATTTGTCTGTAGAGCTTTTCCTGAATTAAGGTTAGATTCAGGGTCTTACTGGTGATATTAAAGAATTACAGTAGAAAACTAGTGAGTTTTAGGAAAAGGTTGGCAGTAATTTGGCCCAGCTACTTACTCTGAGATTTCTCCTTAAGTCTGTCTGTGAGTTCATGCCACACCTTCTCCTAGAAAATCCCTGGCCATTTTTGTCATCAGCAACAGCTTCTTATGGGAAGGCAGAGATGATTCAGAGACACCCTAGAAGAAGAAAAAATCATTATATGAAAAAAAATTGTTTCATGCAGCTCAGGAACAAGCAAAACTTGCCTTGCATTCATAATAAAGAAACCACCAATTTCACTGATTTCACACAGGTTCTTACTTGTCTCTTATACTGTCTTGTGGGAGATGTTTTTGTGGCTGATTCCCTGCATAAGTCCTGTTATGTCAAGCAACCATATAGATCCATCAGTCTACAGTAGGGGTGTCAAACTCAAGGCCTACGGGCCAGATCCGGCTGACAGGGTACTTAGATCTAGCTTGCAGGGCCGCCCTGGAAACAGCAAAGGACTGGCCCGCGGTGTTTCTGCCAGCAAAAATGGAGCTCCATTTTTACTGGCAGAGGGCTGCAGGAGGTTGTTGCAGCCGAAAATGGAGCTGGAGATAATTGATCCCCTCCAGCCCCATCCAGGTCACCAAAAGTGCCCTCGACACGAATGACATTGAACTGGCCACGTCCACCCTGGTCAAACCCATCCAACCCCCCAGGGTCAAACACAACCCTGATGCGGCCCTTAATGAAATCGAGTTTGACACCCCTGCTCTACACTATTTCCTTTGAGGAAAACAAGGGAGTAACAAACATTAAGCCAAATAAAGACATGAGATGAAAAAGAAAACATATTAACATAATGAAATTAAATCTGGCTTGCAGAAACCACATTCTCTATACCTGATGCAGTTTCAGTCAATAGTTGTAATCTTTAAAGTCTCTGCAGTTTGGTGGTCCTGGTTATTTTTAAGACCATATATTTATAGAACATAGAATAATAAAGATAGAAAGGACCTTGGAGTCCAACTCTCTGCTCAAGCAGGAGAATTTCAGACAAATGATTGTCCAGTCTCTTTTTGAAAGCTTCCAGGGATGGCTCACCCACAACTTTGGAAGGCAAGCTGTTCTACTGCTTGATTGATCTCACTGTTAGGAATTTTGTCCTTAGTTCTAGGTTGATTCTCTCTTTGGTTTCATTGTTTCATTCATTTGGTTCCATTGTTTCTTTTCCAAATTCCAAATAGAAGCTTGTTACCCAAGTCAATGCCTGCCAATATGTGTACCAAAAGTTATTATTTTCCAGCAACATGGATCCAACCTCTGTTTGTTTTATCATCCACACCTATTTTCACTCCAGTGCCTTTGTACTCTTCATACAAACTAATTTCCATAAAGCGCACAGAACTGCAGAACCATATAATATTATTAATACTTGCCCATGTTAAAAAGTCATCCATTAATTTTTCTATCTTTTGTAAATGTTCTATCAAGTTCTACTAATTCGTTTATTTGCTCAGTTATTACCATTTTCATTCACCTCATTTTCTTATTCAATACAATTGCCTTGATCTTTGTCACATTAATTTTCAGACTCATATTCCTTATATGGTTTATCTAATATTCACTGAAATTCATTCAGATACTCAGCCAATGACTCAGGCATGATTCTATTTGTATACATTCACAATCCCACAATATCACCTAGAGCATTCCTTATCTATTTGTACATATAAAACAAGCAATAGGACATCACACATTCTTTACTTACTCCCTGCTCAGGGTTGAGAATTCCATTCTCAGCAAATGCTTTACTTCCTTTTTCTAACACATTTATTTCATCTAGTAACCAATCTTCATATCTGTGAAAAATAAATCAGACGTTGGGTCTATTTACTTTATTATGTTTGCTCTAAAACTACTAACCATGCAGTATAATAAACCTTACTATAGTTCTCACAATCAGAACACTTAGCTGTGTAACCCCTATGTTCCACATTTTGCTTCTGGACAGTCCTCATAGGTTTACAATGAAAATTCTGCTAAACAGCATAATAAACACATTTAATAAATTAGTCCCACTATAGTTCTACATTTACTCTTGAAAGGAATAACTATAATTTATATTCTTCCATTCTATCAGACAGATTCTGCTTTTACACAGATGGTAAACAGATCACGCAGCCATTCCATGATCCATGACTGAGGCCTTCAAATGGCAGTTTTTACTACCGGTAAAATAAAGAAAGTGTACACTACATTAGCAGTCTTAATCATACCTATGCATTTCTTGTTAATAGTAAAGAGTGTACTGGTCTGATGAGCACAGTTTGGCTAAAATGGCAAAGGCAGAACCAAAACCCAATTTTATCCCACCATTCTGCTAATTTATTCAAGATGGTATAGGGGAAGAAGAGGCAGAGCCTGGGGCAGAGTCAAGAGAAGAATCAGCCTGGAGTCGATAAATAGCAATCCAAGTCCAACCCCAAGAGAATATTTTGCACTATTGCTTGCATCCCTGTAACTGAGAGATATATGCAGTGTACTGACACATGCTCAGTTCTAAGCATAATCCTCAGACCATTTATATTAGCATTAATGTAGAATAGTTTTTCTCTGTTATATGTATTGTAATAGTAATATGAATCTATTGCAATAGTATTTTTCACGTGTTCTCTTTTCTTTTTAGAGTACTTTTATTATTTGACTATATTGTTTGGATTTTAGTTGGGCTGAAGTTTTTGCAAGTTGTTTATGGCAGAGTTATCTATTTCCAATGTGTAAGTATACCATCAACAAATATGCCATCTACTGGCATTAATTCTGGATCTGATCATAACTATTTGACATGGATGGATTCCACAACCAGTGAGTCTATAATCTTTTCTCCTCTGCTAACAACAAATGTGTCCTGATTTTGCCAATGAAAGATTATTTTTCTCCGTGAGTGAATACATATAAACATACACATAGCAATGGTGTTCACAGCAAACTACAACTATGTCAAAATAATACCAAATGCAGGAATGACTTTATGTAAAATCCATAATTATGCCCTTGTTTATTGCCATCTAATACAAGTACATGTCACGACACTGACACAATAATGTCATTTGATGTATTCCACCTTTTGCCACCCCCACCCTTGGACATTTATGTTCCTTGACAATTATTTAGGGTAGAGAATCTTTTATGATTTTGGCTTATGCTTTTTAATGTGTAATAATCTCTCCTAGATGCTGAGAGAATTGTGAGCTTTACTTATATTTGTCACTAATCAAGAAAAAGCCTTTTGACTAGGAAGTCCTTCTCAACAATTTGATGACAGCTATATTTTCAATCCTCTATTGTGTACAAGTGGAATCAAGATATCACCTCCTTCTGTAGGAATTTTCAGCTCTTTCCAGATTGTGCCAATCAAAACTCACACACCCAGCACTTCATGTTCAGGCTTGATCCTAAAGCAGGCAATGACCGAATAGTTTTCATGAATTCTAGGAGGAAATGTGAGTTATATATAACCTGAATAAAGGATATTTTGACCCTCTCGATGTTGATGACCAACTCATTTCCTTATTAGCTAGAACTTCAGGAAATTGTCATTCAATATACAGGTTTCCACTCCTTAATTGGTTTTATTATTTCTGAAAGCAGTTTTGTTCCTCCTTGTATTGATATGTGTATATCTTTAAGAAGAAGGAAAGGAATTTTAAATAGTGTTTAGATTTTTAAATCACAAATGGGTCTTGTAAACAGTACCAATTATTGTTGTTAAGTAAGGACTATTTACAGTCCAAATATATACCAACTGAAAATATGGAAGACCTCAGCATCAGAGGGTACATGTATGTTTGACCATAAATTGTAAGAGAAACTAATGTGTTTGTATGAACATATCAAATGTATTCAATAATATCATCTTGTAAGGCTTAGAAAAATAGTATTTCATTCCCACTCTCACCGTTTTTATACATTGTTATGCAGAAAAATAAAATAATAATAAAATTACTGTTGCTGCATCTAAAGCCTACACATGGATAAATGGGGAGTTTTCATATAGGTAATAAACCTTCAGCTGTCTTTTTCAGAGATGCCTGAGCTAGGCACAAAAACTGCACTTCTTGCATTTTGTAGAGTTTCATAAAACAGAGGCAAGAGGCAACATGAAAGTACATGACTCAAAAACTAATCTTTTGACTTTAAATGGTTTCAGTGCAGCCTTTCCTTTTCATGGCACTTGGCATTAGTTAAGTGAGTTACTTTTTTCTGATTTGTTATGGGGCAAGGGAATAAGGGGTGTTAATAAGGCAATAACTGATTCTGAGAATCATATATTATACTAGTCCTTCAAAAGCAGAAGTTTCAAAATAGTTAATAATCAGGATGTACCAATGCTTCTAAACACAAGTCACAACAAAGCCAATAAGATGGTTCTCACTGAAACAGAAATGTAGAATCATAGGGCTAGAAGAGACCATGGAATTCTTCTAATCAAACCCCATCCTCAAGGCAGGAGATCTTATACCATTCTGGACATATTATGTCCAGTCCTTGTTTTGAAAACTTCCAGTGATTGAGCACCCACAGCTCCAGTAGGCAAGCTGTTCCATTGTTTAATTATTCTCACTGTTACAAAGTTTCTCTTTAAATTGCTCTTTAATGAGCTTCCACCCATTGCTTCTTGTTCTGCCCTCATGAGCCTTGGACAATAACCAAAGAGAATAACCTATGCCCTCTTCTCCGTGACCACTCCTCAAGTACTGGAAGACAGTTGTCATAATCTTTCTCTTTGTTAGGCTAGACATACCTAGTTCCCTTAACAGTTCATTCCATGATTTAGCCTCCAATCCCCAAATTATTTTTGTTGCTCTTCTTGGCATTCTTTCTACAGTCTCAGCATCTTTTTTGTATCATAGTGAGCAGAACTAGATGCAATATTCCAAGCATGGCCTCACTAATGCAGTATAGAGCAGTATAATCATTTTTTGATCTTGACGCTATCCTTTTGTTGATGCATCCTAGGACTGCATTGACTTTTTTGACAGCTGCAACACACTGCTGGCTCATACTTAAATGGTGGTCCACTAGAACACCTCAAGCTTTGTGGGCCCTTGCCCCTTACCTTTAAGATAGCATCCACTTTCTCAGCAGCTTGATCTCACCAATTCAAAAATGTTATCTAAATAATACCATCTATATAAAATTATTTTCCTAGGCACCCAGGAAACTGCATCATAGAACAAATTAATCTGGAACTCTCATTCAAATCTCTAATGATCAGATTAATGATCAGTTATACCTTGGGCATCATGTGAAGACCCAGTTCCCTTGAGAAGTCCACAGTGTTTGGAAAAGTTAAAAGAAAAAGATAACCGGTGAAATGAACTGATTACAACAATTGTAAATCCACCATTAGGAGACCTAGGCCAAAATGGAGACAGATCATTCTGGATATTACTTATGTCTGTTGTAAAAATGTAGAAAATTTGGTCCTGGTTGCTTTTATCAGAGAATTGAAGACATTACTTGATATTCCTTATGGGTGTGGTTCTAAGAACATGAATATCTAGATTTATATTTAACTCCCCCCCCACCCAACATTCATATTATTCATATGGCAACAGATAATTAAAGCAAGTGAAAAGGCTCCACCAGTCGAGAGTAATTCATGATTATAATAAATTCATTTTGATAGAATGATACTGACATAATACAGTTTTGTGCCCTGTTGAACTAAGTTTTTTTCTAAAATGGGGAAAGGTTCATCCATAAACCAGAATTACTCACATTAAACTCTATTTAAAAAGAATCAAAATAAGTTACATTCTTTATTACTGCCCAAGTTCCATTATTTTTAATACACTTAATGATAAGAAATACATTTCCCTCCGTCTACCTGGCAGCCTGTCTAACTGGAAACATGAAATATAGCTCTATTAGAGCTTCAGATTGCCTAGCCTGCAAAGCTTACTCTATGTCACATTCCAGGTTTTGCTTCTAACCCTGCCTGGATAAGCCAGCTTGTCAGGCATAGCAGGAAAATGTGAGGTTTTAACTTAGTTGTAATGTGTGCAATAATTTAGCAACCAGTTCTTAGAAACCAAACGGAACCTGCTATGTAACACACCTGAGAAGATCACCATGACAAATGTCATAATGACAAATGTCTGACACTCATTTAAAATTAGTTTTAATAAAGAAACCTCACTCAGGTTCGTGGTTGGTTTACTGCACTAAATGAATTCACTTTGATTTTTGTATCAAAGGAGATGATTACCTCCTTAATCAAAGGCATGAATAAGAGCATGCTGCCAGGACTAGTACCTTCTACATTGCCAATATTTCTGCCAAAGATTCTGAGTCTGAAGGACCAGCAACATTCAAAAGAAAAATATAGTCACCAGGACCAGTTTTGAGAACTGTTACTTCTCTTACAGTCTCCAAATCACTAAAAGCCATTTTCAATTTTTATTTATTGTTTAGTTATCTCATTCCAGACAACACTGGAATTAAAAACAAAAGTAACATAACAATGAATACAAAAAGATATACAATAAAAACAACTGTGCAAGAAGCTTGTGGCCAGGAGAAAAATGTTTAAAATCCTGCCCAATTTCTCAGAGATTACAGGAGCAAACTCATTTCAAGTAACTAAGTATGATTGTGAATCAGACAACTTAACCAGGTCAGACCAGTTAGAGTGCAATGATAAATGAATCTTAGAGACTTTATCTACTTGATACCTAAGATATTTTAAAATATTGTCATTTAATATGTAAAACGAGAAGAGCAAGTTTTCAGCAATCAGGGCTACATTTCTTTTAATTAGTCCTAAGGACTATGATGATCAAAATAATTGTTGCAGGTAAGTTGCAGGACTTGGTAACTTGTGTTTTGTGGGGAATTGAAAGATTTGATTCATTTTGTTACCCTTTTGCTATTTGAGAACAAACACAATTTGGGAAGCTTTTATTTTGAAAAGCAATAAGAAATGCCTTCTTATTTAGCTGCTTAAACTGTTTCTCTGGGGAGCACAGCAAATATACAGCCTCACACATAGCAGATTCTCAATCTTAATTGATGACTCTGTATTAGCAATTTATTTTCAATATGTTTGGACTCAATGCAATCGATGGTCTTCAGGACAGAGATGAAACAATCCCTGGAAAACATGAGGAAGTTCCTTTAGGACAATATATTGTCCTATCTCTACTTTCTGACTTAGCTCTCTGGCTAAGTTTCAGCCATAGGTCAAAAGATAGTCTGGACTGGTATCGCTGGATGAAACCGTGCCAGGAGCTTGGCATTAACAGGCACAATAGAGAGCAAGATGCAATTATGGTAGGGAGAGGTAGAAGCAGATGTCAAAGCTCCACCTTGTGTTATACAGAGGAAAATGTTTGACAGATTTTTTACATCCAAGTTTTAGTTCGGCTACCAAGGACTAGTTTGGCTGATCTCAAAGCTAAAGAAGGTCAGATTTTGTTACTACTTGCATACATATCAGTCAGAGACATAAAACAAACGAAGAAAGGAAGAGTATAAATCTATAATATGATCTTTGTCTGGCAGAAAAGTGCCCAAACTACTTGTATGGCCAGCTCATTTGAACCCCATGAAGATGTGAGAACTTTGCCAATTGATTGGTTTCAGCTTCTTCTCTGAACAAACTCCAGCAAATGCCAGAAGCTTTGAAGTTTCCCATGAAAAGTGAGATGTTGTGGCATCTACTCATTTTCAAATCTTATTTCTTCTCACTGTCCCATTATTCCTTTTGTTATTCTAATTTCTCTGATCAATTTACAATTTTCAATCTATTCCATAAGCATACTTTATTTACAATTTCTCAAATTCAGGATAATAAACATTATTTTATATTAACTTCCCTAGAGAAGAAACTTTGGGCATTTCCACTTCTGCTTATGACCTCAAAGTACTAAGCAGAAGCAACAGAAGTATGAGCCAATTGGCACTCCCATCAGCCAATCAGTAGGAAAATGCAAAATGTCATTCCATTAGTTCTTTCTTCCATAGTTTTGCCTTTTTTTGAAATTATACCCCTGGACGTCCAGGTGATCACATAAAAGAACAATACAATAAATTGCTAATGTGTCCCTCATCTATGTTTTTAACTACTAAACCTTATTTTTTATTATTTTGCAAACAAACAAATAAAAAGCCTCAAGGATTGTCACAAGAGGAATCAAACTGGATGCAAAGCGCAATTCACCCACTTCTATTAAAAACCATTATGAATATGAGTTGTGAAGCCAAAGGACAGCATATTATTGTCACTTTTATCACATGCTTTTCACAATTATGTCAGGCGTGGGCTTTTTGCTTATTTGTTGTGGCTCTTGTTTACTACAAAGACAAACATGGGAGAACATAGCCAGGATTGTTCCAGATTTTTAAAGACCTGTGAGTCTTCCTGGGTACATAGAGGTGAAGACAAAGTGAATGGGGGAGAAGTTGGCAAAGTATCGTTTTCTCCTTTTCTGTAGAGGAATCTAGCTTGCTCCAAAGCCCTTATCTTAAGATGGTTAAATGATTAATCAATATATTAATTGCTGCTGCTGCTATTGAAAACAGCAAATTGTTGCTTAGGAAGCAATTGCCTTGAAAATTCCTTGAACATAGGTTCTAACCCGTGATGCCGAACCTGTGGCACACACGCCACAGGTGGCATGCGGAGCCATATCTGAGGGTACGTGAAGAGTTGCCGTAGGTCAGATATAGCTCACACGTGCGCACTGGCCAGCTGATTTTCGGCCTTCCAGAGTGTGGGGGAGGCCATTTTCACCCTCCCCAGGCTTCAAGAAAGCCTCCAGAGCCTGTGAATGGGGAAAATGGGCCCAACAGGCTTACCAGAAGTTTGGAAACAAACTTCTGGTAGGTCCGTTGTGTCCATTTTTTGCCTCCACAGGCTCCGGAGGCTTTCCTGAAGCCTGGGGATGGCAAAAAATGGCCCAACGGGTCTACTGGAGGTCCAGAAGCTTCAATGGGCCCTGCACACATGCGCAAGGGGAGTACAGGGTGGTGGTGTTGTGCACGCATGTGTAGGGGGAGGGCATTGCATTATGGGTGTGGTGGGCATGCACACACGCGCAACAGCACCTGCAACAGGACCTTTTGATACCCAAGCAGAAAAATGATCGCCATCACTATTCTAAACTGAAGGTGTGTGTGTGTGTGTGTGTGTGTGTGTGTGTTGTGTATGTGTGTGTTGGAGGGAGGTACTGGAGTTCAGAATCCAGTGGGTTGCATGGTGCAGAACGTCTATGAAGTATAGCTTGGAGATGCCATACATAACCTGGAGAACATGTCGTACATGTTATAAAGTGTTTAGAGAGTGTTGCCTAAGAACAATCACTAATACTTTCAAATCTGGGTGATCTCTAAAAATAAGGTCCTAGACAGGATAAATGGACTTCTTCCAATAACAAAGTCATTAATAGCAGTAAAATTCCAAGGTGGAATGACTTTTTTAAAGGTATGTTCTCTTAGCAATATATGAAGAATTCCAGGAATAAAGGAAGTCTGTTCCTTTCTATTTCAGATTGTAAAATTACCCAGTAAATAGCAAATGATAAAATTAGGAAAAGAAAATAATTATAGCTTTTTTAGTTGCTTTATTTACAGACACAAATTTATTAACTTGAGTGACAGGTAATCTGTCCATTTCCATCGTGCAATGCTGGGACTGTGCAGTTATAGAGTGGGGCCTTTAGAAAGCAGCTTCTTCTGGGAAATCTAGACAACGTGGTACATTCATCTGAACCACACAGACTGGGAGAGTGGATCAAATGTATTGAATGGCTGTCTTCAGAGTCTAGACAGGAAACACATTTCACTTCCATCGGCCACCAACCACAGGCTTTCCACGGGCAGCCTTGGAGCTATTGTGAAAGGAAAAAACAAATAAGGAATTTATGTGAGGTGTTTTTTTTTTCTTTACAAACGTCTTAATGAAGCAAAGGGAAGAAGGGAGAAATGGTTTAGATCTACTGTTGCTTTCAACAGAGGGCACAAAAAGAGGTTCTTTTCACAAGGGTTTTTTTTTGGGTGGGGGAGCTCTCAGCAGAATCCTTTCATAGATTTGGCCCAGCCCAAGCTGACCAGTCTGGTTCTCAGAAGGCGGGCAAATGGCACTGAAGGAAGAGCAAGGGCACAGTAAAACACATCCTGTTTAATGCATAAGAAGATAATAGTGTGCTGAGGAAATGGAACCCTAAGGGGGAAATCAGCTTATGTCTTAAAAGCCATAACCATACCCAAGACTTCAAGATGATTCTCATCCTCTAATGAGCCTTGGGAACTATAATTTTATGAGGCTAATTCATTTTCAGCATTTTCACCAAATACAATTCTACACTACACTTATGGGATATTTTTTTTTTACAGGAAGATGTTAAATGCTGCAGCATGGATTAATCTGTTCCTTTTGCTAAAATTGTAAGGAATGTATGTTAAAAAGTATTTTCTTTTACAATGAGTATGAGATTAAAAGAGGCTTGTACCAGTAGACATTATATATAATGTGGCCTTGCAATGAATGTTTATACTCAATTGCAAATCAATATTGCTTTGTAAATTTGTGCTTTCCAGTGTGTTTTACCACTTGTTTCTGATTAAGCTAGAAAATAGGTTATTACTTCCAAATAAATCAATGCTCAATAGTTGACTGAAGGGCCAAATAGGACTAAGATTATCAATGTTGAACTCTTTTCAGGTTTAAGGCAAAAGGAGACAAGAGGGAGATAAGATAAAATGGTTTATTATTTATAAAGGGATCAGCAGTGTTCTAATAATTAATTTATTTTAATTCCGGTTTTCATAAGGTATGCTACTTTATAATTATTTCTTTACTTATTTGTACATTTATTAAAATATTTATTTCTTACCATAAAAACATATAAGCTTGCAAATAACAGGTTGCCCTGGAGATTATCTACCAACCTTACAGAATAATTTCATTTTAATAAAAGATACCAGAGGAAACCCTGTATCTTTTATTAGCTCTCCTCTTTAAAGTATTTATTAAGTCCTCTAAAATTAAATTGGAAAAAAGTGGGATATTAGCAAAATTAGAGAATAACTGGAATTAATATCCCATTATTAGTTGTTAAGAAGAATAAGTAAAAGCATAAAAGAAGTAGTGATATGAAATATTTTGTAATTCTGCCTGGATTGATGCTTCAACAAACAATTGGTAACTTCCTACACAGCCATGGGAAGCCTTGCTAAGTGTTGTTGTGGAGAAAAAGAGGAGGATGCTTAGTGCCTTGAGTTACTTATGAAGTAATAAAAAGGGGATTTAAAAAACTAATAAATAAACTTTTATCACAAGTCAACTGATCACCATTATCACTATGATCATATTGAAAAAAGATTGCTGGCATTATTAATTGGAAAGGAGCAAACAGGTTTTCTTTAACCAACTAAAGAATACATTTAGCTTCCTGAAATAAAGAGATCACATTGCTTCTTCCTGTAACCAGGATTGCTGGTCACTATAATAAGAAGCCACTGTGTTTTCTTTTCTCACCTAGTGATCCACTTAGATCTGGTTTCCCACCTGATGCATGTTATAAGTTGATAATTATTTGTTTTCCACACCTGGAAATAGAACTTCTACAAGCAGGTTTGCCGAGAAAGCAAGCTTCATGAATTTCCATTCATTTTCAATACCCAGGATATAAATCAGTGTTTCTCAAACTTGGCTGTTGGGGGGAATTCTAGAAGTTGAAGTCCACACATCTTAGAGTTGCCAAATTTGAGACACACTGGTATAAATTGACATATATGACTGTTCCCCTGTGTATATATTCCTAAGTGAGTTGTATAACCCTGGGAACTGAAAATGGTGCCCAGCTATACCTTAGTCCCTGGTGCTGGAGATTGTGGGGATTGGTCCTGAATATCTAGAGAATGTCAGGTTGAGGAAGAATACTAAATGGGATTTTGCCTATCCAGTTTTAACACTGAACATTCCCTTAGGTGGATTGTTCTGTAAACAAAATTGCATGGTGTTTTGGACATAGGCCGTGCATGAGCCATTCGGAAAACATTTTAAAGAGCAAGAATGCAATGTCGCTGAAGCAAGCTAGAGATATTATCCAGCTTTAGACTGGCTGCGAAAAACCAACTAGGAAATATATAAACATTTGGTTTAATTCTTTACCCTCTCTGTCTAGCCAATACATTTGTCTTGTTTCTCTGAAAGGGCAACAGCTGTTCCTAAATTTGAGGGCAGATTAAGAATGATATTTATTACCCTGAAAAGATTCGCAGAGATTTCCCAGATTACCATTAGCCTCTAGTATGCCAGTCCTATAACCTCATCTTCTATTGCTCTGACAAAATTACCCTTTCCTCCACTTTCTATAGCAGCCCAGGCTCCCTATATCAGCTTCCAGAGCATCCTCAGATCATACTATCTAATTTGGAAGGTAGAGAGGAAATATCAGTGTTCAATGGTAGAAAACCCCTGACTCTTCCCTGATTATCCAGGAATAAAACTGAAATCAGAGCATAAAAAGCATTGCACAAAACCAAAGTTGGCCATCAATAGAGAAAGATAAGAAATCAGGATTTGCAGTAAAACCAAAGATAACATAGAGTGATGCTTAAAGCCATTCCTTTAAGTATTTGCACAATGCAAACTAGCACAGCAGATCAATACACCCCAAAGGGCACAACATGCTACTTACCCTTTCCTGAAATAAATGAGGAGACAAAAGAAGAAATATAGTTTAGTAGTGCTCAGTAGATTAGCCTAATCAGTAAAATTTATATTTGATGAATCTAAAAAGGCCACCAGAAATCAAGACATTCCTAATCAAGATGCCATCTGTTTATGGGTTGAAATAGGAACCTAGAACTATTCCAGTCTACAAGCAGCTATATTTGTTGCTCACATCAATAAGAGAAGCAATGTCCATATAAAGATAAAAGAATTTCCACTTGGTGTAGACTTACTCCTACAAGCCATGCATATAACATCAAGGAGTTTTTAGCCTCTTTGTGCCTTTATTCCCTATCTCTAAACTGAGAGTCATAGCCAAGGAAAATGGAAAGATACCAATGTTGGCTGATAGTTCATAACTGAGTAGAATAGTTCTGACATATCAGATAAGACACATAATGTTCTGGGTCTTAGAAAATGACCTAGGTGAGGAATGGTTTCCACTTCAAAGCTGAATTTTGACACCACATAGTGTGGTAAAACTTAACCGAAGCAAGCCATGCCATAGAAAAGTAACAGAAATGCATCTTAATTAGTGCAGTTTTCTTGCACTTAGTAAGGATGTGCACTGAAAGAGTGAGAAAAATGATGTCCTGTGAGAAACTAATGATGTTCAGGGATGAAAAGTAAAATAGCTTCAGGAGGTGCGAAGGAACTTAGTGAAAACTGCAGCTGGAGAAGGAAAATTAGAAATGAACATGAAGAAATAGAGAAAAATGTAGGAGTAGGCATAAGATCTACAAATTGGATTGGGATGGGAAAGAATAAAACATAAGGAGAAGAGACCAACCTGTCTCTTCTCAGATGTATTTGACTATAATGTCTCTAATGGTTTAGTACAAGGGTGTCAAATTCAAGGCCAGTGGGCTGGATCCAGCCTAGGGTGAGCTTATATCTGGCCCATGGCCCTGGAAACAACAATGGACCTGCCCATGGTGCCTCTGCCAGCAAAAACAGACCTTGGAAGGGCCACTGGTGGCCCTCCCAAATTCCGTTTCTGCTGATAGAGGGTTGCAGGAGGCCGTTGCAGGCAAAAACGCAACTCAGGAGCCCAATTTTGCTGGCAGAGCACTCAGGCCACCACAGGGTCCCCAAGATGAGTGACATTGAGCTGGCCATGAGCCCCTGGCCATGCTCTCCCTGCCCTCCAGAGGTCAAACACAACCCTGATGCAGCCCTCAATGATACCAAGTTTGATACCCCTGGCTTAGAATTTTGAGAGTTATAATCCAACTTTATTGGAGAATACCAAATTGTTTGGGAGTGGATCTAGTCAGATAATTGGGAAAGATCCACTAATGGTAGGATATTGTTGCTGGCCCATTAAAAATTGTTTCACTCCAGTGGGAGCCTTCTTGATCTCACTCTTTCATAAAAATTTTAATGACCCTCCTACACCCAATATGTAGAATAAATAATAATGGGAAAACAAAATTTAGAAGATGGTAGACAGAAGAGAAAGTGAGAAAGCTCAATTGAAATAAGTGGCAAAGAAATTAAATAAGAAAAGCAATAGCAGTGAATGATAGAAGTTGCTAATAGTAGAAGTGCTTCATTCAAGACACCTGAATACCAAGCTGCAGGAGGTGTTGTCTTCATTTATTAGCCTTGGGTTGCAACAACAGGAAAGGCAAGAAATGAAGAGCAAAGGATTAGTAGAAATGAAAGAAGCAGAACAGGAAAAGAAATAAAAAGAAGACAAAAAAGACAGCACACATTAAAACTGGAAAGATTTGTGAAGTGCAAAAGAAAAAAGAGAGATAAATGTGGAAGATCTACTGGGAGTGCTTGATGCTATGAAACATGATGGACCTTTTACTACATGTTCTGAGTACTTACACCTTTTGATGATCACTAATGCGGTTCCGTAGAACATTAATCTGGAAGAGAAATAAATAGGTAATGATGTTTCAAGAAGAAGAAAGCATGGGAGCTACTGTGTCAGCACAGTATGAAGCCAAGAAAAGAACACAGACCAAAGACATTGATTATCCCCAATAGTCAGGAAGGCTTGCAGGCGGTAGCAGATCTGGAAGTAAGAGCCAGAAACATATTTGGTTGCTTTATGTTTATTTACCTCGGTCCTTATTTCCCTTTTTTATTATATCAGTGTAACTTTTTCTTACAATATGCCTTCTTTCAATGAAGAGGAGATTTAAATTCACTTGCCTGCTCTACTAATCTCTGAGGGCTTCATTTTTCATATTGCTTCTCCAACGTGTTTCCATTGAGATTTTTTCTAGCAACAGAATGGTAGATGAATATTCTCCTTTCAGGAGCTTAAAAGGAAACCTCTGCTATTTGTGGCAGGATCTGCATTTCTTGAAACTCTACTTCCCTTAGCACAGCTCCACAATATTCTTCATTTTGAACATTATGCATTTTCTCTGTACAACCATGTCCTGTTCATGGAGTTCACTCAAAGCATTCATAAATATGGGAGCAATACTAATAATGCCACAAAACTAAGTTGCATTGCTATGTGGGAAATTGAAATGTCAGCCAGTCATAATGTATGTCGATCAAGTTTCAGAATTCCGAAAAGGAGAAATTGCAAAGCAACTAAAGATACATATACAACCGGAACAAACAATTTAATGTTAGTTAACCTACAACATTTCTAATAATTTGAGATACATAATGAAGTTAACAGGAAAAGATCTTGGAACGTTCATTGCCCAAAGCAAAAGAATCATGATACTTCTATTTAGTGGTTCTCAACCTTCCCAATGCTGTGACCCTTTAATACAGTTCTTCATGTTGTGGTAACCCCCAACCATAAAATTGATGTCTCAGTTCCTAAGACCATCAAAAATATGTGTTTTCCAATGGTCTTAGGCAATCCCTGTGAAAGGGTCGTTCGACCCCCAAAGGGGTCCCGACACAAAGGTTGAGAACCACCGATTTAGGAGAAGAATCAAAGGTTGGAGTAAAAGAAAGGGAGAACTGGAAAAACAATATTTATTTAGCTAGGCTAGGCTCCTTAGTTACTGCTGCTTCTGGTACAGAATTCCAATTAGAAAAGAAAGCTTCCAAAAGATTTTTCATGTCCATAGCCCTGTTGATGGCTGAAAAGACAAAAGACTGTGTGACCTCACGAGACTTAAACTTGATTATAGGAATCATTTCAAACCAAGCAGGCAAACATGCCAAAGAACAACAGTTATCTGAAAAGGCATTGATAGCATCCAGACTTCACAGGGACATTGGAGGACACTATTGAGAGCAGCAAGTTGCATACATAGCTCCACACCATAGATGATGTTTCCAGGAAACAGGCTATACTTACTACTTGCTTAACTCATCACAGCGTGCAGTAAGTAAGGAAATCTGGTTAGGGTTAGAGAAAGGAGAATATTATAGCCTTTCATGAATAAATCCACATTTTTTTAACTTTCACCATCTGAACCTCTGGAGAATTCAGCCATTTCTAAACATTGATTAGTTCCTATCTTTGTGTCTCTCCTGAATTATTATTGCAGTTTGCTGCCTAGTTTCCTAACTCTGCATTCTGTGTTGTGGGTTAAGTCCAGAATTGCATGGTCTCTATAGGCTTGGATCTCTCCCAATTCCCCCCCCCCCACTTTGGCAATTCTTAAAGTAGCTGAATATATGGGTGTATTTCTAGTTTAAACTGCTGGTGCTGACTTTCCACATCCATAAGAATGCTACTCAGTCATAATTCATATTCCCACAAGCTTGGGTCACTTATGCAATCAGGATGACTTAATTTTCTCTTATGTTAGAATAGGCACCCCACATTTCAAAGCTTTCTTCCATCTAGCTCTCACTCTTTAGAATTTACTCCATCTTAAGCAATGCAATTTTTAGAGGCCTTTAAATATTTAATATATTTAAATATTTTTAAGACTTTTATGAAGCTTAGAAGAACTTTTCATGACAGTACTTGCCAGTGATTTAAATTATGACAGTATTGGGATTAGATATTGATTATATTAACACTAGTTTATGCCATGCTGTGTTTTTATTGCTGTTTTGTTTAGATCACAGATAGTATAAGTGAATATCAAATGAAAATACTATTAATAAAAAAGTATGAAACTTGTATGCATCCAATTCTCAATGGCTCAAAAAAGGAAATTACAATTAAACATTTAAAAAATGGCAAGCAATTTTTATTGGCAATGTAGTAAAGTGTTTCACTCTTCTCCACCAAAGGCTGAATGAAGAGCTCATTACTTCTATAAACATTAAAACAGTTGCAAAGGAACTATTAAAAGAAACACAAAAATGGTGATCCTGAGAAACAAATCTCAAATATTCATTTATTGATACCTGAATAACACCAATATCCATGAGGAGAAGGAGTGAGATGGCTGTTCATAAATGTTAATAGCAAATTCATTTTTAAAATAGAATAGAATAAGAGTTGGAAGGGACCTTGGAGATCTTCTAGTCCAATTCCCCTGCTTCGGCAGGAAACCCTATACCATTTCTGACAAATGGTTAGCCAACATCTTCTTAAAAACTTCCAGGGTTGGAACATTCACAACCTCTGGAGCAGAAGTTGTATTCAGCAGGTTCTGAACAGTTCTAGAGAACTGGTAGTGGAAATTTTAAGTAGTTCGGAGAACTGGTAAATACCACCTCTGACTGGCCCCACCCCCATCTATTCTCTACCTCCCAAGTCCTAGCTGATCGGCAGGGAATGGGGATTTTGCAGTAACCTTCTCCTGGAATAGGGTGGGAATGCCACACCCACCAAGCCATACTATGCCCACCAAGCCATACTACACCCACCAAGCCATGCCCACAGAACCTGTAGTTAAAAAATTTCAATCCCACCAATGTTCTGGAGGCAAATTGTTTCACTGATTAATTGTTCTAACTGTCAGGAAATTTCTCCTTAGTTCTAAGTTGTTTTTCTCCTTGATTAGTTTCCACCCATTGTTTCTTGTTCTACCCTCAGGTGCTTTGGAGAATAGCTTGACTCCCTCTTCTTTATGGCAGCCCCTGAGATATTGTAACACTGCTATCATGTCTCCCCTAGTCCTTCTTTTCATTAAATTAGACATACCCAGTTCCTGCAACCATTCTTCATATGTTTTAGCCTCCAGTCCACTCATCAGAAGTGGCAGTGGTGGGAGAATCAGCCCACCCTCTCGGATGCTTCTGGGTATGCGCAGAAGCATTGCCCATGAGTGTGTGCACATACACGAGTGAACCGGTAGTAAACAGGTTAGCAACCCACCACTGCCCCTAATCATCTTTGTTGTTCTTCTCTGCACTCTTTCTAGAGTCTCCTTTTGATATAAATTCTTATGTAGACAAAATGGATCTATATAGGCAGAAGTTAGAAATGTCTTGAGGTTTGTAGAAAACCTCACATTTGCAAAATGGGCCTTCAGACTTGCAAGATTATGTTAATGAAGCTTTACAATGAATTTGTTTCCTGTCTGGTCTGCCTAGGAAAGCTGACATCCATTTTGCAAGTCTGAAGGTTCAAATCTCCTACTGCCACTTTTACAGCCTGAAAAGCTAGGGAGGGCTTCTTATCCACCTCTTTCCCTGTGCATTGCGCAATGTGAGCTAGGCCCTCTCTTATCTGACTGTTATCTAGGCAGCATTTTTTACCCCATTTCTCAAGGCCTTTCTCCTATCCCTATGCCTAAAATATCCTTTGCTAACCTGGGGTGCCCACATACATTGGGAATACAAATCTTAGAATTGCCCTTGCCAATGAGAAATGTTGATAGGTATAGTCCAAGATAAATAAAACTATTCAGTTCAGGGAAAGCAGGTTTAAACTATTTTTCCCACCTATTCAACTGTATCCACTTGAAGCACAGAAGTAACTTCACTCATGTAAAGAGATCTTCAGTGCTGATTTATCATGTTGATTCCAAATGGAAATAAATCTAGATTGTCTTTCAAATGAGTCATGTCAGATTACTCATGCCCGTCAGTTCTTATTTGGTGAAAGAAATATGTCATTTTGTAGTGAAAATAAATGGGGGGGGGGAGTAAATACCAAGGTTGTGTTGAAAGCTTGTCCATTTTCATTTTCAGTAGTGATTTCAGTGCAAAGAAAATATGACTAGAACACCCAAATGAGGAAAATATTCAACTTTCTCTGAGATTAATCATCACCATGATTCCTTTTGTCCATTCTGCTTCAGTCCACCCACTTCCTGATTGATATTTCTTGCTCACAGAAATGTGAATAATACCAGCCAATGAAGGATTTTGTCATTTACAGTATTTCATGAAGGCATGACACAATAATATTCTTCAAAGCAAGGGAAGTTAATTGAGCATAAAAACAATTCTTTTTCTTCCTGAATCAGTTGCCCAGGTGATCCCAGCCAATTAGGGATCATGTATTTAAAAGAATAACCATCTTCCCATTTAGCTCCCTTGTGTTAATTACAGAGAGGGATGGAAACACTGTTTTCTTGTTGGGGGATTGCTTTGTGGTTTTAAAAACAGTTATGAAAACTTTTGCACTGTTCAAATGGCAGTACTGAATCACAGGCCTGTGTTCAGCTGTACAGCAAGTTTCATTGAGACATCTGCAATCATTCACTGACAGCTCATTTCCAGGTCAAATGGAAAAATTCTTTGGGCAGATAACTATACCAAGATAACTTTTATGGATGCATAGCTTGCATTTGTGTCCTGTAGAATGTGTACATTGTTAACAGCACAGTAGGCTATGCATGACTACAGATCTTTTAATAATGCATGCTGCTACATTGACATAACTTGACTTCAATTATGAAAATGTTCTCAAAAAATTTAAAAAAGTTCTACAAAGCTCCCAAATGATCTAATAGTTCTACTTTAATTTCACTCAGTCTTAGTAAGAAGTGACATTTGATTACCCTATATAGAATCCAGAGCTGTAAAGAAATTGATATCGATGCTTAGTCTTACCTCATATTTCTGCCTTTTGAACTTTTCCTGTAAATCGAATTTCTCAGCCTCAAGATCATGAATGCTCTGCCACAGTTCCTTGGCCTTTTCCCTGATTTGAGAAGACATGACATTAGTAAAAGTAGTAGTCATGTTAGTTCTAAATTAAGTGAAATACATAGTGGAAGCATGTTGGTCTAGATCAGTGGTTCCCAAAGTGGGCAGTACTGTCCCTGAGGGGCAGTGGGATAACTTAGGGGGGTGCTAAGAGGCAAGCGGGCGGCAGGGGGCACTACGAGGCAAGGGGGCAGCAGGGGACGCTAAGAGGCAAAGGAGGTGTGGAGATGGCCCCCTCACAGGGCACAATTCTGCCTGGGGCTCTGTTGACCGCCAGTCATCTGACCAGCAGGGGTGAAATTCAGTCTAACGTCCCAAAGACTGGAAGGATTTTTTGCTTGCTTGCTCGCTCAGGAGCCATACAAGGATGTCAGGTGGGGAGGGGGAAGGAGGGCAGAGAAAGAAGAGAAGAGCCTTTTGCCTGCATTTCTCCTCTGATATGACTCTGCGTGTCCTGTGCATGGAGAAGAGATGCAGGACTGAACGGGGCTGTCCTTGGGCCTGCATTTCAGGGATTGGGAATTGGTGTTACATTACGCAGCAAGTCCGATGTCACTGCACAAGAGCGCTCGCCTGCCTGCCTGCCTCTCTCGCGCTTTTATTAATGGCTTTACTTCTGACTTCCTTTCCGGGACTGCGCTGTGAGCCGCCTCCATGAGGATTGCACCACAGCACGCGTGTGCAACGGAGCCACCCCCCCAATCCTTCTTGCACCCACTCCACACGGACGCACCACTCTCGCCTGCCTCTACCCCTCCCACCTTAGAAATGCAACACAAGTAAACATGTGGTGGGGGGGAAGAGAGGGAGGCTAGCGCCTCTCTGCGTCCTCGCTCCTTTCGTAGAGGTGGCCTTAAAAAGCAAGGAGCGGGAGGAAGGGCACTTGGGGTGGTTTCTTAAACTTTGAGTTGCAAAGTAATCTCATTAAAGGCTGAAATATAGGGGAGATTGTGGGAAAGGGATAAGCATTTCCAACATATACTGTTTTTAAAAAAGTAAATAAAAAAGTGGTCTAATTACTGTCTAAAGTTGGATAATGTCACATACAGGAAAAAGCAAAGCAAAACAAAATTATGATAGAAAAATGTCCCATATTAGAATAAAATGCTGTCTAAATGTTTCAGTATGTCAAACAAGATGTTTTATAACCAAATGGAGTCAAAACACTGCAGTTTTTTTTAATAAAGTGCCCTTCCTATCTTGATATTTATGCACAGTGAGACCTTTGTCACAGATAAACCTGGATAATGAATGGCATCACTCTTATGTTGTATGAGTACACATGAGCTGCAAGGCTTATATTTTGCCATAGTATAATCTACAGCTCCATAAGTACTACTAGGATTTTGACCAGCTGCTGGGCACCAATATATTGAGGAATACGGAAAGATTGATCACGCGGGGCAGTCTAATGAGCATTTCTGAAATGGCAGATACCACAGAACAAAGACTTTTTCCTTCTCTACCCCCCACCCCACCCTGTTATTTTGAAGAAAAACAAAAGACAGCGGTGTGTGTGTGTGAATGATCAGGCATGTACTGTATTACACAGAATTTACTGAACAGTAAAGTAGTTACTAAATTTTACTGAGTTTACTAAGTTACTAGTTACTAAGGTTCTTGAAAAATGACTATCAGACTTTGAAAAGCTGGTATCACTGGATCATGTTTAACAATTTTGTTGAATTAATGTTAACTAAAAAGGTTTTTAAATTGAATTTTGAATAAATGTGCAATTAATTGTTAGTTTTAAATTTTAGTGTTACTATCTTCCTTCCGTCGTGCAAACCACCCAGTCACATGACCCCCCAGCCACACCCACCAGGCCACGCCCACAGAACCAGTAGTAAAAAAATGAATTCCACCACTGGGTGGGGGGCACTGACAACCAGTTTGTAGCACCAAGGAGGTGGTGGACTGAAAAAGTTTGGGAACCACTGGTCTAGATGTTGCTCCCATGAACTATAGCTAGCATGGCCATTCACCATAGCAGAAGGGACGATGGAGCTTGTATTGCATTCAAATTTAATGAGTTCATATGCTGACTGTTTTTTCAGAATTCAGCCTTTTGATAAGTAGGGAACAGCCTGAACAAACCAGTGTAGCAGTATCTAAGATGGTAAACAGTATTCAGTGGTTGGTTCCTTGGGATAACCTTGTAAGAAGCACTTGCTTCCTCACATTTTCTGGCCCATATAAAAGTCCAATCCTATAGAAGAAAACTTGACAACCTATTGTTTCCTTCTTTTTCATCAGTCTACACATCTGGTTCTTGTGATCTGGAAATCACAACTCCTAAAAGCCCATGTAAACCATAGAAGAATTGTAGAAGCAATTCATACAAAAGTCCTCTTAAACCTTGAAGTCTGATGCACTTTCCAAACAGTAGACTAATTTGTACTACCTCTTTAAGAGGTAGAGAATTATTCCCTCCCCTTAATTATTATGGAAAGTACACTAAAACAAACAATAAAAAAAAAGGAAAAGAACAAAGAGAGAGAAAAATCTCTCCATCATTATTTCTGTAATGTGGTCCACCCTTGGCAGGACACAGTGTTTTCTAAAACCCTCAACCAGTCTCTTGAAGTTGTGTATTTTTCTATGTGATCTTTGCACCCTCTAGCGGTCTTTTCTTTTTAGCTCAGATGCCAGCAATACTGTACATTCTCCGGCCTGACGCCCAACCAGTCATCAGTACAATTATGTAGCACCTATTTAAGATATAATCCTGCTGGCATCTCTTAAGGCAAATTGTGGGCAGTCAAACTGACAATTCTGTTTAACAAACTGTAAACATGTCAAAACCCTGATAAGTTACACAATGAGAAAAACATTAGTATACACCAGGGGTAGTCAACCTTTTTATACTACCGCCCACTTTTGTATCTCTGTTAGTAGTAAAATTTTCTAACCGCCCACCGGTTCCATAATAATGGTGATTTATAAAGTAGGGAAGTCAATTAAATTTAAAAAAAGGAAAGTCTTCAGTATCGGACAAAACCCCTACCGCCCACCATGAAAGCTGGAACACCCACAAGTGGGCAGTAGGGACCAGGTTGACTACCACTGGTATACACTAACCCTGACTTGGGAAAAATTAAAGAGTCTCTTGACTTGAGCTTGACTTCTGGTTGTCTTTATGAACACATCCCTATTGTTTTCATGGCAACTACACAGAAGTAGTTTGCTACTGCTGTCTTCCAGGGTTTTTTTTTTACTTCCCAGTGTAAACCTCTGTCCTGGACTTCCATGATGATTTCAATCTAAATACTAACAACATTTGATCCTATTCAGCTTTATTAAAACCAAGGTTTTTTGGCCATTTGCTTAGGGAACTCTAATGTATGTATGTATGTATGTATGTATGTATGTATGTGTGTGTATATACATATATATATATATATATATATATATATATGTGTGTGTGTGTGTGTGTGTGTGTGTGTGTGTGTGTGTGTGTGTGTGTATGTATATGTATATGTATGTGTGTGTGTGTGTGTGTATGTATGTATGTATGTATGTATATATATATATATATATATATATATATATATATATATATATATATATATATATATATATATATATATATATATATATATATATATATATATATATATAAGATTTTTTACAACCCCTGGTAAGCCCCAATTATGGGAGGAAGCTAACTGCTTCCATCATCTGTCCTTCGGCTCGTCACAAGAGTCCATCACGACAGAAACCCAATATTTTTACTGTTGCCTTTGTTATATTTGTGTTTTTTTATTTGTGCTGATAAGCACAAAGTCTCCCTTTATTTATTTATCAGCACAAATAAAAAAACATACATACATACATACATACATACATACATATCTCTTTCCTTCCCCTTCTCTTCCCCTTCCTTTCATCCTTCCCTTCTCTTCCCCCTTCTCTTCTGCTTCTACTTCCCTTTCCCCTTCCTTTAACCCTTCCCTTCCTCTTCTCCTTCCTTTCATATATATATATATATATATATATATATATATATATATATATATATATATATATATATATATATATATATATATATATATATGAATGATTTTTTTACAACCCCCCCCCCCCAGTATGCCCAAATATGGGAGGAAGATCACTACTTCCATTCTCTGTCCTTCGGCTCGTCACAAGAGACCATCCAGGCAGAAACCTAATATTTTTACTGTTGCCTTTTTGTTACATTTTGTTGTATTTGTGCTGTATATATATATATACACATTTGAACACCAGCTTGGCTTTGTACTTTGCCTACGTTGGAGTTAAATTTGCCATACTGCAGTTAAACAATTTCTGGAAGACCATAGATTCCTCGCCCCTTTTCAGAGACTGAGTGTATGTTTACTTTTATTGTGCCTCTAGAGCAGGGATGTCAAATTGGCAGATGCATCACATGCAGACCACGCCCACCCCAGTTCCACCAAGGAGGAAAAACGATATGACACATGACATCAATGTAATGCCCCAGGTTTGACACCTCTGTTCTAGAGTATTTCTTATGCCCTTTGTCCCCCAATATTCTACAGCCATGCAAAACTGCTTGGTATGCATCAATATAACCAAAGTACATAGGATTTACAGTTATTTATCTTTGGACTAGAAAATGGTTCAGCATCAGCTCTTTTTTCGGTTGTAACATGATCATGCCATCCTCTGAGAGAGAGAGTGACATTAGTGACAGAAATTAGACTACATTTGCTATGTGCCCAGCCATACGTCATATCTAAGAAATAGAAGAAATGGCAGGTAAAATCCAGTTTTCCTCTCATTTCTTGCTTTGCACTCCTGAAGAAAAGAAGACCCTCCAGCAATATCTTCTGACCAAGGAATGAGCTCCCCTCTCACCTCAATTTGTCTTCATTCAAATGATCAATATTCAAGGGTTTACGGCGCTCAGTGAGGATCTTTTTCTTCTTTTCCCGCTCTGTTTGTTTCTTCCCACTTTTCTTCTCTGTCTAAAGAAACCAATTCATGAGTGACATCAGCGGCTGTCCAGGTCAGCCAAATTGCTTCTCTCCAGGGGTGAATCTGAGAAGTCACCTATGCATTAAATGGCCATTTCACGGGCAAAATGTTATGTGGATTAAAACTAAAGATAAAAAAAAGTTTCAAAGGGCAAGCATTGCGAGTGTGAAATTATTTTTATATATTAGTGCAGATCTTTCCAAGAGGAGAGGGAAGATGCTGAGTTCAAAATTTATGAATTTTGACCTTCATTTGCTTGACAAAGCACAGCAATTCCTCCAAACAGATCTTTTGTTTGAAGGACCAGGTAAATCAAATTGAGTTCAAAAGTTTTTTAAAAAGAAGAATTAAAATAATTGGGGAGGAGAGGCTTTGAATTTGTAGTTAGAAACTGGATAATTAAAATATGGGTAGCAAATAGCTCAGATTGCATCATTTTATACTCAGATATAATATACTCAGATATAATATACTTCTGTTTAAATGACAAGTATTTGTGAAATGTGCCATCATCCCTATAATTTAATATATACAGAGTTTATACAACTTTTTTTTTTTTGCAATGGACTGTTACAACAGTCATATACCCACCTTCTGAAGGTAGCCTCCAAAATGAAGCATGTTGGAGAAAGCTTTTTTCTTCCTCTCATCCTCTTCAGTCCGCTTCCTGGCTTCCTCTTCCTCTTTTCGAGCTCTCTCTTCCTACCAAAAAAGGAGACGTTGATTTCAGAAGAATAGAGAATGTACAATAAAGTCAAATGTGTACCCAATAGATGCCACTAAGAAGACGATAGCAAATAAATGCAGTCTAATTCTTGCCATAGCCAGAACAGTGATAATTCTGAATTAATTCTTGTTTAAGTTGTCCAACTGCACCAAAAGACAATTAGAAAAAGATTTAATAGTTACAATTGGCTTTTCTCTCTATGAATTGAATAGCATTAGATTTAAGATTCCAGTTCCCAGAAAAAGAATTGAAGGATCAGACTGGATGTACAAAACTCTTACAGAACCAAATATAAATGGGACAAGAATTGTCATGTATTTGGAAGTATAGACAGTAATTGGTCAATTATTACCAGCTGATAAAATTTAGCACTTTATTTTTTATAAATGTAGCAATTTATATTATCAAACATCTAGCACCATCCTTTTCTCTGAATTAAAAGAAAATCAAGTGAATAGTGTATCATGTGGTATTTAATCATATCTTTATACAATAACTATGGGACAATAATTGTATCAAAGCCAGTGGTCACCTCCCAAAACAGTTCAGCTTGATGTTGAGTTAAACATTAATGTGAAAACAATTCAGTTATGTTTTGGCAAGTCAGTGTGAATGGAATATTAAGCATTAACCCAGAATGTTTGCTGACTGATATTATTGATAACTATTGAGAGTGAGAAAAGAAAATTACTTCCACTAGTAACACTTAGGAAACTAAACCACAAATGTTGGATAGACTCACAGCCAGACGGGCCTGGCGTTCCTTCTCCCGCTCACTACGGATCCGTTGTTGTTCAGCTCGTTCAGCTCGTCGCTGCTCCTATATAAAGCAAGCTTAATTTTTAATATAGCTTCCTGAACAGTGGCCCAATAATTTAGGATTCATGTTAAAATTTGATACTGTCAATGGAGAAGGGACAAGAACTGTTGACACTTGCAGTACAATTTTGTCAGTTCAATTGAAGTGGCAAAAAAGTTATTATTGCAGATAAATCAAGACATTAATTGCAAATCATTTCTCCTAGCAATAAAGATGCTATATTATAACTAGCAATAGCAATAGCAGTTAGACTTATATACCGCTTCATAGGGCTTTCAGCCCTCTCTAAGCGGTTTACAGTCAGCATATCGCTCCCACAGTCTGGGTCCTCATTTCACCCACCTCGGAAGGATGGAAGGCTGAGTCAACCTTGATTAGAACTGCTGAACTGCAGATAACAGTCAGCTGAAGTGGCCTGCAGTACTGCACCCTAACCACTGCGCCACCTTGGCTCATGGTGCCCTGAATGTACTTACTAAGGACATACATTTCTCTATGAATATTATTTCTTGTATAGAAATGTATAGAATTGCTTTAGCAATAAAGATCTGCAATTTTCTTTCCCGTTTAATACAGCGGTTCCCAACTTTCCTGCTCCATGAACTGGCAGTGGTGGCAGTGATGGGGGGGGGAGGAGATGGTTTCACCTGTGCACCAACACTTGCACAAATGAAGCTTTGTGTACTCGCACACTCGCCTGCCGCTTGTGAGATCCAGTTCTCAATCCTTCCCTATTAAGAAGAATTGTGCCTAGAATTACAGATTGTTATAATCATCCATTACAAGCTGTTAATAAACCCAGTCTTGATGCTATGTATGAACAACTGCAAAATCAGTGACTTTGATAAAACAGTTAAATAATTAGTAAGAGGGTTAGGAGAATTGGGTCTGACCATAAAGAGTGTCCAAATGAAAAGTATGAAATTCCAACATACAATTCTGTCCTTGAGGAAGATCAGCTCTTCTTCTTCCTTCTTCCGATTCTCGAAATGCGCCTCAATTAGACCTTGTAATTCATTCAGATCTTTTTCCATTCGCTTCCGGTGAATATCCTGCAGGGCAACAAGAGCATGAGCAAGATTTGGCATTGTTCTCTCAAGGACCTCTAGTGGTAAGAAAGAACTAGTTTGGGCCCTGGCAATGGCCTAAGAATACTCACATCAAAGTCTACTCTCTCTCCATCAGGGATCTTTGGAGGGATCAGATTAGGCGTGAACAACCTGAAATTAGAGGAAAACACAGATTAAAATGGGATCATACAATACCTGACCTTGATTTTATTCCGTCTCTTTCTGCATACCTACGAGTTCATGGATTCGGTTGCATTTCTTACATCCTTAGGCCAAATGTAATCCCATTGGTGTTGAGGAGTTTAATCTCCAAATTGAAATAAATTTATCCAAGACAATATAGGCAAAACTCATACACTGTAATATTGTTTTTATATTGTGTAAACTGCACATAAGGAAATAAATTCATTGTCACTTTTGAGATAAAAAAATATTTAATCTAGAAAATAGCACATCATGAAGTAGGTGAATACCTGTATAATTTACATATTGCTTGTTACAACTGATTTTTATTTTTATTTTGGAGAAGCCTTCAATTATATAATTGTCTTAACTATAAGCTACATGAAACAGTTTAGATCATGTGATGTTTATCTAATTGGATGACATTGATATAGTTCTTTTTGTAAACAAGAATGATTAAAATTTAGAGTAACTTCATTGTTTCCTAAAATTCTTGTTGCATTTACTGGTAGGTTTTAAAAAAAATGTTTTAAAATCTTTCTTTAGCTGTGAGGAAATAATTGCACAGTGCCATTTAAAGGGCATTATCTTACATTTTAACCAAATGTGTCCATGACTAAAATATTTCTTAAAAACAGGAAAGTCTCAGTATCACATCCAAAATGTTAAAGGAATAAAACCATCTTATTTACAGTGGAAATCTAGAATAGGGCTAAAAATATAATAGCTGGTCTCAGAACTCCCCAAGCAAATTTTATTTTTATTAATTTATTTAAATAATGTTTATGGTCACCATTTCATTGCTGTGGTTATTTATTTACACTGATTGCCAATGTCTCTGTAATTTCAATTTATTTAATTATTGGGGGGGGGGAGGAAGCACCAAATGAAACGTCACAATGGTTGCAATGGCTCCACCTGTCATTCCAGTTTTATTTCTCTTTACCCGATTTAGATGAAGTATTGAGCAGCTGTAATAACTTCATATCTGGCATTGGAATACTATCCTTGTGAGGGTTTCATCTAAGGCTGCAAGCCGCAACTGCTTTCCATCTGTCTCATCCCTTCTGTAGCTGACATTTTAAAAAAATTTAGATAACTTCCAGAACTACTTTAAAAGATTGTGTATTTTGAGTTATGCAATTCATTTTTTAAAAATGTTGATTAGCTATATAACCATAATTTTATTGAAAATAAAATGAAGACACTTTCCCAAGATATATAAAATAATACAAACAAGGAAACACAACAGCAAAGAAATGCATGCAATTTTGGGTTTTAGTTGTTAGCTTTCCTGTAGTAAAACATTGGTATATATTTTTTTTAATCAATGGTATTGAATAGTATGGGAAACAGCATTATCTGAAAAGCTGATGTAGAACTGAATCATGAAGAATCATTTAATTGAAGGTAAATGTTGTTCTCATTTAGTCTCAATTTTTATTTATATCAGAACAATTCCTAATATTTCCTCCTAATAGAATACCTCTATCTATATATTTTTAAAAATAGAAATATCTGTTTAGTATGAGGTTTACAATTTGAATTTTTCTTTCATATGATAAAAAAGACTACTTTCTTTCATTTACATTGACTCTTTTTATTTTTTGGTCTTATCTTGTTTTATTTTCAATGTTTTATTGAACACTGTATTTTTAAACAACACAATTACTTATATAAAATACATATAAAAGGGGGGGGGGGAATCTACTGTTTTCAATGGAATTTATTCCCAGTTAGTATATAAGCCTACAACAGAAATATAAGGGCTTCTTCCAAAGTAGAGAATTACACCTTATTTTTATGTGAATGCCCAGAGGAGGTTTAGCTTGAAAACTGTGTTTATATTTATGAATATAAAGGACAATCACAATTTCATAGAATAAATACATTCATAGGAATTTAAGATAGCCAACCTGCTGCCTGATCATTTATCAAACTTTTGAAGCCTAAGCGCAACCAGAACCCTCACTGTAGGAATAAATGACTCATCTGATGACCAGAGAGAATAAGAAACAAGGATAGTTGATACCCTGACCTTAGGAGATGAAACTCACATCATTCCAGTGTTTAATGGTTATGGTTAATTTGATCTAAAGTCTATCAACTTATGGATATATTGAGAATGCAAATGAAGGTCCTGCCATTTATAGCAGAGATTAGACGAGATGATAAAAGTATTGCAAGATTGCAAGAAGGTGCACAGAATATGGAGCTAAAAAGACTTAGTAGCTTAGCTGGTGCAGACAGCTGTTGATGCTGCAATGACATCTCGATAATGGAGGATCCCAAGACAGCTGCTGCATGCAGAGCACTCTGGGATCTCCTTGTATCAGGTTGCTCCAAAGCTTAGTTAATCACCCGAGGATTTCAGGTCTAAAGGACTGTGAAATGGATTGGTTGCAGCTATACTATAAATGGGGCAATCAATGCTAAATAGGACAGATTAAAGCATCTGAGTGACATGCAGCTAAGAGAAAGCAAGCTAAGAGACAACAGGGGTAGGACAGCTGATATTTATGGCTTCCAACTTCAGTCATCATGTCTATGTCTCTATTCTGTTTTTGCCTGGGTTTTGTTCTCTGGAATGCTGCTATGGGGAGAAGTAATTAAACAATCAAACCTTAGAAACCTTCTCTCCTTATTTTCTATTTTCCTTACAGGCCAACTATACCCTGAGGAGCAATGATGTAGTTGTATGGATGGCACATTAGTTTTGGCAACAATTTGAGTCCAGCTCCAACCTGAGTATTGGTCTCAGCTGAGCATGAGGATAGCCATGTTTGTTGTCCTACATGCATTGATTATGGGGGTGTCCTTGCCTGGCTGACCCACATGTATTGATTTATGAGGGGTTCCCAGAGTCTTGTGATTTTCTGGAGCATCTGGCTGCATAAATAGCCACATCAGGAGCCACTGCAACCCTCTTGTGAATCATTATTCGCTTAAAAGGTTACCTATAGAATGGAAGACCTGCTGCCACTACATAAAAAGTGCACAGAAGACAACAGCTCCAGTGTCAATTTTTTTTATCTTTTTCTTTTTTCAAATTTTTATGAAAGAAAAAAAGAGAACAGAACCAATGGGAAAACATGGGCAGGTTATACATGAGACGTAATGGCATCTCATCTAAATCTATAAAATTCATTGAATGTTGCGAGGCAACTGTATGACAAAAATGTAGTCTAGAAACAAGTTATATTTTAATATATTTATGGTAACATAACACTCAAGGCATATGTACTTACTTGGGTTTGGGCTTTGATTCCCCTGCAATAAAAACAAGTACAAAACTATAAAACATCATAAACACCATGCTATTTCTTTTGTGGATAAGCAGTATCATACAAAAAGGACTAATAAATGCTCAACAAAATGTGGTAGTAGTATAGTGGTATAGTGGTAAGAAAAAAACCCTCACTTTTTTCTCTCCCCCCCCCAAACCCCCTTTCATTAATTCAAGTTCTTTATTGTTTACTCCCCTTTATATTCTAGATCAAAATTTTCTATATGTCTAATCATTACTAGAGGATTTCATGGAAATTGACCTCCACTCCCATCATGACTTTGATGAGTTGAGGCTTTCACTAACTGTTAAAGTGGTCTCTGTCTCAGTAAAGAGAAGGAGAAGACAATTACCAGTCTTAACAAGAGCCATGTAACTAGCAACATTTCCCATTAACAGTAAAGGGTATATTGGTCTGTTTTGCCATATTTTGGCTAGTATACCATAATCAGTTTTTACCCCAAGCATGCTGAAGCTATTGTATGCATACTAAGATCTCTGATCTAGAGGCCAACTTAATGTTGCATCCCAACTAGAAGATTACTAGTTTACAAAATAAACAATAAAAACCATGTCTCCATTCGTTGTACTTAGACTTACTGTATATACTACTTCACAGTGCTTTAAAGTCATTCTCTTGGTCCTCTTGATCCATGGATGCTAAACAAGTCTAATATGACATATGAGCTAATCTTTGCTCAGCCTAAGCTAATATAAGAGCTCTGAGAATTTCAGCCAATCACTCACTCAGACTGTTATGACATACAGGTATTTCCTATTTACTTACCTTCTTCTTGTTCTTTAGCTTGCTCTTCTGGTTCTATTTTAAAAGAGGAGTAAAGAACTTGATTAGCACTATAGCACATTGCTACACCACCACTCCCTCTGGATACATTTTATTGCTCATAAGCTATGCCTGAAATCATTCCTAGGATGCTTTGCAGTTCATCCACTCATTCCTGAGAAAGCTCACATTACTGACATTCTGGTTTGTTTGATAATCAGAGTTAGTAGCATCTCCATTTCTAATTTATTGTAACATCAAAACTGGACTAGATTATGATGTTATGAGCACCTGCAAATATAGATATACCATCAAAGTGACTTTCAATTAATAAAATGCTACTTTTCATAAATATTTCAAAGTACTTGTTCCTTCCGGTGAAAGTGTTAGTATTCCCCTTTTAAAAGGGGAAGTCATCAAAGTGACTTTCAATTAATAAAATGCTACTTTTCATAAATATTTCAAAGTACTTGTTCCTTCCGGTGAAAGTGTTAGTATTCCCCTTTTAAAACCTATGTATAAAGAAAGGGGAAATAACACATAGTCAGCATAGAACATTAGATATATAGTTTATCTTTTCATGTTGTGGATATCCATACAACTATCTGTTTTAGATATAATAATTGCTAGTTTCAACAAAACCTTGATTTTCTCAAACAGCATTATGCTTCCATGCAAAGGTGAAGAGACCGGGGATGGGAAAAGGGAATCAGCTAATGATTTCATTAAGCACAAATTACTTTCTTCGGTTTCTGAGCTGTCTTATAATACCCATGAAACATAAACTGGGAGAAGTAGGGACGTTAATGATTTATATATAACTGTGAAGCTTTATAAAAATGTAGTTATAGATCTCATACATCTCTGCATTGTAAAAGGGCATATTGTCATACCCATAACCCCCATCCCCCAAAAGTATCACCCCAAAACTGGTTTAGCAGAAAATCACTGCATGCCTTCTGCTATGGCTTCTTCTGCATCTTCCTTGATTTCTTCCACTTGTTCGTCATCTTCTTCTACAAAATAGAACACCAGAATAACCACCCAATGCAAGTATACAGAGATGAACCAATAAAAAGAAATATTTGAATATATTAGTGTCAGGATATGGAAAGTTGGTGAAAGAAGAAGAAGAGCTGAAAAAGAGCAAAGCCCCCCCCTCAAAAGAGAGAGAGTGGGGAAACAGCAGTCCTGTGGTTATGTGTGACCTTTAGCTCAATTTGATGAGGTCATTGGTCTGATTTCAATGACCGTTTTCAAGCAAGCAATTCAGACCTCTGAGAGGAGCAATATTTTTCCTCAGTATGAGGAAAGAAAGAAAAGAAAATGTTAGAAACAGAGGAGAGAGAAAGAGACAGGAGGATGTTGAAAAGGGGTGACTGAGAAAGAGGGAGCTTTGTTCAATTTGCTTCTGGTTCTACCCATCACTGATTTGTGATTCCAATAACTCCTAAAGAAATCTGCCCCTCTCCAAAATGCCCATTAGTTACATTTTCATTCAATTATAAATGTATTTCATGATGATTAAAGAAAGGAGACAGAATTCTGGGATGATCTGAGATTTCAATAAGGCACTCTTTAAATATCTAGGGCCTAGATATTTAGATTCTAGGCAGATTCCTCAGGATACATCTAAGTGGACACTTCCCACTTCCCCATTCCCAATGCATTCCAAAACAGAATAACTGTTAAATTAAGGAAACAAATAAAGAATAGAGCAAAACAATGTTCAGCATATTAGAACATCTACCAATACAATAAAGGAAAATTATAGGCAAGTTGTACCTTTTTAGTTAAAAAGGTACAAATATATTATATTTTAAATTTTTAAAAAATTTAAAATATAATATATAATAAGAACTCCATAATTATAATGAATGCTGAAGAAAAATGGACAGAAACATTTTTTTCTCCTTTTGGTAATTTTACAGTTTTTCATTTCTGCAATATAGATCGGATGAATTAATGTATGCCAAAAATCTAGTGAAGCAAAAAAGAGTTGCAGACAGAGAACTTTGTGTAGGAGCTTGTTCCACTATCTGACAATTCATATGGTTTGCAGCCTAAACTTATAATTTTTAGCCAGTGATTCTAAGCCTCCTTTATGAGCAATAGAGAATAAATCCATTCAATCTTCTGTATGATAACCATGTAGATAGTGCCAAGATATCATTTAAGTTAGATCAACTTTCAGTCCTGAAATGGAATATTAGGATTTTCCAGTTCTATCTTATTACACATGAAAATGACTTTTGTTATATGGAAAATACTATTTTCCTTCCTCAGTATTACAGTTCCCATTCTTAGACTTTGTTATGTTTGTGGTTTAAGTAGTCCTACTGATATGTATATTGTATATTTCAGTTAAGTATGGTCCTTCCATACATGAATGAATAATAAATATTCCTATTGTAACATGAAGAAATACTTATAAAGTAAAATGAAAATAAAGGTTCTACTACCGTCATCCACCTCTATCCATTCTTCCTCTTCTTAATCAAGGCAAGCAGGGTGGTGAAAGGGAATAAGTACAGAAGGTTAGCAAGGATTATAAGAAGCAGTGGTATCAAAATAAAGTATCTATAAACAACTAGGTGTTATGCTTCAGTGCTGGTTTGTTTGTTGCTGTTGCTGTTGTGCACATGACTAGAGTTTAGGTGCCAAGCATTTATGAAGCCAGGCATTAACAAGAAAATGGGATATTAAGCGCCAAACAATCTAGGACATTCACATATTCATGTACAAACAGATATCAATATTTTGCCATCACTTGGATAGTTAGAAAACATACATGTAAAATTGAAAGTGTCAGAAAACTAATTTCAGACCGAACAGAATTTCAATGTCCTTGTTTCAGTTCATTTTATATAAAAGTAACAGTGCATGTTTCAAAAACTCCTTAGAAGTGGTTCGAATCTTTTGTGAATCTTTAGCCCTCTCTGCTAAAGCAGTTGGATTTTTGTTCAGTATCCTATGGAGCCTGAAATGGAGATTGGAGGGGGGGGGGGGTCATATGATTTTTAAAGGGCAACTTCCCAGATTGTTGTGGGCAATATGCTGACTTTGTAAACAGCTCAGAGAGTGTGGTAAAGTATTATGGAGCGGTATATAAGTCTAAGGGCAATTGCTAGCAATTGCTATTGCTACTAAGCTAAAGGAGTCTCTTTTCAGTCATAGTCTCGTATTTCTTTTTGAAGATTGGTGCCAATTTTTGTACATCATTATTGTTGAATGAGGAGGAGGAGAGTTGCAGAAGGTGCACTAAAAGAAAGAAGAGTGGAGTATATATTTTTTTCAAATTTTGATGGAAAATCATAAGGACTTTAAAAACTATGGTTTCATGTTGTCATTTCCATGAATTTACTATCTTTATTTGACATTGGAAGTTATAATTTGCAATTTTGGGTTGTTTGTTATGGTTCCGGTTTTAATGAATTCTGATTGGCTAATAGATACTAGATGATCTACAAAAATATTTTAATTGCTTATTTGACCACAGGAGGGAGCTAAAGAACATCAAATACATCTAAAACTGAAAGATTGCAAAAATTATTTTTGAGGAGTAGCACTTAGCAATAGCACCTAGACTCATATACCACTTCATAGTGCCTTACAGCCCTTTCTAAGAGGTTTATAGAGTCAGCATATTGCCCCCAACAATCTGTCTTTATTTTATCAACCCCAGAAGGATGGAAGGCTCAGTCAACTTTGAGCCTGTGAGAATCAAACTGCTGGCAATCGGCAGAATTAGCCTACAATACTGCATTCTAACCACTGCGCCATACTGCATTCAAATCACTGCGCTACCACGGCTCCTATTTAAATAAAATAATTCATTTTATAGATCCAAATATGTCATAAAAGAGGAACAAGGGGAAGAAATTATTCAAATAATTGGAAGAAAGGTGAGTAATCCAAAGATGCAATCAAGTACAGCAAGTTATCAAACAATTGAAGCTACTGCACAAGTATTTGACAATACATAGGACGTAACCCTAATTTTGGAATATAGATCTGACAGCAACAGTGCCTACTATGAAGAAGGTTTAATTACAAGTCCCCAGTGCAACTATAATAAGAAGAGTTGCAAGTAAATCTACAATCCTCAGGAGAATAAGTTCGGGAATCTCCACTTCAAAATCAAACTGGCATATTGACATATTTTTTTTAAGTCATATTGGAGAATCTCTTAAGAAAAGTTTATATTTTATAAACATTCCGAAGAAGAAAAATGTTATATTTTATCAGGATAAACTGGAGTCATAAACTTAATAAATTAATTGGAGTTAGTATAATTTTCTATTGGTTTGACATATGTAATTAAATGTAAGTTCCAATGCATTGTTTTGTGCTTATAAAGTGGGTTCTAAAATGAAATGAATATGTTATTGTTAATGTAAAAAATGTTGAAATCAAATTTGGAAAGTATTTATGTTGAAGAGGAAGAGAGGAAGAATACACACATATACAGACACCTCTCCCTCTCTCTCCCTCTCTCTCTCCCCACCCCCTCTCTCTCCTCTTTTTTTAATCCTGCTCTTTCCCCATGTTGGAGAATGAGTGGAATTAAAAGAGGGATTATCCTAGAATCCCTACATCGCCACAAGCAAGATAAATCCAACCTCCCTTTAATTCCATTAACCCTCACCTAACCCCAAGCAGGTGTTAATTGTTAGTTGAATAAGGTATTAGCAATAAATCAGTTTAATTGAATCTTCACCTGATCATTCATGCCTGACACACACTTATCTCAATCTTTATTTTCATTGTATTTTATGCTATAATAAACCTTAATAATACTTCCATTCAAAAAACATAGAAAGTGTCACAGCACAGGAGAGAAAACAAGTGACATGAAACAAAATACATTCAGAATACAAATGTAATACAAAAAAAACAAGTACAAGAATCAGAAAGATATGCAATACTAATTATATTAACAAGTTAAATGCAACTTATTTCTCTTATCTGTGATAAGTTGCCTGGACTTACAGTACATTGATAAAACCTCTATGAAATATTTCCTCCAAATCTGCTTGTTTAGATTGTCAGGAAGGATTTTATAAACATATTAATAATAATGATACTTACTAACTTTTGAATGTCTATAATAATGTTATAAAACTGACAGTAAAACTTAAGCCAGCTTGTATTTCTCTCTGCCTATGCCTATCTATTTTTTTCTTCCCAGTAAAGAAAAAAAATGGCATAGATGAATCCTTCCTTTTTTAGTAGAAATAGTATTTGTTAAAAGTACATAGATTTTTGTTCTTGCTGTACAGGAGAAATTGTGCCAAATGAATTATTGCCTTTCCTGTATCACAACACTTTTTTATTTTGTATCTTGGGAAAATCTTGTTTTGTTGTTCACTGTGTTTCTACGTTCCTTTAAGAGACATAAAACTATGACTTTTCTATTAACAACAGAAACTTACCTTGTTCAATACAGTCTTCTGCAGCAAGATAAATCAAGAAAGAAAGGAGAACAACATTAGAGCTTGTTAAGAATATCTGAAAAACCTACCCAACATGATTGTTTTCATTGCCTTACCTTCCTGTTCCCTGTAAAAGAAAAAAGGAAAAAATACTAGATTAGAATAATGCCTGAGCTTTTCTTTTCTTAAAGCAGGACAGAAAACAGTTTTCCCAAAAAGATCCTAGTCATAATCAGCTTCAAGTTAAGGAGTCATGTCAATATCTTGCTGTCAGAACAAAAAGTCTTATGACACAGAAGCACATCAGCTTATTAGTAATCAATGGGCCAAGAAGTCTTTGAACACTTCCATAGCAATTCTTGACATCACTTTATTATTTTATTTGTTAAGTAAATTTATAAGTAAATTTATATTTTTTAAGTAAATGTGTTTGTTAAGTCAATTTATACTACCCAATGTCACTCTGCATAGTATACACTAAAAAATGAACAATAAACAAAACAAAACAAAATCCAAATTAGATAACATTGATTATTTGTTTGTTTGTTTATTGGATTTATATGCCGCCCTTCTCCCAAAGGACTCAGAGCGGCATACAACATAAAAAAAAACATGTATTACAAAAGTTTAAAATGAAATTAAATAAAGTATCCAAAAACAAACCCAATTAATATTAACAATAAAAATTTAAAAATTAGATTAAAATTAACAATTAAATTAATCATTTATTTTATTCTGCTCAGGTCAGGCTGGCTTGTTGGAAATCGTTTTGGTGGTTTGGGTAGAGATGAAAAGTTGGGAATCATCAGCATATTGATGATACCATACTCCAAAACCACAGATGATCTTGCCCAGCGGTTTCATATATATGTTGAACAGGAAGGGTGAGAGAACCGACCCCTGGGGCACCCCATAAGTGACACACCTTGGGGTCGATCCCTCTCCTCCAGTCAACACAAACTGCAACCAATCTGACAGATAGGAGGAGAACCACTGTAAAACAGTGCCCCCCACTCCCAACCACCCGAGTCATCGCAGTTGGATACCATGGTCAATGGTATTGAAATTGACTGAAAGGTTAATAGGACCAGGACAGAGGAACAACCCCTGTCCCGGGCCCGCCAGAGATCATCAACCAATGTGACCAATGCTGTCTCTATGCTGTACCCGGGCCTGAAACTCGACTGAAATGGATCCAGGTAGGCAGCTTCATCCAGGTACTGGGGAAGCTGACATGCTACCACACTCTCAACAACTTTTGCTACAAAGCAAAGGTTGGAGACCAGACAATCGTTGGCTAAAGAATCTGGGTCCAGGGAAGGCTTCTTAAGGAAGGGCCTCACCACCACCTCCTTCAAGGCAGTGGGAAAGAACCCCTCTCTCAATGAAGTGTTGGTAATCACCTGGAGCCAGCCTCATATCACCTGCTGGGAAGCCGAAACTAACCAAGAGGGTCACGAATTCAGCACACAAGTGGCAGCACTGAGTCACCCCATAATCCTGTCCATGCCCTCAGGGGTCACAGGATCAAACTCATCCCAAGTCTCTACATGAGTCTCTACAAGATTCATCCCCGTTGACTCACCCAAATCTACCCAGTCAGAGTCCAAGCCTATCCGGATCTGAGCGATTTTATCCTGCAGATACTGAACAAATTCTTCAACCCTACTCTGCAAGGGGTCTTTCCCAGTTCCTTGGTTAAGTAAGGAGCGGGTCACCCTAAACAGGGCGGCTGGGCAGTTATCTGTGGACGTAATAAGAGTGGGAAAATGTTGCCATTTTGCCGCTTTTATCACCACTATGTAGGATTTAATATGAATTCTTACAAGTGTTCGATCAGATTCGGATCAGCTGGCCCTCCAACCACTCTCTAGGCTTCTTTCTGGTGTTTCATCTCCCAGAGCTCCTTGGTAAACCAGGGAGCTACCCAGGATCAACACCAGGTCAGAGGCTGCAAAGGCACAAAGTGATCCAAGGCCCCAGTGGCCACCCTATCCCAGGCTTCCACTAGGGCTTCAGTCGAGCTGTGAGCAAGGGATTCAGGAAAAGTCCCAAGTTCCATCAGGAACCTTTCAGGGTCCATCAAGCACCTGGAGCGGAACCATCTAGTCAGTTCTGCCTCCCTGCAGCGATGGGTAGAAGTATGGAAGTCAAGCCTGACGAGGAAATGATCAGACCATGACAAGGGTTGGATAGAAATATCCCCATTAACATTAAAACATATAAGCTGTTTCTGTGAAAATAAGCCCTTGCCGGATAATAAGCCCAATTGGGCTTTTGAGTGCATGCGCTAAAATAAGCCCTCCCCAGATATATTGCAACACAGCAGCAACCACACTTGCCGCCTCCTGCAACTCAAAAAATAAAATAAGACTATGTCTTATTTTCAGGGAAACACGGTACTATATATGAAATCAGAAATATAAAATTGTAACCGAATACTTTAGGATTGATTCCTGGTTGATTTCATGATCACAGTGTCTATTTTTGGGGACCTGGATCGATTTATTTGTCCAGAACTCTACCTGGCAGTAACTTCTATAAATATACTTCTGCTAAGGTAGATGTCCTATCTCAGAAGTTATCTCATCTCAAACCTCATCTGGACACCTTATTTCAGTTGACTCTGAAGCAAAACCAAAACCAACATCGATTTACAGGTTGTAGGTTCATTGAGATTACAATATGGGATCTTTTTTTTTTTAAAGGCACACCCTGTTCTTTCTTGCTGTATTCTTGAGTGATCTTGTGAGATGTTTCTTTATGCAAATTTTGTAATTATATTATACACATACAGTCATTTTGATCATGTATGTGAGCGTTTTCAAATAGTGCTTGATGCTTACTCGTGGGTGGCCTAGGTACAGTTCCTAGGCCAACAAACTGCTATCAAACTTCAGCAACATCCTAGAGAATCAAATAGTGTGATTGGTATAAATTGAGGTTCAGGGACATTAGAAGTTTCTTCTGATGTTGTATGTCTTAAAGCAACTATCTGCACTCACCCAATAGTTAAGAGAGAATGGCAAACTACGGAGAATTCTAGCAGCATCTTCTCCCACCTTTGCAGTGATAATTTAAAAATAAAAATGAAGCAAAATCTTGCAAGTGAAAGATTTTAATGAACCGATCTGCTTATAAGTACTTTGGAGATCAAGAACTCAGTCTTTTTGTAACAAAGCCAGATTACAGCTGGTTCTTCATTGAAGAGTTACGAGACAGGATGAGGCAGATGTAGCAAGATAGTCTTAATCTCATCCCTAACACTGTGCAACTTCTGTCTGTGAAGCTTCACCACTTTAAGATAAGGTTATAGTGATTTTGGGCTTCACTATTTCATTCCTTTTTCCGAACAGAGAAACTATTTGCTAGAAAGTTAACTAGTTTACATGAATCCATGTTTAATGTTTATATTTTGGACTTCAGAGGAATAATCTTTAGCCTGGAAGTAGCATGAAGTCTATTGGATATTTTAATGCATGAGTTCATGTTATGCAGCAACTGGAAATGCAGCTCAAATAACAGGAATAGGTATTGGTTGCATGGAGCCAGGAGGAGCCAGATAGTTCTGAAAGATTTTTTCTCCCCCCAGTAGTCTGGTGAGGTTTTACAGCTGAAGTCATGACCCCGTGAGAAACTGTTCAGTGAATTGAATTGAGGGTGTACAAGAAACTGAGAAAGTGTGAAAGAATAGGAGGAACCGGGCATCCAAATGGTATGAAGAACTTCCAGAATTGCAAACATAACCAAGTGAAAAGCAGCCCAATGACTGCCAAGATATGTAGACTGCTGTGACCTTTCAGTGGTTTCTGATTATTGTATTTATAGTTTTTCCTGAAGACAAAATATTTCAAACTACTATAATCTTCCCTACTTGTAAAGACTTGTAATTATTACAAAGGATCGGTATCAATTAAATTACCGTTATTTTTAGAATAAACTGGCACATATAAAGGTATATTAGGGGTATTGAATATCCCTAATTATTCCTAGTTGCAATTTAATATTAATAACTTTTGCATCAGGCTCCATGCCTTGTTACCCTCAAAAATGCCATGCCCAGTATTGCTGTGATTAACTCTATCAGTGCTGAAGGTTGTTGCTGGGATTAAGCCTCACAATCATCATGACTCAAATATGAGTTTCCCACATTCACCTGGATAGCCAGAATTGAAGAGAGTGAACTGAATGGACCATTATGTTGATTACAGTGACAGGCAATTTTTATGAACTTGTTCTTTACATGCTTTCCTTAAAGAGGTGTTTTAGAAAGAAATAAAAAAGAGGGCAAAATTTGCAAAAAGGTATGTATATTAATGAGGGATGTGGTGGCTCAGTGGCTAAGATGCTGAGGTGGTCAATCGGAAGGTCAGCAGTTGAGAAGTTCCCTAGTGCCGCTTAATGGAGTGAGCTCCTGTTACTTGTCCCAGCTTCTGCCAACCTAGCATTTCGAAAGCACATAAACAATGCAAGTTGAAAAATAGGGACCCCCCTTGGTGGGAAGGTAACAGTGCTCCGTGCGCCTTTGGCATTTAGTCATGCTGGCCACATGACCATGGAGACGTCTTCAGGCAGTGCTGGCTCTTCAGCTTAGAAATGGAGATGAGCACTGCTTCTTAGAGTCAGAAACGCATCCGTGGGGGAACATTTACCTTTACCTATGTATATTAAATTATATTTATGGGTACATATTTAGAAATAATATATCATTTAAATGACATTGGGATATACTTTATCTTGGTGGTTATGACGGTGAAAAGGTAATGTAATGCTTGCTCAGTCTACCATCAAGAACTACTGCCGAAGAACAACTTTTCTCCCTCACAAGATTCTTTATGTTATATTCAATTTATAATGGATACAATACACAGACAACACTGTCAAATAGAGTCATATCATCTCTGAAATAATACATCCTAGCCAGAAGTAAAAATTAGAGATCAAGATTTAGAAGGCGGCTCAAAGCCAACCCCTAGAGCTACCAGGTCCTTCTGTTCCTCCTTGTTTTTTATTCATGTTGCTGATTCTATTTCTTTTTCTCTTTCATGTGCTAGCTTCTGACAAATAAGCAGAGAAAATAGAGGGGGGGGGGATAGAACTGACTTGCAAATGTTTTCCATTGTCTTTGGTACTTATCAAAGGCCCTTCAAAAGTATTGCATCAAGAACTTGGTGTCACAGTAATTAGAATGCAATATTGCAGGCTAATTCTGTTGACTGATTGCAGTTTGATTCTGACTGGCTCAAGATTGATTCAGCCTTCCATCCTTTCGAGATTGGCAAAATGAGGACCTGAATTGTTGGGGGCAATATGCTGACTCTGTAAACCACCTAGAGAGGGCTGTAAAGCACTGTGAAGTGATATATAAGTCTAGAGGTATTGCTATTGACAACCCTAGAAACAGCGATGCTTACCATGCAAATAGCTTCCAAGAAGAGTGGTGATGTCCTTTCACTTTTGCTGAGTCCATAGACATACAATAGCTATTGTCTTCCTCAGTCATCAATCTTTTTCTCAAAGGATTTATTATTACTCAAACTGTCTCATAATTGTAATTCCTAACCATTGTTTATAAAGGAACCAACCAAAACTGCACTCATTATTGTGAGCAATAGCAAAACAATAGCATTAATGGCCTGCTGGCCTCCTAAATTTGAAAAGAATGACAAACATTTATTTTATTCATTTTTCATATTTGTGTTTCAGTCATCTCGGTCAAAGAGGGATTTGCACAACAAAAATCACTTACTCTTCATATTCTTCAATGACTTCTTCAGTGTCTGACATTTTCAGTTACCTGCCATTAAAAAAGAAGCAAAATAAAGTTTCAGTAGATATGAAAACGCTGGAATATGCCCTGAGTACCATCTAGAGAGTGCTTTTAAAAACAGAGATATGGAAATTAGTGAAGCAATCTAAATTGGACGATATCTGGACCAATAGTCACCAAATGCCTGCTTGATCCAAAAATGCTATCGAATTGACTGCAAAAAGTAGGCAGATTTAACACAGTTTGAAGGAAGCCATAGTACCTCAGTGTCAAGTGGAACTTCAGTTTTTAATGCACAGTAATAAGCCAAGTGTATATAGAGGCTGTGTGCACTAATGCCGTATCAGCCATATGATACTTGAAATTGAGGAAAAGTAGCCTTCATCAACCTGATGTTCTCCAGATAAGACATTTCAACTCACATAATGTCTTCCTGCTTTCTGGGAATTTTGATGTGTTTGGAGAGCACCATTTGGGAAAAGCTGAAAGCTGAGAATGCAGAATTTGAGTGAACTTGTTCACTCAAGTGATATAATAGTGACTGGGTGAGTTTCAACAATAGATAAGCATGGCTGCTTAACTTTGGTTCCAAAATAGTGAGACTGCATTCACTAGCTAATAGTTCATCCATGTAAAAGTCTCCTGAGAAATTAATGGTCAACACTTTAGGCATAAGCTATTTTCCCAAAACTAAAAGTTCAGCATTCGTTGTATGAGTTTTTTGAGGTCTTGGTGATGAAATAAGACCCTGTAAGTAGATCAAAACCAAGCCATAGAGGGCTTTATAGGTTAAAACCTGAATTTTAAATTGCACCCAGAAGTAACAGGATGCCAGACCATGGTTCACAGGGCAGGTGTATCATGAGTACACCATTAAATGTGATAATGCTCACTGGGTTTTGCAACAACTGAAATTTTCTGTTGATCTGTTAAGGCAGCCCCATGTAGGATGCTTTGTGGTAGTCTAACTGGGTGGTAATAAGGGCATGAGCTACAGTAATCAGATCTCCCAGTTCTGAATAAGGTTGCAACTGGGCAAAGACCTCCTGGACCGCAGCCTCCAACTGTGAATCCAGGAGAAACTCTAAGTTGCAGACCTGCTAATTCAGAGGCAATATAATCAGGTCCAGAACAAATCAATGGGTGTAGAAGATGTAGAAACATCAGCTCCATCTTGCAAAGGAGCAACTTAAACTTGTTCTATCCCATCCAGATCTCTTAAGCCTCCAAGTAATGGAACAAGACTTCAACAGCATCCCCAGCCTGGGGATCATAATGTACAATTCAATATAAACATCAGTATATTGATGGTATTGGTCCCGAAAGCACTAGATCCTCCTAATGGCTTCATATGACTGTAAATAATGAGAGACAGAGAAAGAGATGGAGACAGAATGATCCTGCACCACGCATAAAGGAGAAGCCACTGTGCCAAAGTTCCCTCCCAACCAAAACCAAGTAGAGGCAACCACTAAGGAAAGAGGCAAACCACTGAAAAACAGTGCTTCAAATCCCCAATTGCCAGAGCCAATCCAAAAGGATACCCTGGTTGATGGCATCAAAGACTGTAGATGTCCAGAACAGGTCCCAATACAGTAGAGCAATTAATGCCTTCTCTGCTTCTTGTAGAATGGCTTGTTGTTGGTCCTGAACCACCATCTCAAAAATCTTTACTAAGAATGGAATGTTAGAAACCAAATGGTAGTTATCTAATACATTCAGATCTCTTAAAGAAAGGGAAGATCCACACCTCTTAAGGGCTTTCAGCATCAATCTCTCTTACAATAAAACATTCACAGCTTCCCAGATATAACAGAAACAGGATATTTGTAACCATTTGGAATCTGTTCTATCCATTCTCATGATGACAGCAAAGTGCAACAGCTAACTAAATCTATGACTAATTCCACAGCAGTATATGTGAAAGCTAGACAAAGGAGAAAGAAAGTCTATTTGGGGATAAGAGATGAAAGGGAAGAAGCGAGGATGTTCTCCCTAAAACCCTTGCCCAGCCAAAGGTTGTGTGTGTGTGTGTGTGTGTGTGTGTGTGAGAGAGAGAGAGAGAGAGAGAGAGAGAGAGAGAGAGAGAGAGAGAGAGAGAGAGAGAGAGAGAGAGAGAGAGAGAGAGAGAGAGAGAGAGAGATTTCTTTGAATATCATTGGGAAGCAAAAAAAGGCATCTCATATTTATAAAATTTCCAACGGGATCTGATTGGCTATTATGAGAAATGCAATGCCAAACTAAGATGAGCACAAGACAATTGTATTCATAAGCACAAATAAGCTGCAAGCTCAAATATTTCTCTGGAATCTCAAGTTCTTAGCTGACACAACAGTTAACATCTACCATTTCTGGAATACAGAACTGTAGTCTCTATAGTTAGTAAAATGTATATAATGTCTTTGGGAAAGGAAATGGCAAAAGATATTGACAAGGAGTCAGAAAGCTAAGACTTTAGTGCAATGAAGTCAAAGAAAAGGCAAGCACCACAAATGTCTAACTAATAACTCATATAAATGTAAGTGTTGAATTTGGCTTGAGGTCTAAAAGCACTTCTTTGCTGATAATACTGATAGCAAAGCTTGTTTTTCATTTCCATTTCATATCTTGGCACCATAGTTCTTCTAAAATAAGTAGAGGAGATTAGCAGGAGAACTGATAAGAAAGAACAAGCAGAGACATCACAAATAGTCATGTCTGATATAACAAACTAAGGACACAAGTGATGGGAAAGACAACTGTTTTAAATGAGGTCAAGAAATATACTGAGAAAAATTACATTGTGGTTCAAAATTATTCTGATATGTTTCTTTCATCCTACTTATCTTACTTCCCTATTTAACAAGCATAGTAATACTTGTAACCTAACAGTTACACCCTGTAGTCTGGAGACAAAAGGAGTATTTTTTTCTTCGCAGTACTGCCTGAGGCTAGAGTCTGGGGAGCTCAACCATCTTAAATTTCTAGCAACTAGTGCCAGAAACAACATTGATAAATAAGTCTGTAATCACATCTAAGCTATTATCCCAAATCAAACAGTATATTGCATACCCAATGCCATGCCAATGGAGAATCATAATTTGTTTTATTTCTAGAGGGATGTTGCTTGCACAGCTTACCACTGTCAACTCTCATATGAGAGATAATAATGTCCATTATTAGTTACTTCTCTTTTCCAAGAACAATACAATACTTTTGGAGTTCTAGCTTTATGCAGCAGAAAAAAAGAGGACTAAGACAGAAGTCACAGTGTCACATGACATATCAGGACATTTTTCCCCCTTTGCTAAACTGGGCGTGGCCAGTACATGATGCATCCGGCCCGGGGGCCAGGAGTTTGACAGCCCTGAATTAAGATCTAAGAAGTTTCTTTCTTCCCTCTAAGCTTCATACTTAAAACCAGTTACCCCAAGCTCACCTGCCTAGGTTTCCACCTGCAACAATATAAGGGCATGAACCTTGTTCTTCCTTTTCCTTGCTTCCCTGAATCTTGGCAGTTGCTTACAGTCCTGCTACAGTAGATCAACTGTGAAGCAAATCACCAAACTGAGAGGCATTTTAAGCAGGTTCTGGGGAATTCAACAAATAATTCTCATGTGTCAGACCATCTGTTCTGTCCTGTAAGTCCCTGTTTCTCTTCTTACTTTGGAAAAGTGTCACAGCGTCATTTGAATTGTTCCTAACAGCTGTAAAAGAATAGAATCAAGGATGTTGCTTCACAAATTCACAAAGGCATTATGAGAGTAATAAAGGAAATAGCATTAGGAGTAGCATCCTAGTCACAGATATTGCACATGTCCACTTATTTGAAAATGGAATAATAGGTTGCCTTAGTCACTTCTAAATTTTCTCTAAATTGATTCAAAACTTTCCTTATCTAGGCATCAGTTTTCAAATAATCTGTCACTCTTAATGTACTAAAAGTATATAGTATATTTAATACAAAATTTTGCTGGTATGTACTAACGTACTGTAGCCCTGCGATTATTTCTAATTTGAGTCCACATTGTAGTCTTTTTATGTTTTTAGGACTGTAATCATCCTGATAAGAATTTTTGATTATCTCAGGAGGACACTAGCTAAATTCTTATGCAGTATTTTCATAAAAAATTAATCCATCTAATTTAAGTAATGAAGAATTAGAACTCTATATGTGTATTTGCAAACCCCTCAGGAATTCACCAGGAAAATTAACTGAGCTTAGATTAAGAATCTCTGTCTTTGTGATAATGGCAATGTTACAAAAAGCAGTTATTGTGCAATGCAAAAGCATACTTTAAACACACTATGGACTCCTGCTACTAACTTCCCTTGTTCATCTTTCAACATTCAGTGAAAATTTACTCTTTTTTGCTACCTGACTTACAAAGCAAAAGAAAGACTAATACCGGTCTAATACTATCTTCCCCCAACTTATAAATGCCATGTTTTCTAAATGTGCATTTAGCAAACCATTTTACACAGACTGATATTACAAACTGAATTCCTTGTTTTGTTTTCAAGTCTAAACAGTCTTGTGGTAATATACCCTTTGCCTTCTCTTCCAAATACACACATACCGGTATATACAGAGCCACTTACACATACATACTGAAATCAATAAGGACAAACTCATATTTTTGCATTTCAAAGTAAGGGTATCCACAGAGAAATTGAGAGGGGGTAGATTTGGGGTACTGCCACACAATGTATATACTCCTCCCAATCCCAATTTCAAATAGGTTATTTTCAGATACGGTACGTGGCCTGAGTTAGTTTAAGATGGAGGAATGCAAGATATGGTTTGGGGCTCCTTACCTTTTGCCCAGAGAGCAGGTGAAAGGTCCTTTCGGTGGGAACAAATGTAGTGTCTGAGAAATGCAATTGAAAAAGAGGGAGGCTTTTAACAAGAGCACTCCACCCTTATCAGCCAGCCTGGATGCTGGATGCCTGATTGGAGGAATGCCAGCAGGGAACAGCTTGGAATGCAAAGTTTTGTTGCTATTTTGGCAGGGTCAGCTACAGCCTCTTGTGCAATTCATCTCGCCCCCGCCCTGAGCCCATATAAGCACTGGCTATTGTATGGCCTCCGAGAATTGCTATTTTAAACTTGAGATACCCAAGTGCCCAAGAGTCTGACACAAGCCAGCCAGCTGTCATTCTCGAGTGGCCTGGAACTCTGATACAGAAGGTTTGGCTCTAGGAGAGCTCGGGGTATAAATCTGAAAAGCCAGGCTGTGAGTCCTAAGGCATGCTTTTGTTCTCCATTAAATGGGATGGCTACTGATGCGTTACTGCCTGAAAGGCCTTATTGGCAAGTAAGCTATTGTCCCTTTTTTAAAACAACAACAACAACAACAACAACAACAACAGTGTTGGGTGGTAGGAAACTATAAAACTTGAACCAGTCAGTTGGATTGGAAACCAAAGATTCCTTTAACTTCCTCAATTAACTCGTGACACTTGTAGCAATCTCTTATCTTTCACCTGTATCTAAAGTTCACTAGAAAGGAAATTCAGAAGAAAAGCATTGATATTCTGAATGAGCCTTCACTATAACACAGAGGACATAGCTTATTATTGAAGACCAATGGAGGAGTTCCCGACTGTTACCTCTAAAGGCCTATATTGCATATAATAGAATCTGTTTGAGGGGGTCACTTGTTTCCCATGTGATCATCTAGCAGGACCTAGGAGGCAGACCTTCTCTGCCACTGCACCTACCTTTAGAACAGCACCCTCCCCCACAAAAAAATGTGTATGGCTCACAACTTGCCCACCTTCAAGCAATCTTTAAAAACTGTCATCCCCCACCCCCAGGCCTTTAATTAGAATGTGTGGACATGGCCTTTAAATTGAAATCTGCTGTGGAAAGCTGTTAATTTATTCCATTTGGCAATCAAGATACTTTTTTAAAAAAACAAACTTTTGTGAAATTGCTGAAAGTCATTTTGGAGCTAGTCGGCCAGACACCTAAATCAATCAACCTTCTACTACTTATGAGATCTAACTTTTTGTTTCTGTCTCAAACTTGCTGAACTGTTTAGTTTCAGTTAGTGTTCTTTGAATGTTCACCAATAGGGAATGTTTTCCCACTGACTGCTGAAAAACAACTAAAAGTTAATGGATCAAATTTGTTAAAGGTAGTTAGACCAGGGGTCAGGTTCTTAGCACAACAGTTTTTATGAAACATTAGATAAAAAAAGCTGAAGAAGCTCCTTGGATGAGAAGCAAAATGTCTTCAAAGAAAAACCAGAATGTCTAGTTGCCTCTTGAAAAAGTGCCTTTGGGGCAACCATGACCTGAATGACTGAGAATCTCCGCAAACATTAGATAAAAATATTTTCACTTGGATGGCTGAGTGAAAGTGGGTCCAGCAAGATCTCAAAATTGAATGTAAGGCTAGATAGACATTGAATCTGGTCAGATTTAACAAGAAAAAAAAATCAGACAATAGATTAATACAATCGGAAGCAAAGTCTGTATATTGAAATAAATGATATTTATTATGATATTTATTATGAAAAGTGAAAGTCAAATTCAATCCCCACTACTGAATTTAAATAGTATATATGTATGGGTGACTTCTAAGTTGTTTAATTATGGCATGCTAATAGGTAGGACAGGTGTCAACCCATAGCCCTGATTCAGTTAAAATTAGCCATGACATTAGTTGCAATCAACTGTACATTTACCTGGGGATAAGACCTTTTGAATATATATAAGTATATATATGTATGCAAATCTTGCTAAAAACATGAAAATTCTTCCATTAGTCCTACTGAGTTTCAGTAATAGCTAGGACTGAGCTGAAACAGAAATATATATTATAAAAATATTCTTTAAATATAGAATGCATTTTACTATACAAAATATAACTCCTTGGCATTTTTTAGGGAGGGAAGAACATTACTTTTTTCATGGTTTTTGCAAAACAAGTTCATCCATATATTCAGGTACTGTCAGGCCTGCAGTTATTCCTTTTTAGGATCTTTGGCCTGCCACACTCTCTATTATTTCATTGTGCTGTTTCATAAGTGTAGTAGTTGGGAGGAGGAATATAAAGGAGTAGAATTGTGGAATGTGTTGTTGTCATTCTTTTCTAGAAGCCCAAGGTCATCTTTTGTCTCTGCACCTCTGCATCTGACCGCATCTGACCAGAACTAGATGGGTGGAAATGCCAGCATGGCTGAAGAAGATTGGACCATGTGATGGATTTATGGGTGTGGGGCAGAGGTGGGTTCCTACCAGTTCGCACCAGTTCGGTAGAACCGGTTCATCAAATCTACCAAACCGGTTAGAAGAGGTTCCACCAGTGGACCCAGAAAGCAGGCCACAACTGGGTGGAATTCCAGGAAGATTTTAGAATTAGGATTTCCACAGATGTGCCAACATGTCTGTCTTATTAAATTGGAACTTTAAGGATAGTTCTGCCTTGGACTCTGATTTAATTCTGTATGATATTTGGAACGCTGACAGGTACATTGCCCCCTTCTTTTTCCCCACAATATGCAAATTAGAACATTCAGGTAAGTTTCTGTTACTTACAGCATTCAGGTAAATTTTTGCTTTAAACCTCCTCATGGTTCTGATCAGTTTAGGGTTGAGCACAATTTCCCCATTAAAACATCCCTCTTTTATTCAAATAAGATAATTAGATAATAACAAGCTAAGCAAGAACAGGCAAAGCTACATTTAGGCAACAATTGCAATTGCTTGGTGCAAATGTAAGTATTCATCATGGTGGAAACATAGCTGAAATATGATCCAGTAAAGAAGCCATATGCATTTCATATTTGCTAATAGAACTTAATTTTGGTGAGGACTGATGATATAACAATAAAAAGATAAAAATGTATTATAGAAATATAGTTTTTCTGTCATAGGTCAGTTTTCACATCCATCAAATCATTTAAGTCATCAAGAGCTCCATTCAATAAAAGGCACTGTAGGCATTGTCGGCTGATAGATATCTTTGCCAGGTGGTCAGTTCTGTATAAGAGTAGAGCAATAAACAGAGGGATATAGTAGAATTCCAAGAGATCTGTGACTTTTGTTTCAATGGAGGTAAGTTTTCCTGAGAGTAGCATGTCTTGTTACATCTAGAAGATAAAGGGAAACATTTGATGAATGCACAGTTTTCTACAAGGGAGAAGGAAGGTTGATCATTGAATCTGAATATACAAAACAAACTCAGATCCTTTAGCTGAAGGTCATTCAGTGGACTTCACAATAAATAGTGATTCAGGGTTTCCCAGTTCCTAACTGAAATTCTAAAATCAACACCATATTGGATTTTTAGATACATGTTCATAATGGAAATATTAGTGAACTTGATAACACTATTCTCTTTTAAATAATGATAAATTCACACATTAATTATAGTGTTACTAGTCTGGTTTCTCAACTGCTTGAGGTGAGAGATTAGTGACACTCTTGCAGAGATTTAAGGAATTAGTGGCAACTTTTTCAACCTCCAAATCTCCACCATTAAACACTGTGCTGGAATGACAATAGGGATTTTTGTAGTGTTACACTAAGAACAATGAGAAAGCAGATCAGAATACACCCTTTGTTATAAGGCAGAATCAGAATAATAGGAAATTTATATCCATTGGTTTAATCACAAAGAGATGAATAATTATATGTATTTATGATTTTATGTAACATAACTCTATGGGACGCAATATGGTTTACAAAATAAGGAGATATTTATAATAGAATTTATACGGGCTAATAATCTACCTAAAAGGGAGCCCACATATCTTTAGGCTTCAAACACTAACTTCATTTAAAGTTGTTATCAGATATGGTATCAACATACGGTGTTGAACAACATATTCCAATTTCATAAATCAGTTAGCAATAGCAGTTAGACTTATATACCACTTCATAGGGCTTTCAGCCCTCTCTAAGCGGTTTACAGAGTCAGCATATCGCCCCCACAGTCTGGGTCCTCATTTCACCCACCTCGGAAGGATGGAAGGCTGGGTCAACCTTGAGCTGGTGAAATTAGAACCGCTGAACTGCAGATAACAGTCAGCTGAAGTGGCCTGCACCCTAACCACTGCGCCACCTCGGCTCATTTCACTCCAGTTTCAGCATTTGGTGACTGCATCTTAAGTGTTAGCTTTCCAGGGCAGAAGATAATTCTAATGAATCCATATATGTCCAGTCATAGAATATCCAATTAACATCCTGTTTCACTGTTGTTTAATCCAGGGGTCCCCAACACTTTGGATTCCGCAGACTGGTGATGCCAGCTTTGATGGTTTTGGAGGTGGAGAGGGAATGGTTTTGCGTGCACAACCTCAATCCCACACCTGCAGAAATGAAGCTTTGCATGCTTGTCTGCAATTTTGGTAGCCCAGTTCCCAATGGGCCACACCCACTGGCAGTCTGTGGCCCAGAGCTTGGGGACTCTTGGTTTAGTAGTCCATTATTAGCAGAGTGATAATAATGTACGGATAATAAGCTAAAATATTCATAAAGCAGATTTGATATTGTTTCCACACATGTTGAGATATACTCAGGCCAAATCACTTTCATACTTGTCACATATCCGACAAGTCACTTTATGTCAACTCCTAACTCTTTTCATCCTTACCTTGGATTTCCTTCACAAACCATCAGATCAGTTTTCCAACTAACTGCCTTGTGTGGTGTTCCCAGTTCTCTGAATGTCCTGCAGAAAGATAAAACGTGGCCTCTTAAAAGATTCCCTGTGCAGATAACCCAAGCTAATATATGTAGTCTCTAATTTATTTAGTGACCCTTCAAAATTATGAAGGGACAAAACAAATGGTAATTACAACCTGTTCTTGGAGTTCCAGTCACCCCGACACCCTTGTGGACTAGGTGCTTGGTAATTAGTTCATATTTTATGACAAGTTGCCTATGCTTATCATTTACACCCTTCTCTATCAGCTTCCCCAAAAAGTTAATGTGGAAGCTGATGGGGAAGGTCATAAGGTATGGGGATAGGTTTCATCCATCCATGGACACACCCTCCCCCCATCACTCTGCATTCTAGACATGCACTGTGCCTGCCACTCATGCACCCCTGTATCCTCCCTGACCCTCCCTGGCATCCCTCACTTCCTCAAATACCCCCTCCCCGATTGTCTCCATGCCTCCCTCACACCCTTGCACACTCCCTTCTTCTTACTACTCTTTTCTTCCTACTCTTTTCCATATCTTCCTCACACCTTTGCACTCTCCCTCATACCCTTCCCACCTGGCAGCAAACCTGCCTTACCTCTCTGCAAGCTGCCTGGGATTTGCAACTTCTCACTAGCCTCCCCACTTATTTGGTTGTGGGAATCCAGCAGGAGTTTGTCTTGCCTAACAACTATGGGATTTGGTTAACAAGGGCAACCAAGGATTGCAGCTCCTAAAGAGCGCAGTAACTCTTCACTCCGACATTGCTTATTAACAGAAATTCATAAATTGAGGGCTACGTCTATGGGATTTCCTGTTTAAGAGCTGGAAATCAGCTGGAGTAAATTGGAAGTCCTCTAGCTAATATAATGGGATAGTATTCTAATTCTTTAACTCTTGAGAGCAGAAAACAGACTTTCATTTTTAATGTCGGTCAGTGTGCTCACAGTAAACAAATGGCAATAAAAGTTATCTTAAATCTTAGCTTACTAAAGCCCTTCTCGTACCTTGTCTCCTTCATTCTTTTTGGATTCCTGAGTTCGACTTATCCAGAGATTTATTCGGGATGAGACTCCTCCTGGCATCCTCAAACTTTCCTAACCATAAGAGAATAGAAAGAATACTCAATTACACAGTGAGAATAATACACAACCTATTACTCTTTATAATATTGAGAAACTTAAGGTTCAATGTGACAGATAGTTAGCAAACATGAAAATGTAAATTAAAACACACCCTTGCAAACTGGTATCAGTACAGGCCAGCAGATTTTTCTCTTGTTCTTACAAACAAGAAAGAACTTGTTTGAATTCTAAGATCTAACTAACTAAGAACTACTAATCTTAAGAATATGATTTTAGAAATTTCTAAACAGATGCAACTTTTTACTTTCCCAGCAAAGAAAGGCTCTATGTTCACACCAGGGCAGATAAACCACAGAAATAAATTGTACAAAGTCATATTATGCAGTACTATAGTAAGAAAAGAAAATAATAACCATCCCTTTTCTGAATTTCGCTCCTGGTGATTATGTTGATGTTCCAAGTTATTTGCATGACACTAATATGGAACAATGTTTTCTATTGTCTTTCCCGCATATAGTCCTGGACTCTGCTGTAGTCTCCCATCATAAATTAACCAGGTTTGGCCTTGTTTAATGTTTTAGACAGTTGGCAACTAGATACTGCATTTTGTTCCAATCTGTTTAGATTGTTTACCCAGAGCCCTAATCATTTATTTTAAAAAATCAAAGGAATGGTCATAAGTCTACAGACAGGCAGAGCCTCAGTTGAAGTGCATCTATGTAGCTTCGAAAACAAGAGGCAAAAAATGACACATGAGGATGTAACTTGTATAACCATTTGAACTAATGTTTATGGAGAGATGAACATTTAAAAATAATGAGTTTATTTTAAATTGAAATTCATTACATCAGAACTGGTGAAGACCGAAGGTGGGTTGCTCCTGGTTCGGCCCGGATCAGGCGAACCAGTAATAGCGGCAGCAGGAGGCTCCGCCCACCTGCCCGGGCACTCCTGCATATGCGCAAAAGCTTCTGAACATGCACAGAAGCATTACGCGCACACAGAAGCGGGACCATGCCCAAACCAGTAGTAAAAAAATTGGCAACCCGCCACTGATGAAGACCACATGAAGGAATTTAGTTCTGGTCTCAGGAAAGAGGTGAGAAAATAGAAACTGAGTTGGACTTGGAATAGTGTCTCCCCCCCCCCCCGACCATGTTTACCCTAAAAATGTACAGTGAGTGAAGATTTTGAATAGACTTTCAAGATTTTTGTAAAAACATCCTGCAAACAGGGTTGCTAGAATCCTTGTACTATCTATTTATTGACTTGTTGGTGGGCAACTTTAAAAATGGCCTCTTTTCTTGCAGTTCTTAATCTTTATATTGAATAGCTCATCTTGTCTAATTCACCTGACCACACCTTTCCTAGATATCTGATTCCTTCCGGCAATATGTTTCTGGGTAAGAACAGTTTTTACCTTACGGACAAGAGTGGGAAGCTCACTCTGGACAGGAATAGTGGCTTCAAAGATGCTACGTCTGCTGGCCACACCCTCCGAAGGTAGTTGGAAGTTTCTCCGAATAGGTGAAGACACTTTAATGGATCCTGACCTCTAGCAATAAGACAATACCAGAAGTTCAGCTTGCACGATCAGGAGAGAAACAATTTCTTTCTCGCTTAATAGCAGTATTATGTATTCATATTCCTCTTTCTTTGAGCTTTTAATCCACATATATGCCAAGAAGTTATGGCTAGGAACTCTTCGTGGTAAAGACTTATTTGTTCCTTTTATTCACTTCATTTTGGAGATGTAGAAATGGCTGAACAACCACATTTTCTATTGCCATATTTACCTGGACAGCAGATGCATATCTCTCTAGCTTCTCCTCAAGTTTGACTGTGCTTGCTGGAAGCCTCATACTAGCACTAGTGAAGGAGATGCAAATAAAACAAAATTAATTTTCTAAGGCTCAGAAAGTATCAGTGGCTCTTACAATATTCACAGAGAACAATATTCACCAAGAAAAGCATTTATTGTTCTGATTAAAACTTGCAAAGCAATCTAATCAGAGGTATCTGCAGGATATAGTCGATCAATTTACCAGGGTGGCTGTGATCAAATGTTGGCCTGTTTTTTAAAAAATGCAAATGCATCAGACAGATAAAACTAGGCAGAGCGTCAATTGAACTGTTATGATTACCATCTTGACTTGACCATATTTTGCAGATACCCCTGAATCTATTGTGATCTATCAGTATGTCAATTATCTAATGTATCCATATCTCTGTTTTCAAACAACTAACTCTTGTAAGCCTACTGTTCATTGTCTGAGGTCAGGGAATATTCACCTTACAAGGCTGACTGTGACCTTCTATAGCAGTGAACCTTTTAGACACTAAGTGTCCAAACTGCACATATATGACCAAAATGCAAGGCGTGCATGCATGCATGTACAGCAGACACCCGAAGACCAGCTGGCCAGCTGGAAATTGGGCATCCCAATATTGGCAGCTCTGCAAGAGGTGAGATCTTTTTCTTTTGTGAGCTTCTGTTTCATCATTTGCAAACAACGATGAGAAACACCATGGAGAAATGCAGTAGAGCTGAGCTGGGGCAACAGCGTGTGTGCCCACAGAGAGGGATCTGCATGCCACTTCTGGCATGTGTGCCATATGTTTGCCATCACAGCCCTACAGCCTGACAAAAGGTCTTTTGCCCAATTACTGCTCAAATGTTAAATTCCAGGTATGATAGACTACAACGTCAAATAAGCTTAACATTCATAGAGGCTGGAAACTATGGAACATTTAGTTCATCACATCTACACAATATCAGGTTGGAATAGTACGGAATCCCCAGCAACTTAACATTCTGAAGTTCCCATGGAGATATTGCAGCCTAGTATTGTTCCATGTCATATAATAAGATACTCTGTTTTCAATTGTTTAATATTTAGTTTGCAAGCATATTCTCACAGGACTCATAACTTAAGATGAACATTTAGCTGCTTCCAGAGTGGATCAGCACAGAGAAAGAGAATAAATACATAAAAGTCTGGACGTGGGTGAGTTCTTGTCATGGTCATCAGTTATAAAATGTAGGAGTTAAGCAAGGACTTGAAGTGTTCCATCAAAATCAAAAGTATATGAGCCTCAGTGGCACAGTGGCTAAAGTGCAGTACTGCAGGCTACTTCTGCTGACTGCTGCCTGCCTGCAATTTGGCAATTCAAATCCCATCAGGCTGAAGGTTGACTCAGCCTTCCATCCTTCTGAGGTGAATAAAATGAAGACCTAGATTGTTGGGGGCAATATGCTGACTCTGTAAACCGCTTAGAGAGGGCTGTAAAGCACTACAAAGCAGTATATAAGTCTAAGTGATATTGCTATTGCTATATAACTTATATAATTTTTTCTCTGAATAAGATTCCAAATCACCCTATTATTTATATCAAAATTCTGTGTCACTGATATAAGGGAATGTGTGGGTGAGACAAAGGCTCTAAGTACTACTTTACTACAGAAATCTTTATGGCAAGCTCCATTGTAATTTTAATTTTGAATCTAATTCATCTAATCCAATGTTAGTACTGAGTTTATAAAATGTCCAAATGTAGATAGATAAAAATCCATCAAACTGCTGAATTGATCTGAGACTTTGATTTGACCGAATACCGTTTGATCAGAAGTTTTAATAAAAACTGCACGGAGCCTACAAGAATATTTACAACCCAATTTGCAGCAGACTCTGCCTCCAGTGGCCTATGCAATAAGTGCAGCTCTTAAAACTGGTAAAAGAAGCATAATGTGTGCTAAAGAATATTTAGGCATGTTCAATGTTCCCTCTAATTTTTTTTCAGTGTGAGCAGAAAAGTATAGTGTTTAAGCAGCATATTTTCATGCCTGAGCACCTGAATTTTTTTCACAGATGTCACCTAAGACAACAACGAAATCAGTATTATTTGAAACTCAAAGTTATGTTTATTCAAGGTACCTGCTTAATTAAAAGTGTTATATAATATCAGTATCACTTAACAACTCTCCTGCTTAGCAACCAAAATGTTGGCTCAGAAAGTCTGGCATTTGAAACACACAAGTCTTAAAGCTGTTGTTACAAGATCCTTGCACCCATAACCTCAGGGGTCTTCAAACCTGACAGTTTTAAGATTTGTGGGCTTCAACTCCCAGAATTCCTCTTCCAGTCATGTTGGCTCAGAAACTCTGGCATTGAAGCATGCAAGTCTTAAAGCTGTCAAATTACAAGATCCTTGCACCCATACCCCTTTAGGGGAAAAAAAACCAGGGGTCTTCAAACCTCACAGCTTTAAGACTTGTAAACTTCAACTCCCAGAATTCCTCCTCCAGTCATGTTGCAGCAATGTCATCTGCGTGGATCTGCTCCATCTTCGGGTTTTTTCACAGGGGGCAGGGCTGCCACTGAAGATGCCAACAAGCCCCTGCCGACACTAGAATAGCTGCTGCCGCCTCCGCCTCCTCCTCCAACAGCACCAACACATTTGCTGCCCAGCGCTGCAGCTGCGATGAAGCCACCAAAGCTCCCGCTGGCACCCCCGCCCATGGCAGCGGTGCCTCCCCCTCCGCTCAGAACACCTCAGCTGGGCTCCGAGTTACTCCTGCTGCCACCTCCACCTCTGTCGTGCTTTTGAGAATCCATGAGGCCTTTTTTTCCTGCTCCCGTCCCCTCCACCGCTAGCTCCCACAGCCTCATGGCTCCTCAAAAGCATGGCAGAGGAGGAAGGGGGAGGGATAATGCGTGGGCCAGCTCAGGTGCTCCACGTGGAGGGAGAGGCACAACTGCCAAGGGTGGGGGTGCTGATGGGAGCTTTGGCGGCTTCACCTCAGCCGCAGTGTCGGGCGGCAAATCCAGCAGTGCTGTTGGAGGAGGAGAAGGCGGCAGCAGATATTCCCCTCAGCTTCCGGAGCCTGTGACAGAAATCACTGTGCGCAGTTAGAAACGGCTGCACGGTGTTTTCTTGCCACATGCACGGCCGCGCAGCTGTGCACCTTAGAGGGAACAGTGGGCATGTTGCAAATACAGAAGCTTCTTCCTTTAAACAAAGCATAATTAAAATTAAACAATAAAAGTAACAAAACATTTTCTATTGAAGCACATAGATCTACGTTTATCATTTGTTGTCCTTCTATCACAGGGGTGTCAAACTCGATTTCATTGAGGACCGCATCAGGGTTGTGTTTCAACTTAGGGGGCCATGGTGGAGGGGCCACAGAGTAGGGATGGCTAGCTCAACGTCACTCCTGTTGGGGGTGCCTATGGTGGCCCAAGTGCTCTGCCATAGAAAATGGGCTCCTGAGCTCTGTTTACGGCTGCCACGGCCTCCTGCAACCCTCTGCCAGTGAAAACGAAGCTCCTGAGCTCCATTTTCTCCGGCAGAGGGTTGCAGGAGGCCATGGCAGCTGAAAATGGAGCTCAGGAGCCTGGTTCATTGGCAGAAGCATTGCAGACCAATCCTCTGTTTCCAGGGCAGCCCCATGGGCCAGATCAAAATATCCCACGGGCCGAATCCAGTCCCCGGGCCTTGAGTTTGACATCCCTGTTCTATCACAAAGATAGGGCAAGAATGCATACTCTACAAAGGAATTGCAGTGCTGTATTAATATCTACTTACCTTCTGCTTAATGCATCTTCTTGTCTTTCTTTCTTGGGAACAACCTTGAAGCAGAAGAAACAGAGGGGAAGATTCAGGCAAGAATTGTGCACGTTAAATAATTATGGGAAATAAAGGAAAATTTTAGCAAATATTGTTTCTCCCACCCAAACCCCAACCTAAAAAACTCTGTTGCAGGGGGCGCCAGAAATTTTAGCTGCAAAGAATAAATGGGTAGGTATAGGGAAGTCACATCACAACAGGGTCACAACTTCATGTGCAGGGGAGGTATGGATTAGATGTTGAAATGGCCTTCTTTGGTAAATATTTTGAAAGATTAAAAATCTCTGAAATATTAAGAATGGTCTGAAAGACTTCAGTTTCTCTGGTTTGGAAAATATTACTTGGTTCTCACATTTCACATTCTACCCCTATGAAGGTATCATCCTAACCTCAGATTCTTCAAAGGAAGATGAGAGTTCTACCACTGATCCTATCCTCAACACTATATGACTACTCAGCATCCTGATGTCCAGAACCCTCATAATTTTGAGTAGTGACACCATTTTGTCCTAAACATTGCTCCCAAAGTATGCTTATTTGAAGTTGGCCTGGAGAATAATCATGTTGGTTGTATTTAGTTTTAAGCTTAAATGTAGATAAAATACAATCAAAATCAATTTTGCTTTGGTTGTACATACTATATTTTGGGAGGTCAAAGATTAGCCCAGAGACATACAAAAGTTAGGTAACCTTACCCTCTGCAATTATCTGCACTTGATGTGTAAACATTTATCATAGTGGTAGTCGTGTAGCCTCATTGCCTTTGTGCAAGTAGAATATTGCTTGTGTCATTGCCATAGGGTCTAGATTTCATTTTTAAATACGGGACCTTTTCATAATTTGTAATAAATCCTTACCCGGAATGAGATTGTCCTTGGACTGATCCGGTTGAATGAGCTACTATAAGTAATCCGCGGTTCAGAAATTAATATAGGGGCATCAAAACCTTCTTGACCAGAGGGAGACCTTATAGCTTTAGCATTTGATTTGGGAATAGATTTTTCGGTGGCCTGAAAGAGAAACATGAATCAAAGAAGGACAAGCCGGAGGACTGAGAAAATAGCAATAGCACTTAGACTTATATCCCACTTTACAGTGCTTTTCAGTCTTCTCTAAGCAATTTACAGAGTCAGCATATTGGCCCCAACAATTTGGGTCCTTATTTTACCCACCTTGGAAGGATGGAAGGCTGAGTCAATCTTGAGCCTGGTGAAATTTTAACTGCCAAACTGCAGGCAGCTGGCAGTCAGCAGAAGTAGCCTGCAGTACTGCACTCTAACCACTGTGCCACCATGTGGCTATTCCACCACAAACATTTTTAGCAAAATTGGAAATAAATCTTTTTGAACCTATTATGCTACTGAGCACATCTATTTACATCTTACAACATATTTAACAAACAGTCTGATTACCTCTTCTAGGTTTTCTGAGAAAAAGTTACATATATCTACTAAGGTTTCATTGCAAAGTATAGAATATATAAATCCAGCTAGGCTATATATATAAAAAGAAAAAAAATGAAAATAATTGTAAATTATGAAAGCAAGAAAAAGGCAAAACAACTTCAGTGTTGCAACATGAAAAGCCTTTTTGGAAATGTTTTCTAAAAAGAAGTTGTAACCTTTGGGTGGAGGGAGGATAGTTTTAGCATTTCTGTAAAATACTTCCATACCCTTTAAAGCTTTTTAAGGCTTTTACAAACCTCCCCAAATTGTTGTTTTATTATATGTATTGCTAAATTGTGTATTATAATTTTATCCTGTGAGCAGCAGAGAGTAACACTGTTACCTGGGTCTTCTAAATATACTTATGATTAATGATTAATTGTATTAAATAAGCATGCACTAATAACAGACTGGATAATTTGATTTTTGATATCACTTCCACCAGAAGTCCCCAAACTTGGCAACTATGCTGGCTGGAGAATTCTGGGAGTTGAAGTCCACAAGTCTTAAAATTGCCAAGTTTGGGGGCCCCTGTCTTAAACCAATAGTAGACTGTTTTTTCTGGTGCTGAGCATCCTTGCACAATCTTGATCTATGGCAACTTTATGGCAAAATCAATAATCTTGTCATTATCTCCAAAGCTTAAATATGAGATTTTGATAATATCTGACATCCTTTAAAATCTTACAAGATTTTGAGATTGGATTTCTCTAACATAGGGGTAATAAGAAAGCTTCTTGTGACTTTAAGATGCTCTGTGTTACTTAATCCTGCCTTAGGCCATGTCTGCTCAGCTATTTCTTGATCCTTTAACCCTGCTGCTGAATGAAGCTGCCAACTTTGATATGAGTAATAATTCCATGTATCCAATTTACTCCCTATCTAATTTGCATCTTTGCCCAATTAACTTTTCATCAAACTTTCTCCGTCCTCGTAAAATACCAAGACTAAGTACCTGTGGTGCCTCAGAAGCAGGTGTGGTTACAGCAGGATCAGTAAACTTTCTAGCTCTTGGCTGAATTTTCACCTCAAGCCGGCTGATGCTTTTACGTTCGCAAGAAATTCGTTGAGGCTCCTGGGAAGCCACCTCATTCTGGGTCACAACCAGTCTCTGAGATTCACATATGCTTGGGACCTTCTCCTCCTCACTGAAGACCTGATCCTCATCTGTTTTGAGGTCCTTCTCCTGCTTCAGGGCTTCATGTTGCTCCAGTGTGATCTCCTCTTTTTTTGGACTCTGGATGTGATGGCTTTCTTCTATAGCATCCTTTTGCTGAATTAGGGTTTCACATTTTTCTGCTCTTCCCTCTTCTTTGGATGATTCTGGAGGAGATGCAGGATTCTCTTCAGGAGGTTCCTTTTCAAATTTCTTAGTACTCACTAGTATTTTCTTGTCTTGTTTTATGTTATTTAAAAACTCTGCTCTCCTCCACACTCTTCTGCCTTCCAGTTTATTTACTGCAACTGGTTCAGTCTTCTCGTTTTTCAGTGCTGAATTTTCCAAGTTAAGCAGCTTTGCCTCTAAGGAATTATTAACCCTAGGAAAAAGGAGGAAACATATGAACAGCACTAGATGGCACTAGAGGTTAAATTTTAGAAGAATTCATGATTCACACAGTTTACACAGGAATGAGATTTACAAACCAGGTTTTAAATAATTTAATAGGTCCTTCAGGGCTTTAATAGAGGTAGGATTGTATTCATATGACTTGATTATTTTGGAAATTTGAAGCATCTATTTTTATATAACAAAGATTAATAGAGATTAAATTAATAGAGGTATAGAGTCAAGATCACGTGACGTTCAAGCTTTACAAAGTCTTGGTAAGACCACTTGGACTATTGCATCCAGTTCTGATCACCACAATACAAAAAAGTTGTTGAGACTCTAGAAAGAGTGTAGAGAAGAGCAAAAAAAAATGATTAGGGATCTGGAGGCTAAAACATATGAAGAACATTTACAGGAATTGGGTATGTCTAGTCTAATGAAGGACAGCACTGATACTTCGGCTTAGAAATGGAGATGAGAACCACCCCTAGAGCCAGAAATGACTAGCATACATGTGTGGGGGAACCTTTACTTAGTCTAATGAAAAGAAGGACTAGGAAGGACATAATAGCACTGTTCCAATATCTGAGGGGCTTCTACAAAAATGAAGGGTCAAATTATTTTCCAAAGCACCAAAGGCAAGGCAAGAAACAATGATTGGAAGCTAACCAAGGAAAGAAGCAATCTAGAACTAAAAAGAAATTTCTTAATGGCAAAAGTAATTAAGCAATGGAACAGCTTGCCTTCAGAAGTTGTGGGTGCTCCATCACTGGAGGCTTTCAAAAAGAGACCGAACAACCATTTTTCTGACATAATATAGGGTCCCCTGCTTGAGCAGGGGATTGGCCTAGAAAACCTCCAAGGTCCCTTCCAACTCTGTTGTTTTATGTTCTATGTTCTAGATCAGTGTTTCTCAACCTTGGCGACTTTATGTCCTGTGGATTTCAACTCCCAGAATCCCCCAGCCAGCACAGATTGAGAAACACTGTTCTAGATGATGACAATTCAGATTTTGTTTTCAAAGTTTGATACAGAAATGTTAAGTAAAGAAAATTTCTATCTTTATCTTCTTTGTAGACAGCTTTCATGTACTGTACACATCATGCAAAGAGAAACATAAAATGAAGGTCCATGACTGGAATGAAAAAGGTGCTGTTGAAAGTGACCAGGGAATAATTCTCCTACCAGAGTCATGATGGAATGCATTCTAATTGGAACAAGGCCCAAGTAATACTGCTTCATAAAAACAATAATAACTAGAATGAGGCAAATGAGGTTCACATTTCATTTTTAAAATGCACATGGCGCCAAGACATTTCTTATCATTTTCTGCAACTTTTAAAAAGCAACGCACAGGCACTCTATAAGCTTCCTCTCTGCACCTCCTGAAGCATAACAGTATGACCATCATTCTAAAAAGTGCTGATGAAGGAAAGATCTTTTGCTGCCAAAAAAAAAAAAAAGCTGAGTGTGGAGTGTTTTAAGGATTGTAAAAAACTGAAAGGGATCTCTATTGTGTGAACTGTTTAAAAAGAACTATGGTCTCTATTTATCCCCCTGTGATCTGGCAAATATTACTGTGAAATTTCTGAGTTTTCTTCATATAATATGAATTTGGCAAGAGAACCATAACTAAATTATGCCAACCTCTTCAGTTTAAATTTCTGACTAAATAAATAAATAAATAAAGTCAAATGATTGGAAAGTTTTGTATTGAAAATTCTTGATAGTCACCAACAACCAACAGCAACTATTCGTAGTTAGACAATCTATTCTGTACTCAATATAATGATCTTAGTTGATGTGGCATCATAGAACAGAAAAAAGATCAAATAATCCTGTCCTGCATTAATATATACATTCTCTCTATTCCTTCACAAATTATCTATCAACATAGATTGGAATCTACTCCTCCATTCATGAAAGTTAAAGGAATTTGTCAATTCCCATTCTGTCTTCACCTCTCTGTACACATACACATTATTCCCCAAAGAAACTCAGAGTTTTGAAGAGGCCTGTAGGGTTAGAAAAGGGAAAAGATATGGAAACATGAATTTGAGTTTTCTTATGGGGAGGGTGGAGTGTTAGGTCCAAAGCATAATCTGGTTCCATTTAATCTATACCTATCTCCCTAAATCTCAATTCCCCTTCTTCGTAAAATAATATTAATTCAAACAAACAGCAAGTCATTGTCTCTTTTCAAAATCATTAGAACTGGCTTCAATTTCCAAGCAATTTGCACAAGTAAATAAGTCTGTTCCACAACAGCTCAACCTTCAAATACAAATACCTGTTTGATGTCAGACGGGTCGCATTCTGTACTTTGCTGGAGGATTCCTCCGTCTTTGTTTCAGAGGTGGAACTCAGTTGCCTATGTCTTCGCCTGCGCTCTCTCTCCTGCTCTTCTCCATCCTCAACAGACCACTGTTGAGCCAGGCTGGAGGGGGAAAAATGGGGGATGGGAACCAAGAAAAGTATAGGAAGAAAAGAGGCTATCAGAACACAATGATTTTTAGCACACTTCATGAAACTATGCAACATCGACACTCACTCAGTGGTGGGATTCAACCGGTGAAACAACCAATTCACTGAGTGCACGCTTTGCACACACACATGCCAAATGTGTGCTCTGGGCGTGCACAATGCATTTGAAAACAGCTCTAAAACTTACCTTCTACTGCAGCCCTGGTGAATTGAACAGCTGAGGCGCACCAATCAGCTCTCCCGTGCCTATCAACTGGGCTTCAAACAAAAATCTAAGACAGACTCACGCAGTGGTGGGTGGGCGGGTCAAGTGATTGCCGGAACTACCGGTTTGCGTAAACCAGTCCAAACCGGATGAATCCCACCACTGCACTAACTCACCCAGAGCTTATATGTATCTGAAATAAGATGAGCTGATCATCTTTCAGGACTTTCCTCCAATCCTAGGGATTGTTTTTAAAAGTCTTGATGTACAAGTGTGTAGTGTGTTTATGTTTGTTTTCACCTAAAATATTGGAGAAGAAAAAACCAAGGCCAGTAATGACATATTTTTAACCTTTCAATTGTCTCAAGTAGGTATCAGAACAGACTCTTATGAAAAGTACCTGTTTATCTTCCGTATGCATTTGAAATTGTGTCTTTAAGTAGAGAATGTCATTTTTAAACCTGTGCCAAGGCTTGTTTGTATAAGGAAATTGTACATCAGTCTAAAGAACCACAACTACAAGAAAGGAAATTAGGATGCATGAATAACTTAGAATAGCTGAGCCCCCGCCATATACTATTGTGATACCAGCTTTCTGAATACTCTGAGTGCAACAGAACCAATGCAGGAGATGAGTGAAAATGAAGAATCCTATATTTATTCAGGCTGAGGATATTGTGTTGTTTTTATCCTATGAGTTCAAAGAATGGCCTCTACCAAAACCTCCAGCTTCACAGATGTATTAGACTGAGAAATCAGAGGAGTAACTTTAAATACTTCAATCAGAGTCTTCAGAAAGGGTGGAGTTGATTGTACTACCAATTGTGACTTTCAGCATAAAACATCAGCTGGATTTAGCTAATTGCTCCTATTGTTTTTACAATAGGGAAGTAAGAACAGGGGTGGGTTGCTGCTGGCATTACTGCCAGTTCAGTGCGTCAAAAATTTTGTGTGTGCATGCATTTGCAAATAAAAAGGTCTGCGCATGCGCAAAACCTTAAAAAATGGGGAAAAATTGCTCTGAAAATTGCTCTGCCCATGCGCAGAACCAAAAAACAAGAGGGCGGCCTAATAGAACTGGTTTGGGGGTGTGACAGGCCTGGGTCGCTGCCGGTTCCAGTGACCCAGGCCACCAAGTTACTACTGGTTCGGCCGAACCAGTCTGAACCAGTAGGAATCCACCTCTGGGTGAGAAGCTTACTTGGAATGATCCATATTTCTGGTTTCTCTATCCTTTACCTCAGAGGATAATTTTCTTGATTTAGTCTGATGCAGCTGCAGTGCTTTGATTAGATTCCATCTCTTTGAACCAACTTCATCTGCTGCCTAGACTTGATTTTCTCCATCAAACCAGGCCTAATCAGATGCCACTGGCTACAGGGGAAGACATACACCTAGTTTTTATCTCATATTTCACCAACCTACCCCCAAATTCTCATGTTTTGCTGGATATCTGACTCATAATTAACATAAAGAAAATAATACCAAATATCTCAAACATGTTGTCTCAGAGCATACTCCCATCTGATGATTTTCTTAATGGGAAGGTATTGCAATACCTCCATGTATGGATGGGACTTTAGAAGCATTTCCTGCTCTTCTTGTTTATGTGTTAGCACCCTATCAGTGGTCTGACATGTTAGTCCCAGGAAAACCATGATAATGACATTGTGTAGATTTATTACAGCAATACTGTATGGCAGTACTGTATGGCAGGAGCTTATTCTTCAGTCACCTACAATAAGGGAGGGAGGGAAGGCCAAGCAATGCTAACCTGAGCATGGGCATCAGTTGTCATCATAAGCACATCTGATACTGTGGCAGCAGTGCAAAAGCAGTCCAGGTTTTTCATATGTTTGGTAGCTCTTCTATCTCTGATGAAGGTCCAAGTCTAATCCATGGCATTGGAGCTGCCTAGTTTCTTGGCATTCACGAAAGTTGCCATTCAGGGATTGCTATCACAAGGTTGCTAGTTAATCATTATCACAGCAGATATTCCTCTGCATTTTTACTTTCAGTAAAAAGCTTAGCCATTATGTTTTTCACTCAAAGAAATGGCTATATAAATGCAGAATCAAAGGAGATAGACATAGGAGAAATATTTTGAAGGGAGGGGAAAAGGGCATGTTGAAACCTCTGGCACTGAACTTTAAATCATATTAGCACTGCTGGTGGCAATTCAAGACATGGCACCAACCTGCTCTCAATATACAGTACTTGAGGTTCTCTGTCATTTATGACTCATAGATTTTCCTCTTTCATTATTTTTGAATCAACAGAAGACAGCCCCACCCTCCTTAACAATAATCCTATTTTTCAAGTACTGTATTGCCTTACTAGTGTGATGTCATGATCTGATCAAACTGATTACCATTGTTTCAAATAGTTCTAACCTTTGTTTGTTCTCCTTTTTCCCCCATTGTCCACCTTCTTCTGAAATTATTCTAGGTAATGCTTAGATGTGTTGAGCTGAAAAACAGTGTTACTGGCTTGACTAAGTTATCCATCACTGCAGTTGGAGAGTCTGATCTCCAAATTGCACGGAACCCAGCTGTGTTTTTTTGATACTGTTTTCTGACAGATTCTTTCACACTCAGGTTTCTTTTCGCTGTCATCGCCTGGATTAAAAGAAACCTTGCCATCGGCAGATCTGTATTTAATACATTTCTAAGAGTGCTGTACACAAGAAACCACTTAGGCTCCTGACATCAGTGTGGAGCCTGAATGAGTAATCAAAGTCCAACAAATAGCATTCCTGTTACATCATTTATGTATGCTTAAAATCAAGCAACATGTTGGTTAATTGGCATTTGTTTGCACTGTCAGCAATTCCCTCTAGTGTCCTTCAAGCAAGTTCTCATACTCTTCTTCTTAATTGTTATTTGGTAATTGGGAAGACTTAGCACTGTGCAGAGCACAAAAAAAAGACAGATGCATTGAATGTTAGCTAACATCAAAACTACAAGCAATTCAACTAATAAAAGATAGATCCCAGACACAGGTGGGCTACAACCAGTTTAACAACCAGCTTGGTGATCACACAAGTGCCTAATGCGCTTGTGTGCAGCATTCAAAATACAGCCATTTGAAGCTCAGCTGCTTACCTTCTAAGGCAGCCCCAGTAAGTAGAACAGCAGAGAGGCAGCAATCAGCTGTGCTGTGTGAATCAGCTGAGCCAGAAAGAAGGAAATATAGGACAGGATAGGGCGGAGGTGGGTGGGCAGGGCCAGCTGATCATCGGAACTACCAGTTCGCCCGAACCGGTCTGAACCAGCAGCGGCCCATCACTGATCCCAGGACTAAAATATATGGTTTCTATGAAGATTTTGATCCCAGGCATGTCTAAGTAGGGAAGGGGAATGCTGCTGTTTGGAATGTAATGGCTGTTTCCATTAATGTTAATAATACAGAACTAAGTAGACAATAGGCTCCTTACTCCAGTGCTGAATTGAAATGCTGTTCGCTCATTCCTGACAGGATAGAAACCTGTTCTGGAATAAAATCTACCATATCCATGGCCAATCCTTACTGCACCTCTGTTTCAAATCACTGCAATCAAGATATTCCCAAGTGCAGAGGTGGGTTCCTACCAGTTCGCACCAGTTCGGTAGAACCGGTTCGTCAAATCTACCTAACCGGTTAGAAGAGGTTCCACCAGAAATCAGGCCACACCTACAGAAGAGGTTCCAAAAATTCTGGAAACCCACCACTCACACACACACACACACACACACACAGACAGACAGACTCACATAGAGAGAGAAAGAGAAAGAAAGGATGAAAGAAATAAAGAAAAAAGAAAGAAAAAGTGAGAGAGAGATGAAAGAAAAAAAGGAAAAGGGGACAGAGAGATAAAAGGAAGGAAGGAGAGAGAGAGAAAAAAACACACACATGGTCGGCAAGCCTCTACCACCAGGTCACATGGCCAGCAAGCCACTCCCACAAAGGAGGCCACACCCACAGAGTAGGTTCAAAAAAATTTGAAACCCACCACTGCCCAAGTGTAACAGAGTTAATAGAATTTGAGACCATCCTTGGATAGTCCTGGAAGCAGGAGGGCAATTCTATTTTTGCTCCAGTACAGCTAAGGATGAATTAATATTGTATCACTCATGGATTATGGATGAGATGAAGGCAATATCATGGGGACATGACATAAAATAAAATAAAATGGCCAGGGCATGTACTCATTTCTACTGTGATTAGGTACAAGTAAGGAAGCCCCAATGATTTACCATTTGTCCTCATACATTTCATAGTCCTGAATAGGCCCTCTGGAATGAACTCCCCGCAGGGATTCGGACCCTCACCTCTCTCCAGGCCTTCCGAAAAGCTGTCAAAACCTGGCTTTGCCGGCAGACCTGGGGGTGATGAGTTCCCTCCCCTCTTGACATGTATGATTGTGTGACTGTTGTCTACTTTTATTATTTGTATTTTGTCTTTTATGTTCCCCCCCTTTTTTCCCCCCTTGAATTGTTCGCCGCCCTGAGTCCTCCCGGAGAAGGGCGGCATACAAATAATAAAATACAAATACAAATACAAATTGTTTCTTGCATAGCAGTGATCAATTTACATTTCAGTTGCTGATGGTCAAATGTGGCTAATCTGGGAGAAATCCAGGTTTGAGTCCCTGCTTTGCCATGAAATCCACAGAGTAACCGAGCCAGATGCTATCACCCAGCCTAAGCTATCTCATGAAGCTGCTGCAATAATAAAACTTTCATGAAAACTCTAAATACATCTCTTTGAAAAATATAATATAAATGCAACAAATAATAGCTAGTACTAAATTAGATTCATCCAAACAGTATATTGCCTTCCTCTGGTTTGGGATTTGTATAATGGTAGGCTAGAGTCTGGTTTGTATTGTGACCTCTATCAGCAAAGAGTGAAAATCCTAATACTTTCCTAATCATTATTAAAAGCATCCATCTCCCACTATGGGCAATTAAGTAAATCAAAGCAAAAAGAAGCCTGACAAGGCTGTTGACCTTTCCTTTGGTTTTTTTTTTTTTTCTGGATACAAGAAAGTGACAGAATCACAAGCAGAGTGTACCTCCACCAATCCATAAAATCCATCCACACATAACTAAGTTTGTGCATATGCCCACAGACCTGCTGCTTGTAAACTATGCCTGTACATGTTTTAGGTGCTTCCCAAGTTCCATTTCAAACTCATCTGCTGATATGATTCCAGTGAAATGAGTTTGGTTTGGGAGGAGCTTTGGGTCAAAGTCCATCCTCTTCACGGAATAATCCTGGATAAATCATCTCCCAGCAAGTGGCAGGTTCTTCTTAGGATAAATGAAGCTTCAGACTTCAACCTGCATATCTCCTATTCTCTACCCACCACCCTTTTAAAAAAATAATGTTAAATAAAGCCATGTCCTTTTGTATTATCAATGTTTATATTTACAGGGAACACCTTTATGAAAATTAATATATCACACTTATTATAGCTGTTGTAAAAATGAAGATGTATCACACAACCCACACTATTAATTTTCATCTGGAGTCTTCCTTCCTTCCCTTTTTCCTTCCTTCCTTCCCTCCTTCCTTCAAGTAACATGATGAAATAATTCAGGCTAATTAATGTGGAGGAGTGCTGCATTTCTTGCTCCCATCCCACACAGCTCCTTCACTACAGTAGCCTTTCCAAATTAAAATGTATCTTCCCAAATCTCCAAGCAACCAGCAAAATAGCAGTTAGTTAATCACAGAACTTCACCTGGACTGGAATAGGGTGGGGTGGGGGGTGGGGACAGGATATGCATGTTAAGCAACTAGGAGAGTTTAGAAAGTCCTCCAAAAACCCTCTTAGCAGAAAAAGTGGCATATTTTGCATATAGAAGATCCTAATTCAATGTTCAGTATCACCTAGAAGGCTGAAATAACATTGCCTGAAGCTTTGGAGAACTGCTGCTGATCAGTTGCATTTGACTTGGGTTTTCTGTGTACAAGATCTATCATTTTCTGCCTGCTCACCTGATTGCTAAGTCCTTCGCTCAGAAAATCTATGCATTCAGCTGGTTATTCTGACAGCTGTCTAAGTCGTCAAGTACCACTTACAAATATTACATACAAACCAAAATGTAGCCTGATTAGGGCGGGAGGGATGCATTAGTCCTTCCAGGAAATAATTAATAGGAAGAACAAAATACTCTAATATAGACTTTTTCCCTGTATACATATTCCCCTGGTGATTAGGAAATGTTCATTAATTATTGCTAAAGAGTTGCAATGCTATTCCACAAATAGTCACAGCTCATTAATTCTCCAAAGGATATTAAGTTCCATAATAGGGAATCCTTTTTAACACAAGGGACATAAATAGTGGAAACTGTGCCTGAAGGCAGAGATTGATGCCATTGCCAACAAAAGAGAGGTCAACTCCCTTTCTCTTTGTTTTTCTACCACCCCTCCTTTTTCCCCATAAAGACATTTTTCTTCCTTCCTCTCTTCCTTTTCCTCCCCACCCCAGCCCCATAACAACTGAGCTTTTGAAATTATGCTAAAATCTCTGTTATATACCATGGTTTCATTGAAGCTCATGGTAATAATTCTACATTTCACTGAATTTGTATCAGAAAAGTTGCACAGACTATTAGTTAAGGAAAAGAATTAGAATAATTTGTAATAATTAAGCAAATTTCCTGATTAGAAAACTGTAGAAATCAATAATATCAGAAGTGCTGAGTTACATAAATAATAATCCTGTGTGGTCCAAAGATCAAAGACCTATGGTAATCTTAGGCAACTACTATTTGTAGTCTTAACTGCCAGGATTAAGATAAATTGTTAAGAGAGAAGAGAAATGAATACTGCAGCAAATAATAACATTTTCCATCTTTCATTTTTGAAAACTTGACCTGCTAGAGGGGATAGATGGGCAGAGTTGACACATGTGGCAATAATAACAAGGGCTTAAAAAGAAAACACTTTTCTGTAAAAATAAGACCATGAAAAGAAAAAAAAATATTTACTAAATATTGAGAAGATGGGATATGAAACTTTGGGAGTAACAGAAGTTATTAGCATCTTGTAGCTATCTAACTCAGTGTAGTTTGTACTGTTTAACCTCTCAACTCTGCCTGTAGTTGCTACAGATTAAATCTGGAACTTTGTGCAGGAATAACAAATATTGTACCACTCACACATGGCTGCTCTTTTCATTCCTTCCAAAATACTGTTTGATGCCAGGACAAGCATCTGGCATTCTAAGAGAAGCCTCTTGCTTATCCCTCTTCTTCCCTCCCTATATATCATGTTTCACCTTGCTTTCTCATTTAGGGCATTGCAAGAACAGTCCACAAGACTAACTCTGCAAAATGTAGATTTCCATCAAGGAGGAAGACCACTGTTGGCACAGATCCCAGCCATCTAAAATGTGCACTTATTTCTAAAGCACATATAGCTCCAAGTCTTCACCACTTCCAGGCAAAATTCGGGAGAGGGGGGAGGATTCTAATTTTTAAGGATCAGAACAGGACTCAATCACCAATCAGAGTAGGGAATAGGATAAGATATTTTATTCATTAATCTGCTCATTTAATTTACATGCCATCTGAAATAACCCTGGGCAACGTTTAAATAAAAACCAATTCATTAAAAGAAAAACACAACAATAAATTTGTATTTATACAAATACGATTTGTATAAATGATGACTACTCCTATGTTATCAAAAAGAAGAAATGTATCTCCAGAAAAGATGGCTGAAGATACAGTTTTGCATAAGCTAGTAGTACATGAATACAGATAGATTTTTAAATATTAAGACAATGCATAGTAGGGAAGCCTGTGATCCAATCATGTGCAACTATGCAGCCAGATGCTATGTGATGATGGAAGGTTTTAGGACCCTTGCTTCCCTCTGGTCTGTTCATTCACTGGATCTTCATTAAGTTCTACAGTATTATTTCTAGAACTCTGATAAGTTACTGAATCACAAACCATGATCCCTGAAAATTCTCCTTCTTCTTGCCTTAAACAGTTTTTCCTCACAGGCTTTAACTTGTCTCTTTTATGCCTCCACTCCCTTTCTAACAGACACAATAAAAATATAAGTGATAGTTGCATTGAAAAACTTTGAAAAGTAGTATTTCTCTGCCAACATCATCTTGTGATAAAGATAGGGCTTACAATCTATCTTGCATATCAATTTATTGCATACATCAGATTAAATCAACCAATTTTAACCTGGTACATGTCTCAAAATTACTATCCAGCAGCAAAACCACCCGCCTTTTTTTTTTAAAAGGCTGCCCTACCCTGTATGCAGATAATAGCAGCCCTTCAGTTCCTGGAAAAATAAGGGTACTCTAAGTCATTTCTTAATTGAAATTCCACAGGTCTTTATGTCATTCCTTTACTTTTAATCATCAAGGAACAAGAAGTGTTGGAATTCCAGGGAAAGAAATGTTCTGGCAAGAAATACCATGAAACAATAACTTTACTATTGTAATATCAATTTCAATCCTTAATACAATTTTATATTATAAAAAAGTATTTAAAAATGAACAACCAGAAGAAATGATAGGAAGCAGGTAGCAGTGCCTAGACATTTTTGGCTGATCCCCCAATACTTTAACAGAATTGGAACTGGACCTACTTGGATGGGAGACCACCAGAAGATACAAGGCATAAGTAAACTAGAGAGAAGTTGAAAACAATCTCAGAAGGCAGTAGCAAATCATGTGAATGTTATTGTTAAGAAATCTACATGTTTATGCTCATATAGTTACAGAATATAAGCTCAATTTTGGGGAAATACATATTTTGACAGGAAAATGATTAATGCTTTCAAGGTTTCCAAAAGAGAATAAAGGAGAAATCATCAGAGCAACCCCAGTTCAATAGTTCAGCAATGATATTTAGGCAGACATAGATGGTAGAGATACATAAGTAGCTATAGGAAAGCAGAATATGCAAACAGGCTAAGATATTTGAAGAAAGATTTTAATATTTTATGTATACTTTAATCACAATTATTCCTTTCAGATCTATTCCAAACTAGCAAAATATTCTGCCATTGAATGAAATTAATTAAATGTGGATAAAGGATATTAAGTCTTATTAACTAATGTTACTCTAATGTTGACATCATCAAAACACAACTGAGTTTTGCTTGCAAATCAGTTTCTCTGTTTACAGTATAATTAATCATATGAAACTGATCTCTATATTATGGGATTTTGGAGGGTGGGGGATTTATATAGTTCTTTTCAGAAGTTTAATGAATTCCTTTACTGTTTAATCAAAATCGAGGGGGGGAGGAATAAAAATACAGAGAAATGTATATTTAATTTTGTGCTTGTTTTAAAATAGCACAATTTAAAATTTGAAAGGGAAGCCAACAAAGTGGGATCTTGACTCAGCTACAGTCATTGACAAAGATTTAGATATTCCTTCTGATAAACATGATCATCATATATGCTGCATAGAAAGAGCATGTGATTACAATAGTACTAAAAAAATGATGTTAGACTTCATCATCTCTTACCCCAACCCCAAAGATCAGTAAATGTTGGCAAATATTTCTTAACTTGGCCCAATCAGTATACTTAGTTCCACACCTCAAACAAGCTAATAATAATTAGAAATATACACTCTATTCATTATCCACAGTTGCCTTTGAATTTTCATCAAATTTAGTAGGTTTTCATTGCTCCGTCGGTTAATTGTTTTTATTTTTTGCAGCACAGAAATAGCTTTTATCCACCACCAACAAAGTATATACTAATGGTGTATCTACCAACTTTTTCTGAAAGAGTCTCATTTGCAATTTCAGGATGTCTAGAATATCAAGCAAGACAGATCCTGCTATATTTGTAATCCATCACACTCAAGAGTCCCTAACCAAATAGGTCAAGTATTTCCTCCTAAATATTATACTTTACAATGTCTTTGAAGGAAGACAGTAGTCAAGGAAGAAGAAAAATATAACAACCAAACAGAGAAGTTACACAATCCTTGTAGCTATGATAATAGCATATATTTTGCTGATATGCCAATAAATGCAAACCAGTAATACTGAAAGCATTAATTACTATAATATAATGACAGTAGAATAATGTATGAACTTCCTAAATATCTGGTTTAAAAATGTAAATTTAAAATAGATGTTAATTATAGATGTTGTTTCTTTAAGACAGAATATACAGTGCCACTGACACTGGTGGGAGCAAATCAACCATCAGAAATTAGCATTTGTAACCATCATGAGTAATTATTAGCCCAAACTTGAAATAAAAACATGCACTGAAGCTGTTTGGAGAACATTGGGAAATGTATACGTTTCCAGTATGTGGAAGTCTATATTCAGCTCATTTGGAGAGCAAAAATCAAAGTGTGCAGTTGATTTCATCATGAAACCAATTGGTTAGCTTCCAAATAATATGGGGGGTCAAATGAATCTAGCATGGTTCAGGGGATGAGGATTTACAAAGTGCCTCCATTTCACATTCTTCAAAGAATTGTAAAATTAGACAACAATCAACACTTGATTGGAACGTGATCTCCCAGGAGAGTCCATGCAAGGTGCTTTCCTTGGGAATCAGATCTGTTTGTTCAAGGCCTTTGAGTGTCATCTCAAAGGGACAGAAAGGCTGGGACACTATAAAGGATTGTGTCCATAAACTACTTTATGATACCAGCAAAGGATTATCTTCTCATATTAACTTTTAAGGGAAAGACCTTCTCCCATGCTAACCTGCTGAAGGCAGAAGAGGTGCCTTCTCTATAGACATGCTTTAAGTGGCCCTGGGCAACTTGTATTATTGAACCTGAGTTCTCGAGTTTCAAGCTAAGTAAGACAAGCCCCGAACAGCTGTCAAAGAGGACCTAGGGAACTTTGTTTCCAGTGGCTCCTCTCATGTTCAGCCTACCTCTTTGCTCACTGCATCCATCCCTATTGTGATAAAGTTGTTATTCCTAAAAACATAGAGCCATGTGGAATTGTTGTATAACCCTAGATAAGATCTAGTCATTATACCACTTCCTATCTCTAATATATATGTGTGAATGAGCCATCATGCATTCATTCTATTAACATTGTAATACTGCAACACCACAAAGTTGCCAGTATTTTTCCCAAACTCCCAGTATTTTTCAGCCAACACGTTGGTTCTCATGCTCAGGCTACCATAAGGATAAGTGATAATTACCTAATGAGCCACGATAGAAGAAATCTCTATCTCCTCACATTATTTCAAAATACAGCAAGCACCCAAACAACAACAACAACATGTTCATTCTAGAAGGCTGAGGTCTTCTCAAGCTGGTATCTTCCAGATGTAATGAAACTGCTGTTATCAAAATCTGGGCACTTGCATTTTCACCAAATCCGGAGAGTATCAGACTGGGGGAAACTGTTGCATTAAAGTACACTGAAGTCAATGAAACCAAGCTGCACTATTAGGTAATCGATCAGTCCTTTAATAATGGCTATATTTGAAGAGGGACTCTAAAACGAGATTGGCGGAAACTCTCATCATCTTAAAGAAGAGGAGTGAGCTAGCACCGGACATCCACACTTTGCAAGAAATGGTTAGGACTTCGAAAGAAATCTAACTGCTCCTCTATTACATAGAATCGCCTTCTTAATTGATCAATATATGTTAAACCAGCTAATGAATTCCGTTTTGCAACCCTGCCCTGTTCGTTGTAGTCTGTTCCCACAGGGAGTTGCCGCTCCCGGGAGGGGGGGGCAACCCCCAAATGGGTTCACGCGAACCAGCCTCAAGGAATCCATCCCCCCAGAGACGACCCAGCCTTTGGGCACATTCGAGGGGTCGCACAAGAGCTCCGGGGGGGGAGCTAAGGCACTCTCAAGGTTTTACTTTTCCTCTTCTAGTAAAGAGCAGCAAAAAGAAAGAATTATTTCCTAGGTCTGGAATAGACCAATGGTAGAAAGTACTACAACTCCCAACAGCCGTAGCGCGCTTGGAATCAGTCCTAAGGGCGCTCGTAGTCCCGAAAGTTGGCACCAAGAAACAAAGTTGGGGGAGGCTTCTGTGCCCGCCGCGACGCCCTCCGTCTCCCTCCAGAGCCGGGAGAGGGAGGGAGAGGAGGAGGCTGCTTCAAACCCACCTGGACAGCGCGGACCAGTTCTTTCGGTTGAAGGACATGCTGCTTGCCGTCTCTCTCCGACGGGCTTGGACCGTGGCGGATGCTGATCTTGTCTACCTGATTTATTTCAGGGAAAACTCTGCTGGGCTCCCGGGTAGCAGCGAGAAGCCCTTCGAAGCTCCCCTCACGAGAGATGCAAGCTGGCTGGCAGGCTGGCTAGTTCGCTTGCTTCCTCTGCGCCTCGCAGCGCACCTTTACCCTGCGATGCCACCCGTCTACTGCTGGGTTGCTTGCATCACATGGTCTCTTATCTACCTTGACAGGCTGGAACTGTAATTTGTCTATTAGCAGCACCTTGCAAAAGGCACCCTGCGAGGGTGGGACGTGACCCAGCCTGCGCACAAAGGCAGCCATTCTTTTGTGCCCGGATTGGGGACGGATTTGAATTTAGCTCCGCTTTCGGGCCCAGGCGCCCTGGATTTTCGGGGGCAACTCCCTGCTTTAGAACCTGTTTTTCCTGCCTCGGGTTTCTCCACGACTGTACAGGCAGAAGTGGCGAACTGGGGAGAGGAAAAAAGAAGAAAAAAATCCCTTCCTTTAGCAAGTTAACCCTATCTCATTCGCAGCTACCCACGTGCAAGTAAGTCAATTTGGTGTCGTTTTCAGGGGGCTCGGTTTCTCAAGCCCCTTCCTCTCCTGCTGACAAGGAGATGACGAACCACTGCTGCTACATTGGCAATTTGGAGATCTGTTTCCCCCTCACCTGGTGTCAAATAATGGCCACTAATTCAGAAAAGTCCACTGCAGATCAGATATTTGCTCCTGCCTCCTTCCTAAAAATCAGAGGGTTGATCCTGTTTTGCCCAAGTTAGGCTTGAAAGCAGGGATTCTACTTTCAGACAGGATCTTTCCTGGTGCTGGGGATGGAAGAGAGACTTTCTGCAAACAAAGCATCTGTTCTTGAATGGGAGAAGAGACTGCACATCTCAACACTGTTTCACCTTGACTTCCAAAAATTGCAACTAGAAGAACAGTCCAAGAAAATAAGCATTCACACAAATTGCTTCAGAAAAGAAAAACCAGAGATGGAGTTAATGTCAGCCGTTTCAGGTCTGCAGTTCTTTCTGAAGCACATCTACAGTGTCTCTGAGCCTTCACTGTTGAGCCTGACAAAAATACAGGGAGGATATATTCAGATTGTGGTTGCTTAATAGCTTTTCAGGATCAGAGCAGGCATCAATCGAACAGGGAATGTAATCAGATATTTATTGCCAATATAACCACTTATACTTCATCAGAAAGAGAAAATGTAGTTCCAGAAAGGATGGCAGAAAAAATAAGACATTGCATTTTAAAAGTCCTCACTTTTTTCCCCCTTTGACTATTGGGAGTTAGAACAATTAATCAGTGGAATAGCTTGCCTCCAAAAGTTGTGAATGCCCCAACACTGGAAGCCTTTAAGAAGATATTGGATAGCCATTTGTCTGAAACGGTATAAGATTTCCTGCCTAGGCAGGGGGTTGAACTAGAAGATCTCCAACTCCTTCCAATTCTGGTATTGTATTGTATTGTATTGTATTGTATTGTATTGTATTGTATTGTATTGTATTGTATTGTATTGTATTGTATTGAATCTTACTGGCAAGAGGTTCTGTGTTGGGCCCATGATGTATCAGATCACCTTGTCATTAGAGAAGGTGGAAAAAAACTCCTAAATCTTTTCTATAATGAGCTGCTACACTCCCACCCCAACATCTCTTTATTGTCCTGGAAGGGAATTGTTGAGTCAAGCTAACACTCAATTAGAAGAAGCCCCACTCATATGGGAAGATCACATTGAATGGATTACAAAAATATTGCAGTCAAAACAACTACATAGGCTTAACAGCCAAAAGCAGATAGTGCTGTAAGATGACACAAGTGATACTGAGCTCTGGTTTTCATTCCCTTCATGGCAGCTGCAAGGAGAAGAGGAGGAAGGGGTGGCAAATGATGACACATGCATCATGATCTCCTTATATCATTATGTTAATGAAGTGAGTTAAGTATTTGTGTTAGGCATTAGACAAGCACTAGGTGTATCGTTGCATGAATCCATGATGTTACATGTTTTCAGCATATCAACCCAACCATGGCAACAATCTAATTATTTAAACTCTGCAAAACAATGAATGAATCCTAATCAGTGACTTCACACTATAATTTCCCAACATATCCTGTAACAATTCAATTACAGCTGGAATTCAGGCAACAACTGGAATCGCATCTCCATTATTTATGTTTATTTCCTCATAAATTGTATTCCTAGGGAACATCATGCCCATAGTTCTAAAAATACTGTTGTATCTCCATCTATACATCCAGGTTTCCTGCTGAAGGCTTATTCCATCCTCAGATGCACAGAGAAAAGTGTATGGATAACCTGAGATTTGAAAAGAGGAACCCATGAGTTCCTGAGAAACTCATATATATATATATTTCTTTTCTACCTAAGCTAACTAAATATGATGTGAAGGAATATCACCTGAGGCAAGGCAATCCTGTCTTAGTACTTAAAATACAAGTGTCTAGTACTATGTCTTGCACATATATGTGTGCATGCATAAAATGATCTGTGTCTCTCTTCTGAAAGAATCCATGGATGTCAAACATTTTTAGCATAAATGGACAAAAGAAAGAGAGCAAGACCAAGGAAAGCCTATATCTGGTTTTCCTCATCAGCAAAATGCAAGCTGTGCTTGTTTCATTTCCATTGCTGATTAAATAATTCTTGGCATTCATTTGTTTGTCCTAAATCTGAGGTGTATAATCATTTAGCCAACCAGGCCATAGTAGGTTTTATAATTGCAAATTGGCTTCTGGATAGAGTTTGCCATACCTCTTGATTGGGATCAGTATTTTTTTTTTAAAAAAAAATTTTTTTTATTCAATGCTTTTTAAAACTTAAAATCACAATTACATTTTTACAGCTTTCCGTTATCGGTATTTTTTTTTTCTGATTTCAATTTTTTCCATTCTAAGGCCTATTGTTTTATACATATACCTTCTTATTTCATAATTACTCATTTATATAATATATACAGCATTTACACTTATGTTACTCTCTAAGTATATACCATTTCCTTTTATTATTTTCTGTCTCCCACTACCACCCCTAGGTTTGTAATTGGAAAGAAAGGGTAGATTATATTTTTTGTGTTCTTAAAACGTATTAACTCTCATTTAGGGTTTGTTTCAGGGGTGGGTTCCTGCCAGTTCTAACCTCTTCTCTAGAAGAGGTTCCACAAATCTACAGTGCCGTTTAGAACTGGTTCCAGCTCCCTCCCCCCGCCCATCCACACATCATCAAGATGAAGAGCGAGAGGAGGAATTCTGGGAGTTGAAGTCCACAAGTCTTAAAGCTGTCAAGTTTGAACACCCCTGGGGTTTTTTTTCTAAAGGGTTAGGGATGCAAGGGTCTTGTAACTTGACAGCTTTAAGACTTGCATGCTTCAAATGCCAGAGTTTCTGAGCCAACATTTTGGTTGCTAAGCAAGAGCGTTGTTAAGTGAGTTTCACCACATTTTACATGCCCACCCAGTCAAATGGCTGGCAAGCCACTTCCACCTGGTCACATGGCCAGCAAGCCACTCCCACAAAGCAGGCCACACCTACAGAAGAGGTTCTAAAAAAATTTGAAACCCATCACTGGTTTGTTTCATAGTTTTTATAACTATGTTACTACTGTTTTTCAGCAGTTGTGACTTGAGAGGACTGTGAGGACCACTGGGCTTTACACATTGCTGTGGGTCTTGCCTTTCCATCTCAGCTTCAATCAAAGTGCATTATAGATGATGTTAAAGTAGAAAGGAATATAGGTAGCCCTACACTTACAACCATTCATTTGAAGTTACAATGGCCCTATAAAAAGGTGATTTATGACAGGTCTCAACACTTATGATTGTTTCATCATCTCCATGATCATGTGATCAAAATTCAATTGCTTGGCAACCGTCACATATTTATGATAGTTGCAGAGTCCTGAGATCAACATTCCAAGTTGGCTTCCAACAAGCAAACTCAATGAGGGAAGCCAGATTTGTTTAATGACCACATGATTCACATCACAGCTGTAGTGATCCTCTTAACAACCATGGTGGAAAGTTCATAAAATCAGGTGTAAATTTGTTAAGCATCATGCTAGCAACAGAAATTCTGGTTCTGATTGTACTTAAAAATTGAGGATTACCTGTATCAGAAGATATATAGGAAGCTTTAGTCCCCTTAACTTTTTATACTTATGCTTATAACATTCCCCACCCCCAGAAGATTACTAGCAGGAGCACAATTTTCTTAATATCCTAAGAAATCTGGAGCCCCAACTAGACTTAATCAAGACCTATTTTCATCTACCCTGATAGTCAAAGCAATAGGTGAATCCATGTCCCAGATGATATTTTCTGCCATTTTATTGTATGAATTGATTATCCAGTGTGGTTCCCAGCAAAATCTTCCCTGTCAGGGATGAAGCTGCAGGGGTCTGGCTCAGGAACTCCTGTGAACCAGCCAGATTTCCCTTTCGCAATATATTCCTTGCTGTTACCTCCCTTATTTTTCTTTCCTGCATTTAATTTTCTTATCCAATAAACCTGAGTGACTGGTTGGTTTGGAAGCAATCTCCCATCCCTTGGGCAGAAAAGGAAGGGGATTTCTCTTGTTGTTGACAGTTGAATGCAGACGGTTAACATAGCATTACTTTAATGAAAGGTTCCTACCTGCAATTAACCTGGGAAATAATAAATCAGTCAAAAGCCCTTCTCCTCCATTTTTAACCAGCTTTTTTTTTTGTAATCGGCTTTTAGCAATGTTTCATGAATGAAGAAACGTCAGTGCCTATGTAAGAATCCTTCAGAGTATCCCAGGCAAGAGAATAGTAAACACCTTGTGCCATCATATGCCCACCATTAGCAGGAGTAAAACAACAGATCCTGGAATGAAGGTCTTAATCCAGGAAGTTTGAAAGTCATTGCCATAGGATATAGCTAATGATCCAGCTGAGATCTTAGCAGATCTTTAAAAGGAAATAGACCATTGTATGGATAAATAGGAACAGCTACAGACTGTGTAGACAGTTTAAGGACAAAAAGGTTCATTCTTCAGGGATTAGCTATAATAACACCAATTCAGAGAAACAACTATCTCAGTTCCTTGTTATTTTACCAGATGGCCTGATGGATCCTCCCTCCTTATGGAGGCCATCAAACCAATTAAGAAAGAACTGTTCTTGGGGTGGAGATATCATTTTGACCCACCTGAAAAGCCTATTACCACCACAGTAAGAACCATAAAGTGCTAAGTACTATAATTAGTTTTAAATAAATAATCAAAAATGTAAACAAATAAGAAAAGTCACCTAAGTGAGTTGGCAGCATTCCCTTGGTCCCATAGTCTCTATTAAGAATATATTGCAATATTCCATACAGTAACCTAATTCCTACCAAAATTTGCATTTTGCTAACTTAAAAGATTGGTGGATTAAGTGAATTGGTGTTGAATTGTGAGTCAAATTAGATGCAATATTATTTGTGCAATTTTCAGTTATTAAATGATATTAATAACATGTTATACAATATCTTTTTCTCATAGATAACAACTCATTCATAGTTAGGGTTAATTAGGGGAACGCTTCATTATTTATGTTTGAGTCTATTCTCAAGTTCAAAATAAGAATAAACCAGTAGTAAACAACATGCAGAATATCCAGATTCCTTCCCTAGTATTTCTCGTTGAATCAAGGATAGAAGAAATGTGTCACACCTATTTTGTTGAATTGCAGCTCCTAACAATGGCCCCTTGGTGAAAATTTCATGGTATATGGTTGGCCATATGTAGCCCGTTCCATTGCTAAATGGCCAGACAGTAGGCTATGATAGAAGCAGCAGAGAACAATTAACAGTACAGTTGTGGATTACACCAACTATTTGATTTAAGATAAGGTTACTAAAGATATCCATGTAGCAATCACAATCCTACAATGGTGCAGGAATCCCTAACATTTTAACTGATTGGCACGTTTGCAATTTTGATAACATGGTGTGTGAATTTTCACACAAAATCTACTGGGAAAGTTTAACTATTTCTGAAATGATTATCATGGGAGACATAACTAGTTCCCATTTACTTCCCCTAGAGTAAAGATCATTATTGCAAGGATGGAAGGAAAATACTATATAAGTGACGCAACTGCCTGCTGCAGTATTGGTAATTTATTCCTTTGGCTCTGGGTCCCAGACTTCATCCTTAGGTTGATCTCTAGTTGCCAGTATGATCCCAAAATTCCTTCCTTGCTTTCATTTTCCTGGTGGATAGAAAATTCTTCCCTATCATTTTGTCTCAGCATTGCATTCTGATATTTGCCTTTCATCGTGATTTCATTACCATAAATGGTAATGTGATAATGTTAGATTGAAATATCACATTATGGTTATATTGCCGTATATGTCTTATGACTGAGCCAATAAGGAAGAATAGCTTCCAAGAAACCATTTGCATACATTTACAACCAGCAGTTATTTTAACGTTTGGTTAACCTGACAGTGGTGACGAAAAATCAGAAATCTGGTAGCCCTTTTCCAACTAACACTAGCTTCCACGTGCCTTCAATGTGTTGGCTATCTGTTAAAGCCCTTTGTGACATGGGTCCAGATTATCTGAAGAACTGTTTTGTCCCAATGGGACCAGCCTGCCCCACTCCTGGCAAAAAGAGTACCCACTGCAGTTCCCCTCAATCAAGGAATTTTGGCTGGCAGTGTCTAGGACAGTGTTTCTCAACCTTGGCAACTTGAAGATGTCCGGACTTCAATTCCCAGAATTCCCCAGCCAGCGAAGTTGCCAAGTTGCCAAGGTTGAGAAACACTGGTCTAGGAGAACAATCTGCCATGTTCCCCATGTTTGGAATATCTTGCCACCAGAGTTGAGATCCACTCCCACCCTTCTGACCTTTAAGAAGGGCCTCTGCCAATTGGCATGGATGATGGAGAAGCCATAGGCTGGAGTTGGTTGGTTTAGCAACAGAGAAAGTACCTCCTCCGCTCCACTCTGAGCTTTGCTAAGTTTACATTTAATCCTTTGCAATCTGTTTGGTTTTATATTTAGAATTGTTTTTATATTTCTACATGTACTATGTTATAGCAATAGCAAGAGCAGTTAGACTTATATACCGCTTCATAGGGCTTTCAGCCCTCTCTAAGCGGTTTACAAGAGTCAGCATATTGCCCCCAACAACAATCTGGGTCCTCATTTTACCCACCTCAGAAGGATGGAAGGCTGAGTCAACCCTGAGCCGGTGAGATTTGAACAGCCGAACTGCAGAACTGCAGTCAGCTGAGGTAGCCTGCATTGCTGCATTTAACCACTGCGCCACCTCGGCTCTTATAAACTGCCCAGAGTCACAGCATATAAATTTAATAAATAAATAAATAACACATTTTATTAAAAAGCATATGTTTTCCTGAACCGTAGTTCACCGCATCAGATAAGTGATATGATGAGAAGAAAAGTTACACAGATGCAGTTACATGTGAAGCAGATGACAAGTGCATCCTTAAGTAGCAATTATAATATATTAAAACTTGTCTTTTTAAGACCTGAGACAGTCTAAAATATTTTGAAATATGTGAGTTAGGCAGTTTCTTCCTCTATGATGCTGGTATAATTTTGTTGTTCTACTGTGAATTAGAGTTTATGGCCTAATTTGGGGGAGAGGGTACATTATGCTGTATAATGTCTTTGTCTTTGTTTGTTTTTCTTTATAGTAGATGTAATGGAGTTATGGTGTTTCTAGAACAACAGCATAGCAAACCTATGATACGTATTATGATAATAGCTTTGAACTCACATTTCATGTATATGTATAAAAACATAATGACTTTTTTCCGGTATTTGGAATCTTAGAAGTCAAAATTTTGAATCTAGTCCAGTCTTGTTAGTCTAGTTAGTCTAGTCTAGTCTAGTCTAGTCTAGTTTAGTTTAGTTTAGTTGTTTAGTTTAGTCCTATTTAAGATTCCCAGCTTGAACTTTGTTGTATCCAGGGTGAAAAGTTGCATTTACAAATCTGCTTATGAAAAATGGTCATAAATTCCAAAAGAAATTACGCCTGGCATCATCAATTGAAAAATGCATACAGTAAGAAATCTTTCATTTTAGAGTTATTTCTTAGCATAGTCTTCTTTAGCTTATTGCTCTCTAAATATATTGGATTTTAGTTCCCCAAATTGCAGCCAAAGTACCATTTGAAATATATAAAGGTCCCTAACACAAGCTGAGACTGAAGCAAACCTAATGTGTTAATAAAACTGAGCATGAAAAATGCTAATTGAAAAAAAAAATAGTTCTTGAAACGATGGATAGTTTTGATAGCTGTTACCTATTTCTATCTATTTGTCCAGCATTAACTCAGCAAAGATATTTCTATGTGACCAAGTAGAAATTGGCTAGACATCTCTCTTTATGGCTGTAGACTTCAGAATGAAGAGAGTAGGAAAAGTAGTATAAATTTGTGTTTTGTGTTTTTCTAGTATCCCAATTTGTGTTTCCTCCCAGCTGACCAATAAAAGAATGCAAAAAATGCAATTCAATCAGAGTTTGCCTCAGGCTCATTTCCAGAATACAGGCCGTACACCAGTCCTTATCCCAACCAGCTGCCATTGTTCTGTTGCATTTTTTAAAAAGGGAGGATTGTGGAAAGAAGGTGAAATGCTTGCAGCCAGACACTTTTCCCAATAGCTGTAATTAGGAAAATAAAGTTGTTGGTTGCTGTAATGCTTCAATAGAGGACCGAGGTCTAAAATAGCAATCTCTGCCTTTAGATAGGCACCATTAACATGAACATGAAGATTTCTTGTGGGGAGGCAAGGAAAAGGTTTGGAACAAAGCAACCCCCTTGCTATTACTACCACAGGTCCCATCCAGGGGTGGAATTCAAATTTTTTAGTAACCGGTTCTTTGCCCAATTGCTGGGCATGGCCATAATGGGAGTAGCCTACTCAGCCTCCTGTACCAAGGTGGGGGGTGTTCACCCTTCTCAGGCTCTGGAGGCTTTTCTCGAGCTCCAGGAGGGCAAAATGGCCTCCCCCAGGCTCCGAAGGCCTTCCAAAGACCGGAAACAGGCCTGTTTCTGGACTTCTGGGACTTCCAGGAGGCCTGTTTTTTGCCCTCCCAGAGCCTCCATGTGGGCCTTGCACTTACCTGGCATCCAAAATGGGCCACATGGAGAGTCCTGGGAGGGGTGGGGTGGGGTTGGCGTGCCAGCCATTCTTTGCAGCTACCGGTTCGCCGAACCAGATATAAAATTAGCATCCAGGTTCCCCAAACCTGCCCAAATTGGCTGAATCCCATCCGTGGTCCCATCCTATTCATGCTGCAATTGTACAAAATCATCGCTACCAAACTGGGGTTTTTACATGGGAGGAGAAGAGAAAATGGGATTTTTGACAGTTTCAAACCCAGCTCCCTTTGCTTCAATCGTTCTGCTTGTCAAAATCTTTGCAAAGACTTATAGTGACAAAACTACAATCCCAGCAGCAGTTTAAAACAGAATCAATCACTGGAGCAATATGCATACAGATAAGCAAGCAAACCAAAGCCCCTGAAGGATAACTTTCAGGAGGAATCTGAAAAAGTTGTTGAGATTTTTACACTTTTAAGAAATTAGGACTACAATGCTTAATCAACCGAACAATGGAAAGTGGAGTAATGCCGGACCTCTTGTCAATGGGAAAATCACAATCTCTGTTGTCCTTCATCCGAGTCATGATGGTGCAGTGGATACAATGCAATATTGCAGGCTAACTCTGCCCACAGCCAGGAATTCAATCCTGACTGGCTCAAGGTTGACTCAGCCTTCCATCTCTCCAAGGTCAGTAAAATAAAGACCCAGATTGTTGAGGGTGTTATGCTGACATTTGTAAGTTGCTCAGAGAGTGCTGTAAAGCATTAGGGAGCAGCATATAAATCTAAGTTCTATTGCTATTGCTATAATGGGAGGTGGAAAGATCAGATATGCTACACTTGTGTTGAAAAAAACAACAGCCCAACCATAGGCGTCGGCAGGGATCAAAAGACATGGAAGATAATTTCAATATATGATTACTGTGGCAAGGTTATATGCCCAGAGATAGAAAGAGTCAACATTACCCAATGTGGAGAAATGGTAAGTAAATGATAAGAAGCAATGGGTGGAAACTAATCAAGGAGAGAAGCAACTTAGAACTGAGGAGAAGTCTCCTGACAGTTACAACAATCAGTCAGTGGGACAGCCTGCCTCCATAAGTTGTGAAAGCCCCAACACTGGAAGTCTTTAAGAAGATGTTGGATAGCCATTTGTCTGAAATGGTATAGGGTTTCCTGCCTAGGGGGTTGGACAATTAGACCTCCAAGGTCCCTTCCAACTCTGCTATTGTATTATTAAGTGAAATTGCCAGATCTTGCTGAAATGGCTAAATTATCGTCTCTGATTACAGAAAAGACACTATCTATATTTATTAGTGACTGGAAGCCTCTTACGCACTTGTTGCGTAAAAAATGGGGGGGGGGAATGAACTTGTGGTTTATGGTTTGATAATTAGACAGGATGATTATAGAAAGAAGAGTCAAGGTGGCGCAGTGGTTAGGGTGCAGTACTGTAGGCCACTTCAGCTGACTGTTATCTGCAGTTCAGCAGTTCTAATCTCACCGGCTCAAGGTTGACTCAGCCTTCCATCCTTCCGAGGTGGGTGAAATGAGGACCCAGACTGTGGGGACGATATGCTGACTCTGTAAACCGCTTAGAGAGGGCTGAAAGCCCTATGAAGCAGTATATAAGTCTAACTGCTATTGCTATAAGAGTGATATGGTGAAGATTTAGAGAAAGATTAAAATACATTGTACTTACAGCTACTGTGAAGAATATCAGAAGCTATATATATGTATATTTCAATAAAAATACATTGCCAACTATAGAGATGGTGAAAGTGGTGGCTTAATCATGCAGTTGTGACCACTATCTTGACTTTTGGAAAATCTGCCATACCCTGCAGATGCCTCTGATCCCAGGTACTAAATGTAGATGTTAGCGTGGGAATACAGCTCTGGAACAGATTCAGGAATAATGAAGAACTTTTGAGGTTCCTGTGCTTCTTAACGAATTAAAATAAATGTACAAAACAGGATAGAGGGTGGTAAATTAAGATACATTAAAAAATGACTAAGACAAGCCTATTGGCTCTACTGTGTGCCAAGACACGGTCATAGAGAACTGCTAATTAAATATGTAGTTGATCAATTAACCCTCCATACTTATTCTGATGTGATATGGTTATGAGAGAGCAAAGCAACTGGCTCAAAGTCAGACATCTCTTCTTAACCAGCCAAGGCAAAAGGCTTTAGAAACAGAAATGAAACTAATGAAGGGATAAGAGTCAAACTGGGGAATAAGAAAGTAAATGGAGTAAACAGCAATGGTTTTTTTAAAACATACAGGATACATAGATTAACGTTTTTAGATTGGCTTTTTCTGTACTGTGGTAAGGGTCTGCTAAAACCTAATGTTTTCTTTTGAGATTCATTTCCCCAACTACATGAGCTATGGTGGTGCAGTGGTTAGAATGCAGTATTACAGGCTACTTCTGCTGCCTGCTGCCTGCCAGCATTTTGGCAGTTTGAGTCTCACTGGCTCAAGGTTGACTCAGCCCTCCATCCTTCTGAGGTTGGTGAAATGAGGACCCAAATTGTTGGTGGGGGGCAATATGCTGACTTTGTAAACAGCTTAGAGAGGGCTGTAAAACACTGTAAAGCAGTATATAAGTCTAAGGGCTATTGCTTTTGCTGCATCATAAAATACATAATACCTGATTTGACGTACCTTGTCAAATCTATCAGAAACATTTTGCTTAACTAAGTAATCTTAGACTATTTACAAATTCTCTACTGTAATATGGTTCCTATGTTTCTGAGCTTTTTACTCATCTGACATGCCTTATAGAACCACAGTGCCACAAAACACAAGATGGAAGTGCAGCAAAAGGTGATTAAATGAATTTTTATCCCCTTGCAATGCTTTTAATATACAGCGTGAAATTCTACTGAAATCATTTTTTTTTAATTCGTCACATTTCTGTACCTTCCATCTCAAAAGCTATGCCGCTGAAGTGAAATGATTTCTTTATTTTTAGTAAATAAGTGAAACCATGTTCTGTCCTCAAACTTTTTAACCATGCAGACTAAGTACTATGTTGTTTGTTTGCATGAAAAGGTTTAATTAGCAGGCCATTTACCTGTTTCAAGGAGGGCACTCACTAACTCCCTGGGGGGTCAGAGCATAGGTAATATTTAACTTTATCTCTGTTCTGTTTCTGGTACTTTAGCCTGGCAATAAGCAACGTAAAACAACTGTGTGTGTGGTGTGTTTACACAAGTTGTACTTCTGACCTAAGTAAAACTGGAGGTCATATAATCTGCTTCTTTTATGATGTCTATTCATAAAGCAATATAGTCCGCTACTTAGTCCTCTAGAGCAAAAATTAAAAAGTGCCATGCTTTGCGACCTTAAGGCACAATAGGGACACACCAGAACCGATGATCTTTAGTTTGCTTCCCCTCCAGATAGCCTCCATCTTTACAGATCTCAAGATAGCAATTGATAAAAGAACATTCATATTATAAAATGAATGTCACAGAGCATGGCTACGCTTTAAGAGATTTCCCAGCCTAGAAATTCTTGGGGTTTCACTTCCAACATACTTCAAGGCTGCCAGCTTGTGGAAGGCTCTCTTAATTGCAGTTTTGGAGACAGATGCCATCCACCATACAGCATTCTATTCTACCACTCCTCTTCCTCAGTTCATTTATCTTGGCTCTATGTTTCTTATCCAAGGACCAAGGACTTTCTCAGGCCTTCAGGACTATCTGAAATAAGACTCCTTAAATCATGGAATCCCATGGATGGAATCCCCTCCGCAGGGGATGTACTTCCAGGGACAATATAAATTTATATTCCAGGGCATATAAATCCAAAAAACAAACATAAACAAACAAACAAACAAACATCAAAATGTATGGAATATTCAAGTATATTGTCATAATTACTTTAATATTAACAATAAACTCTCTTCTGCAATTCTTTTGTTTAGACTGCAATATTGATTTTAGAATAGAATAGAATAGAATAAAAAATTTTTGGCCAAGTGTGAATGGACACACAAGGCATTTGTCTTTTCTTTTCCTCATCTTGTTTTAATTATCTATTTATTTACTGCCATAATGAAATCTGGCCTAGATATTGCTTAAATAAATTAATGAAATTTGTTTTATAAAAAATAAACTTCACATGGTTTTCTCTTTCTTGTTTCTCCTGTGTCCCTTTCCACTCCTTTTCCTCTCTCTATCTCTTCTTCCTTCTCTTTCAAGTCCTTCTTCTATCACTGACTGACATACACACATTTTCTTCAACAGGGTGTCATCAGTACATTTATACAGTGGCGGGATTCAAAGAATTTTTACTACCAGTTCTGTGGGCATGGTTTGGTGGGTGTGGCATGACTTGGTGGGCATGGCTGGTGGACATGGCAGGGGCAGGTTACTGCAAAATCCCCATTCTCTCCCAATCAGCTGGAACTCAGGAGGCAGAGAATAGATGGGGGCGTGGCCAGTCAGAGGTGGTATTTACCAGTTGTCTAAACTACTCAAAATTTCCTCTACCAAATACCATCCCAAGGAAACATAAACTGAGATCGGAAAGAGACACCTACAACAATAGAAAAGAAAGGGAGAGAGGAGGAGAGAATGAAAGGAAGACAGGGGAAAGAAGAAAGAGGTAAGGAGTGGAGGATGGAAGGGAGAGGAAGAGAAGGAGAGAGGGTAGGAAGGGGAAGAGTAGGAGTAGGAGAAAAGTAAGGGAAGAAGGAAGGGGGAGAAGAAAAGGAAGGAAAAAAGTAGAGAAGGGAGGGAGGGAGAAAAGAAAGGGAAAATAAGGTGGTATTACAACAGGAGAAAGGGATGGTTAATAAAGCAACCCAAACTGTATATTATAACCTATTAAATGAAATAATAAATGTATAAGAAAGATAAATGTAAAGAAGAAGAATAATTATGTGAATGTATACTTAATATGGTATGTAAGGGAACAAAAAATTAAAAAAAATTATGGAGGAAAAAATTCCGCTACCAGTTCTCCAGACCCTGCTGAATTTATATCAATGTTGAGCTAGCGTGACCTGAAACTATCCAAGTGAGACCAACCAGAAGAACTAGATTCATGGCACATTGGGATGCTGAGGAGCATCACTTTATCACTTACTGACTAATACAATATACAAATAGGAAATCTGTTGCACTGCACCTTGTCTTTTGGGGAATAGTAAGATTGTGTGATAAGATATGCATTTTACATCATATCCCAACAAGATGGGGAAATATCCAATCTTTTTATTTGCAGGTATGAGTAAAAAAAAGCCAGAAAGTTTCAGAACTATTCAATAGAACATTTCATCTTTTAAAGATATTTGCATCCTACTGCTCAAGGTAAACAAATTTGGGGCTTTCTGATTTACTTTCAGATAAACATACTATCATGTCAAACAATTCTGCAATCTTTCTTCCCTCTTTTCTATTAAATGACATCCAATGTATAACTTGTCCATTAGATGTTAATCTTCTCCAAAACAACCAAGTTATGATGAAAGAAAACCATTTTTTTTATTAATAGAAAACTACTTGCACAAATCTTGCACACAGTTTTCTAAAAGTTGCATAGGAGATGCAGTAAAACTGAGAGTAATCCATGGAAAAACAGGGTTAGAGGGTTTTTTTCCCTAATGTGCACAAGAAATGTAGCATTTGTATAATAAATATGATATACAAATACTGCTTTCATACCACACACTGAGTAGGCTGGCAGAGAACAATTTGGTTCCTGTAGGGTGAATGAATCCATTTGTTCTCATCACAAAGTAAGCAAATAAAAATATGATTGGATAGTAGAGGAAATGTTGGAGTACTAGATGGAACCCAATTGCTTATTTGTGCTTGGCCAAATCATGGACCCCAAAGGCATTAGTCATACTGAAAACAGTTCAAAGTCCTTCTAATCATAACTTCTTTGGAGGGAATATGGTGTTGAGCATAACTGAAACAATTAGCCATGTTAATTTAAACAGTAAAAGGAAATTTCACTTTCCTTTTGAAATGGTGTTGTGGTTAGAGTGCAGGCTACTTCAGCTGACTGCTAGCTGCAGTTTGGCAGTTCAAATCTCACCAGCTCAAGGTTGACTCAGCCTTCCATCCTTTCAAGGTGAGTAAAATGAGGACCCACATTGTTGGGGGCAATGTGCTGACTCTGTAAACTGCTTAGAGAGGGCTGTAAAAGCACTATGAAGCGGTATATAAGTCTAAGTGCTATTTCTAAATTGGAAAGAAAAAGGTAGTAGAGCCATTCTGCAGTAATAGAGGGAAAAGAAAAATAGAGGAAGATGAAAAAAGCATGCTGGGATGAGGGAGAAGCTCCTGGATGAGGAAATGCTGGGGGGCAAGAAAGATATGTGACTATGTTTGACAAAAATAACAGAGTGGACTCCGGCAATTGGAGTGATGGTTCCCAAAGGGCATCTTGCCTACAGCTGCTTTAACACTGACAATACAGCTGGGCTTCACCCACCCCATCACCACTTTTTCTGACATCTGTCATGTGCTGGAAAATATCCTAGATGTTCTTCTCAGGAAGATTTTTTTGCTCAGTTTAGAAGACAATCTTCCATACTTTTGTACTCTAGGTCTGCAAGACCAGCAGTAGTCCAACTCTGCTCTAAGGCATGAAAAAGGACCACCATGAAGATAGAGCTTATCCATGCTTCCCCAGGGTCTTCTTTGCTATTCTGTTCTTTGCTGTTCTGTGTGTCTTTAGGGGTCACTGTATAGCAGCGTTTTTCAAGCTTGGCAACTTTAAAGCTAGCTTGGAATTTAATTTAATTTAATTTAATTTAATTATTTATTTATTTATTCAGTTTGTAAAACATGTACAAGATAACAGGTATGAGTATAAACATGGACAAAGGAAATGAGTACAAATAGATGGGGACAGTAGGACAGGGATGGTAGGCATGCTGGTGTGCTTATTCATGCCCCCTTGATGGGCCTCATAGGAATGGGGTGAGGTCCATGGTAGATAGTTTAAAATTGAACCTGTGGGGATTAGAGGATGTAACAATGGAGTCAGGTAGAGCATCCCAGGCATTGACCTCTCTGTTGCTGAAGCTGTATTCTCCGCAATCAGGTTTGAAGTGTTTTACCTTGAGTTTGTATCTATTGTTTCCCCATGTATTATTGAGGTTGAAGCTGAAGAAGTCATTGACAGGTAGGATGTTGTAGCAGACAATTTTGTGTACTGTGCTTAGGTCAGACCATAGGCAGCGTAGTTCTAGCTTGTCTAAGGCCAAATTTCTGAGCCTGGTGGCATAAGGGATTCTATTGTGAGCAGAGGAGTGGAGTACTCTTCTTGTGAAATACCTCTGAACCCGCTCAATTGTATTAATGTCCATATACAGTATGGATTCCAGGCAGACGAGCTGAATTCAAGAATTGGTCTGGCAAAGATTTTATATGCCCTAGTTAGCAGTACAATGTTACCAGAAGGCACTATGCCTTCTTCTTTTTCTTGGGGTTTGAAACCCACACATCTTAAATTGCTGAGTTTGTAAAATGCTGCTATAAAATCTCTGATAGCATCCCTTGATCTCCATGTCTTAAGTGCACATATTTGAAATAAATGCATGTCTTTTCCAAATTTGCTTGTACTATCATTTCATTTTCTCGTGTCTCATTCTTGGAATTACAACTTCCAGAATTCTCAGCTGGCTTGGCTAAAATGAAAAATTGAATAGTTGTAAATTTTCTAATACCATTAGTTGGAAATACAGTGCAAACAGAAGAGAATAATATGGCTTGAAAACCAAAGTAACTACTGGCACATGTTATACTGGCATTCCTGCTGAATGAGGTACAAGCACTTTTTTTTTCTACAAAGTACAAAGAACTCTGTGAACTTAGTTACTGGTAAACTTCAGCCCAATAGGCAAAGGCTGATCTACTGTGGTTTGTGGCAAAGTGCCCAGATGAAGTAAAAGCTGCGTAGGACCAATTAAGAGCAAACGTTTTCTGAGCCTAGGCCTCAAAATGATCTGCTCTGAGACTAGAAACCTTTGTTTACTAAACAAGACATGCAATAATAGAAGGTGTAAATTAGCACAGGACTTAAATGCCTAGATACAATAAAATCAAAACTGCAACTGGCCCAGCTTTGAAGAACCGAGAGGTCATCATGCTATACTGGTGCTACGTGAACAGAGCAGGCTCCCAGTTTCTTTTCAGATGCAATTCAAAGTGCTGGTTATAGCAATAGCACTTAAACTTATATACCCCTTCACAATGCTTTACAGCCCTCTCTAAGCGGTTTATAGAGTCAGCATGTTGCCCCTAACAATCTGGGTTCTCATTTTACCCACCTTGGAAGGATGGAAGGATAAGTCAACCTTGAGCCTGGTGGAATTTGAACTGCCAAATTGCAGGCAGCCGGCAGGCAGCAGGAGTAGCCTGTAGTGCTGGACTCTAACCACTGCACCACTGAGGCTCATGGGTCATCTTTACAGTCAGATAAGGTATTTCAAGTCATTCCCTAAAATATTTCTGGAAGGATTTTGGAAGCTCACCTCTGAAACTGTTGCTGCCCATTGGAATACGCTACCCTCAAGATCTGGCAGACACCCCCCCCCCAACCTCCTTACCCTCTAAAAGTCCATAAGGGGCTGGCTCTTCCTGCAAGCTTGGTGAAGATGAATGCTCATGTAAGGGAAGTTTTGTTTTAGGGCATCAGAAATGGTTTCAAATGTGGGTTTATAACTATTTTATCTGTTATTATGTCCTTATAAACCACCCAGGATGTATGTAGTGACCATCTAATTTTTTTTAGCTTAAAAAATAAGTCTAAATGTTGAGGAACTGATAAATCAGATTTAGTTATTCTATTGATTCATTTGAGAGCTATTCCTGTTTTCCCAAAAATAAGACCTATCCCAAAAATAAGCCCTAGCATGTTTTGCATGTGTGCCTAATATAAGCCCTATTGCCCCTTCCAAATAAGCCCTACTTACAAGCCTGCACAACCAACCACCTGCCCCGTCTGTTTGGTTGCTCATGGTGCTGGGCCCATCAGATGAGGGGGTGGTGGAGCTGCCCCATGTGCCCAGTACTGGCCTATCTCAGGGCCCCCACAGCCAGGCCTTCATACCCTGACACTGGTCTCAGCGGCAGCACTGCCAGGATGTGCAGCATCAGCCCATGTGGCTGCTGGCCCACTTCTTCTGCTTGCTCATGGCCACAATGGAACAGGAGTCTGAGTAGTGTGCTGGTGCCACACTACTCGGTGAGGCAGGTATTGGGGCATGGATGGCCTGGCTGTGGGGACCCCTGAGGTAAGCCAGTGTGGTGTGTGTGGGGCAGTTCCCACCGCTTGGCCTCCTGCCCCACTGCAAGCAAACCAAAGAAGTGGGCCTCCTGTACATGGGGGGAAATAAGACACCCCCTGAAAATAAGCCCTAGTGCTTATTTTGGGGCCCAAAAGAAAATAAAACCCAGTCTTATTTTCAGGAAAACCCGATATTAAAAAGCAGTCAATTTCAAATTTTAAAAAGTAGTGACATCAGTGGAAAAATAGAGTGCTGTGTCATTTTGTCAGGAGCATCTTTAAAAAACAAAAAACACCCTTGTATTCACCTGGCTCGACAAAAAAAATAGGCAGTGTGATTTGGTTTTTTAATCTTTTTCTCCCATTGACTCTAATTGTAGGTAGAGGAGAACACAAATCTTACATAATTCTCTCACAATTATTTGCCCAAAAGTTCTTCTTCCACTTACCCCATCCTCATAAAACTGCTTTTAAATATTGTCAGATAATTTTGTTATGCCTCAGGGAAAAATAGGTTACATTTTAATTAAATTTGTTGTTCAATTTTAAAGAAAATTATGATCCTGCCCAAATTGATTAAGATCAAGAGTTTAAGGTGTTGGAGAGGGGAGTTATGTCTATATACAGTAATTCTCCTTCTCAGTTTAACTTGCGTCAGAGGTTGATTATTGTAGTAATAAAATGAAGGAGGATTTTTGTGTAAGTTTCCTTAAGCTAAAAGTCCCAATGGGTAGTGCAACAAAATTAGTAATGCTTGAGCAAACATATTTGTTTCTCCTTTTTATTTTGTATGAAATGTCAATTAATACTCTCTAGATCAGGGGTCTCAAACTCAAGGCTTGGGGACCAGATATGGCCCATGGAGTGCTTATATCTGGCCCCCGGGGACGCCCTAGAAACAGTGAAGGACTGGCCCGTGTTGCCTCTACCAGAAAAAGCAGAACTCTGTTTTTGCTGGCAGACGGTTGCAGGAGACTGTTACAGCCAAAAACGGAGCTTGGGAGTCCGCTTTCACTGGTAGAGCACCCAGGCCGCCATAGGCGCCCCCAACATGAGTGACGTCGAGCTGGCCACACCCACCCCAGCTCCCCAAGATCAAACACAACCTTGATGTGGTCCGCAATGAAATTGAATTTGATACCCCTGCTCTAGATGATAAGATTTGTAGTATATAGTAATGTCTGGCTTTCAAAGGAAGCCATGTAATGTTTAATCCTGGACTGCCAGATGAGCAAGACTTTTTCTAACAAAAGATGATGCCATCTTTTATAAGATCTGTTGATGCTGCATTGATTTGGCATTAAACAAAATGTTACAGGAATTTTGTTCCAGCAACTAGAATAATTCAACCTACAGAACCTATGTGGTGATGCCATCAACTGGTAATAAATGGAATTGCATTTACTTCATTCCTTACATTACATATCAATTTGAAATGAACTTTTCAAAGGAGACCAGACTTGAGATCTAATTGTTTTTTTTTAAGATGGTAGACACATTTTGTATTTTGAGAAGCTGCTATGGCTCCTGTTGTAAACTGGCTCCAGAGGAAGGCTTGCACAATCACAAGCTGGCTGTCGCAGGGATATAACTAGTTGCTAGACTACAACTTTCCAGTACACTATTTGCCATCTCTTCTAGTTCCTCTTTCAGAAAAAATGTTTTCTAATATACCTGCTTACTTGTCTTTTTTCAGGGCAGATAGTACACTTATAAAAATGCACTGAGCTATAGCCAGAGTTACTGGCTGTACTTACACAGCAAGAAACCTGCAAGATTGGACTGAGAGAGAATGGCTGTACCAAGCTCACTAAATCAAGCTTCATGGCTGAGGGAGGACTAGAACCTGGATCTTCCTACTCCTACTGCAACACATTAACCATTACATCACAATCGTGACCCGTCAAAAGCGCGGACGACAAAAGCGCGATCGACAAAATCGCGCCTTTGACGTCATCACAGCGCGACGAAAAAGATCGAAAAATTCAAATAAAAATTAATAAAAATTAAATTAAAGCAAGCCGATTCACATAAAGGTAAGGGTTAGGGTTAGGGTTAGGGTTAGGGTAAGGGTAAGGGTTAGGGTTAGCTTTAGAGCGTTAGCGTTAGCGTTAGGGTTAGGATAAGGGTTAGCGTTACGTTTTTCGTTACTTTAACGGTTAGGTTTAGGGTTAGGTTTAGGGTTAGGTTAAGAGTTAGGGTTAGGGTTAGGTTTAGGGTTAGGTTTGGGGGGGTTAGGGGAAGGTTTTAGCTTTATTTTTACATTTTTTCGATCTTTTTCGTCGCGCTGTGATGACGTCACAGCGCGCTTTTGTCGAGCGCGATTTTGTCCTACGCGCTTTTGTGGTGGAACCGGCTTCTGACTAATCATAATCTGCTGTGTCTCTTGTGGTAGACAGCCACAGATGCCAGGAAAACATCAGGATATTCTATTGTCAAGACCACGATCACATAGAAGAAGGATAACCATATATTCTATTTCATAGGCCTGTCCACTTGAAATATATCGTAGGCCAAATAATTCAGGTGGGAAGAAATCTTAATGTGTCAGACAACATTGTGTACGACTTGGTGGAAATATTGTTTCTTATATGTCTAATAGAAACGCCAACTGTAGCATGAACTGTAGAGCTAAACCAAACCCTATTGATTTTACAAAGCTACTATGAGAACTGGCAATGTGGAAATAACAATGGATAACATACAGGTCATGAACCTCCACCACAATTAAACTTCATATCACAGGCAATAATGCAGTCTATCCACCCTCATTTGGAAACTCCCAAAGAAAGACAGAATCTGAATATTTGTTCTTGATGCTACTCATTTTTTTTTCTTTAATGGAATACAGAGACAGTATAGTCACATATCCAAGGCTGTATTTCGTGGAACAAATGTTGAAAGATTTTCTTGATGAATAAAGGAGGCACTAAAGCCTCTGTAGCTCCAGTCCGGGCTGCCTTTCAGTCAGTAAGTGATGGCATTTCTTGAGCAAAGATCTGATCTGAGGTGATGTCAGATAAAGGACCAGCTTTCTTTCTGCATTTCAAATGCCATCAACTCAGAATTCCCATCTTTTCTGTAGGGCAGAGATGGTACTGTACTGAAAGATTGTGGCAATAAATAATGTGCTAGCAAGAAGGCAAGTGTTCCTGTTGGCCTGATGGCATGAAGCAGGTTGTGATGGCATGAATTGCAGTACAGGTAGTCCTCGACCTATGATCAAAATTAAGCCCAAATTTTGTGTTGCTAAGCAAGGCAGTTGTTGAGTGAGTTTTGCCCTTTTTACAACTTTTCTTGCTACAGTTGTTGAATGAATCACTGCAGTTGTTAGGTCAGTAACTCAGTTGCTAAGTGAATCTGGGTTCCCCATTGACTTTGTTTGTCAGAAGATTGCAAAAACTGATCGCATGATCCTGGGACATTGCAACTGTCAGAAATATATGCCAGCATCTGGATTTTGATCACATGATCACAGGGATGCTACAACAGTCGTAAGTGTAAAAAAATGGTCATACGTCACTATTTTTCAGTGCCATTGTAGCTTCAAAGGGTCACTAAATGAATGATTGTATCCTCCCTAGTACCCAAAAATGCTGTGGAACACTAGATAATGCAGAAAAATGGTGAGACACAGGAAGCACCAAGAAGAAGAAAAAAAAGTGATTCATGTAGGTATTCTGGAAGGGCTCTTCATGTTTCTGTGAAAGAAATATGACCTGAAATAGATAGAAAATGCAGAATAAAAGTTAATTATATTACAGGACTCTAGGAAAAACATCTACAATAATACATCTGTGCTATAAACAACAACAACCACATGCTGTCATAGTCAAGGCTGTGACTTGTAAGGACCAGAGTTAAGTAACAAAAACAAAATTATTCCCATGGTTGAAATAAAGAGTTGGGAACCATGAGTAATATTCATAATACAGAGTGCTAGTTTCTGCAGTGGGTCTAGTAACACGCAATTTTCTATAAGCATCTGTTATTGCTAGTTTTGTTATGCTATGCCATAATACAAATGCCAATGCATTTTACACCATAAAGTACATGAATGCACATTAATTAAGACATCAGAATAAGTAACTGCAACCAGATTGTATAGCAATGCAGAAAGCACTGAACAGATGCACGCAATCTTTATCATTTGAAACCAGCGAGGACCAGACAGAAGGGGAGCAGTCAGAAATTAATGGAAAGTATGTTCTTTAAAATTACCTAATATGTTATGCTTCACTGTATCTTCCTAAGAATAAACTAAATTGTGTGCTTATTAACGGTTCCACAAAATCAGCTATTCACATTTAAGTCATTGGATAAATTAGAAAAGGTTAGCACTACAATCAGGCTTAAATTTGTAAGGTTACAACTTTGCCTTGCCGAAACCAATGGTCAATTATTTAGCCTTGTAGTGGAACTAAGGAGCTTGCCAATAGATAGTTTTACTCTGCAAAAATGAAAGAGAAGATTTTCAAGTGCTGGCTTCTGAATTGTACACTTCCATTCTGTATATCTCTAGAGAAAGATGCATAGCAGTGAATTGCATTTCTAATTTTGTGATTAGAAATTACAGTAGATTGTTTGGGGAAATGGCTAAGGTTAGGACTAGAAATCAAAAAATTACTTTGCTCTGCTAGATTTGGTTTAGATTTGGCTGTTTCTACATGGAAACCAAAACATAAACAAGAATGCAGATTTGTGCCCAAGACAAAGTACATATTTCAGAAAAGTTATTTCATGCTGTTGTCTCTGACATTCAGCCACTATGCCGTAATTGAAATGTCCAAACTTGAACCAGCAAGTCGAAGTTTTAATGGCTCATTTGTGCTCAGAAGGTATACCTCTTATTTCCAAAGTTCTGAGATTATCATTCTTTTTAAATTAAAGTAAGGTAAATTAAGGTAAGGTGCAAAACTACAATGCATCTCATAGAAAATCCAATATGAGATAAATAAATTAAAGTCTTCTTCAATTAACTCTGATTCATGATGACTTCAGGAAAACATTCCTCTAGTATTCTTGGCATCAACAGAGAAGTAATTTGCCATTGCTTTGGAGAGGATTTGTTCTTTATTTTAAAGTCTGGTTTATGCTGGTATTTCTTGGTGATTTCCCAGGTGTGATTCTGTTTAGATTTTTAACCAATCTCACACAATTGCTGCCTGGGCAGAAAATATGTTATTTCATCCAAAGAACTATTTCAGGTAAATAGATAAGGCTGATTAGTGCCTAATGTTTTATACTGAATTGGCCATTAAAACAGTTGTATCCAAGATCTTGACATTGGAAGTGTTAATCAAGCAACATAACCCCTTTGAGGTTGGGACCTTTAGCAATGCTGATAAAATATTCTAATAGGATGCCATTGGGCAAAAGGGTATACTTCTCATTGTCCTGTTGGTGATTTGGCAGCATCAAACATCTTCTTCCTGCCTTCCATTCCTGACATGGCCTCCACATTCTTACGCCAGTCACTCACTTCTACTGGACGTTCCTGTGAAGGAAACCGAGAAGTTAATCCTTACCTGAGGAGGAACTTAAGCAAAGGGCTAATTTGTAGAAGTAGAGATGAAGATATACATACTCTGCATATGCCATATGAACAGAAAGCTGAGGAGTACATTGTATGGGTGTCACGTGGCTAAACTTTTATAAACATAGCTAATATAGGAAGGGTTCCATAAGTGTATATGGTACTGGCAAGTTTCCTGGCATATATTAGTATATGCAGAAAATAGAATCTAGACAGATTGAGCACCAATAAACACTTCAACAATTACCCCACATTAACATTGTTATTTTTAAAAAGCAGTCTTTGGCATTCAGGGGAACTAAGATGAATACATTAACAAAGATTTAAAGGAGCGAATCAAAGCATCTTCTAATTTAAATCTAAACTGTACTGTTTAATCACTGGAATATATGCCTGTGTTATATATGCTATTCTAGCTCTATCTGGAATTTACCACATACTAACATTTTTCAGATCTGAATGACTATGTGTAATGAAGAAAAAGACCTGGATCATTAAACCTGTTATTTCCTTCATCAATAGCCTTGCAAAACTGGCCATGTGCATTTCCTTATTATGGATTATTCTCCATTAATCGTTGATGTTGGGAAAGCATGGACAAATTCACCCATAAAGGTCTACACACTGACTTTTCATCCAAAGAAATCAATACAATCAATAGAAACTGTTGATCTCTATTGTTGCATTATGTTATACATGACAGGTTGCTGAAAATGTTTTCTGTGTATTGAGTGACTAGTATCCTAGAATGGCATTTGCAATGATATAATTTGTATCATCACTTAGTCCTATGTATAGCTCACAATGTTTGATATGCTAAAATCTATTGGGGGGTGGTGCTTGATGTCACAACGACACAACATGCAATCTTGGGTCTCCAGGATTGCTGTCGATATCTCTGTTTCTGGACGGTCCTTTTGGACCTAAACTATTCTGAAGGAACAGTGATAGAGAAGAGCATGTCCTGCTGATGTCAGGGGCATCGCAAAGCCCCTGATAGATCCAGGAAAAAGCTTTTTTGCTAGCTACAAGAGAAGCAACCAAAATGGCTGCCAAAGGTTGGGACAAGTCCCTGAAACAGAAGCTGTGCAGGAGTGTCAAATTGGTGAGAATTTTTTTTTATTATTAGAGAAAGGAAAACCAAAAATAATTGGAATTTAAAATAAAATTGAAGACAGAATGAAAACAAGCAGCAAATCAACTCTGGTCTAAGATGATTGTGTTATTTTTTTCTACCTTAACTTTATTTGTTTTCTATGGATGGACTCTTTACAAATGCCTCTTACTTTTAAACTGGACTGGTCTCTTTTTATTCCTTCTTCCTCTATACTTTCTCCATTTTTGGTATTTGTGGATTAAAAGCTTCTCTGGTAAGGCTGGGACACAGTATAATTTTTATAGGTTTTTTTTTTCTCTTGGACAGAGAGGCAGAAACAGATGGAAAAGAGGTAACACTGCCATCTAGTGGCTAGAGGCTTGGCAATATCTGATAAAGCCATAAGCTTTGTTTACTGAAAGGCTCAGTGGAAAATGTTTTGTTGATTCAGGTGTTCCTTTGAAGGAAAGAGAAAGCTATGATTTGAAAAACTCCACTGAATTTGTTTGACCTAAAAAATCTCACATGTTTTGGCAGTATTTATAACCTGGGAAATGGCACAACATGAAGAAGAAAAGGCACTAACTTTGCAAAGAATCTTCTTAGAAATTCAAAAAGTTTTAATAATTACAGAGAGAATTGAAAAGAGATTTGAAATTATAGATCAAAAGACAAAAAGTATGGGGACAGCGATGAAGTTTGAGGACAGAGCTGAAAAAATAACAGAGACATATGAAAGTGGTAAGAAAATTGTTGACACTGACAGCAAACTGAGAGTGGAGGGAAATGACAGGTGTGAAATACGGAAAGGAGAAATTGATGAACCGGATCTTCATTTCGGATGTCAGAAATTAGATGAAGAAAGGAGAGAAAATTTGGTAGAAATAATGAGAGTAATCTCAGCAAAAGCACTAATGATAACAAAAGTGAAGCTGATAAACAGAGCAGATAAAGGGTTTTGAATTCTTACAATGAACAACAAGTTCTTAAGAAAAGTCCACATAAGACTTATCAAGAAAACATTTAGAATACAGACTTTACAAATGGCAAGAGATATTGGACTACACTATCTATGGAAGGATACAGGATGATGAAATGAAATGTCACAATTGTATTGTATTGTATTGTATTGTATTATTTGTATGCCGCCCTTCTCCGGGAGGACTCAGGGCGGCGAACAATTCAAGGGGGAAAAAGGGGGGAACATAAAAAGACAAAATACAAATAATAAAAGTCGACAACAGTCGCACAACCATACATGTCGAGAGGGGAGGGGACTCATCACCCCCAGGCCTGCCGGCAAAGCCAGGTTTTGACGGCTTTTCGGAAGGCCTGGAGATAAATTTTAGTTAAATATAGTTAAATTTTGAGTGCTATGTACAACGTAATAATAGCTGTAGTCAAATAAATGATTAATAATGATAAAACATTTATGTATACTAGATTGATAATATGAAATCTTATACAAACTGTAAGTGAGGATTATGGAGATGATGTTGAAAAGCCTTTTTATAAAAGATAAACAATTCTATATGGAATAGAATAGAAAGACATAATATCATTGGATGATTTCAGGATAATGTAATAAAATGTTATAAATTTACTTCAAGTTTAATTATGTTGAAAGGATGTAATAATAGCCAGGCTTAATGGATGCTTAATAAGTATAACAATTTGTATACATGTATATTAGTTTGATGGAACTAATAATGGAGAAAAAACATGGAATTGGAAACTATTAGAGAATGTTATTAATGCTAAAATGATTGAATGACTTAGAATAGAAAGAAGCATAATAACAATGTATACAAAGGTATCTTGATTGTCAATATGTGAATTTTGATAAAATTCAAGCGACGACCACGGAAAGGACACAGAAAGACTTTGTAACCAATCGACACACTGTGTGTAATTGAAGAGGCTTTTATGTTATATGTGTTGTGTGTTTGTGTTTGTCTGAAAATAAAATTTTTATTTAAAAAAAATCTATCTATAGATATAATAACTCTTTCACTTGATAGTAATGCATTTCTTAATTTGTGGCTTGTTTGAGCTCTTTTTTATTGTTATCTTTAAGAGTTATAGATACTTCAATGGCCCATATGACCTTTTCTTTATTTTTTCATAAGTACCAAATTCAGTTGTTTCTTATATACAAATGTACCTTACAGGCAGTTCTCAATATATCACAAAAACTGAAACCAGAATTTTAATTGCTAAACAAGGTGGTTGTTAAGTGAGTCATGCTTGGCTTTAGAACCATTTCCATGGTTGTTAAGTGAATCATTGCAGTTGTTAAATAAATCATGTTCTTCCATTGACTTTGCTGGCTGGGAAAGTTGCAAATGGCGATCCTGTGACTCAGGGATGCAGAATTGTTGCAAATATATGCCATTTGCCCAACACCCCAATTTTGATCACATAACTGTGGGGATGCTGCAATGGTCATAAGTGCAAGGACTGGTCATAAATCACTTTGTTCAGTGCCGTTGTAACTTTGAGTAGTCATTAAATAAATGGTTGCAAGTTGTGGACAAGAAAATTCCAGTCTACAAGATGCAATATAATATAGTGGTTTTCTTCCATGCCAAAATCCTGACTGCTATTAGCAGTGTATAAAGAATTGCAAATCAGATGGATGAACTTAACAATTTTACTTTAATGAGTGGGCTCTTCAACCATTTTCACAATTCTTAATCCTTCATGGGAGAAGCTGTCTTAATTTTAGTTCCTGTTCTATAGCACCTTCTATAATCCTCAATCTATTTAAGAATGTTCATTTACAAGCTATTAAAGATAGGGAACCAGGGGGTTGGTTGCTCCCGGCATTACTGCCAGTTTGGTGTGCACAAAAATTGTGCACAAAAATAGGTCTGCACATGTGCAAAACATTAAAAAAAAGAAAAAAATTAAATGTGTGTAATTATAATTGTTCTGCGCAAGCGCAAAACCGAAAATCAAGATGGCGGCCCCGTGGCAGAACTGGTTTGGGGGCGTGGTAGGCCTGGGTTGCTGCTGGTTCTAGCAACCCAGGCTGCCAAACCACTACCGGTTCAGCTGAACCGGTCCAAACTGCTATGAACCCACCTCTGTAGGGAACATCTATTTATTGATTTATTTATGATTAAATTTATATACCACCCATCTTGCCAACAGATGGCACTATGGAAGAATATTAATCAAGAGAAAACATAAGAACACGTTTCTTCACGATGACATCAAAGAAACACAAATACATGGGACACTGAGCAAACGGGATACACAGTACCGTACAGAGGTGGGTTCCTACCAGTTCGCACCTATTTGGTAGAACCGGTTTGTCAAATCTACCGAACCGGTTAGAAGAGGTTCCACCAGTGGACCCGGAAAGTAGGCCACACCTACAGAAGAGGTTCCAAAAAATTTTGAAACCCACCACTGGTCCTTGGATATGATTATTCTACACTATCATGCTCATATTTATAAAACTCAGTGCCTCTGTGAAAGATAAGGATGACTACTGCGTTTGTGGTGCAATCAGAACATTGCGTGTGTTGAAGTTGTTTTAACGCAAACCAAAGATGCCTTTTAAAAAACAAGTTTACATCATATTCTTATGCATGCCAGTGTTGTGTGTGAGGTCATTTAAGGTGGTTCTGACAAGTGTCGTCGGCATCTTCATATCCGGTCACATGGGTGGCAAGCCACTCCCATCCGGTCTCATGGGCAGCAAGCCACTCCCACAAAGGAGGCCACACCCACAGAGTAGGTTCAAACAATTTTTGAAACCCACCACTGGTACCTAGGTGGGATTTCCAGCGACTGACCTTTTCCGTATCCTCCTTCTTGACAGACTTGAGGTTGGCTCTCAGGTCCATAGATACTTTGTGCTTCGAGCCAAGCAGAGCTCTAAGCATGGCATCTGCAGACACGCGAACCCGGCGCAAGGGAGGACGCTTGAATTTTCCCCTAAGGTCAAGCACCTTCAGTTTCAGGTCTTTAATCTGCACAAGGGGCAAAATAGATGGCCATATATCATAAGAAGTCTCAGGACAAAAAAAAGCCTTGCTCTTCCTCAGGAAAAAGGTAGTGGGAGCCTAGCCCACTCACTAGGTTACAAGAAGGAATACTTTGGAGGGGTTCTTGCGCTAAAAGCAGGGGTGGGCTTCAAAAAATTCAGCAACTGGTTCTCTGCCTGGTGGCTAGGTGGGTGTGGCCATTGTAGGCGTGGCCTAATCAGCCTCCTGCACTATGGGAGGGGGGCAATTTTGCCTTCCCCAGGCTCCGGAGCAGAGGTGGTATTCAGCAGGTTCTGACCAGTTCTGGAGAACTGGTAGCAGAAATTTTGAGTAGTTTGGAGAACTGGTAAATACCACCTCTGACTGGCCGCATCCCCATCTATTCTCTGCCTCCCGAGTTGCAGCTGATTGGGAGAGAATGGGGATTTTACAGTATCCTTCCCATGGAGTGGGGTGGGAATTGAGATTTTATATTATCCTTCTCCTGCCATGCCCACCAAGCCACACCCACAGAATTGATAGTAAAAAAATTTGAATCCCACCATTGCTACGAGCATTTGACAGGGTAAAAACTGCCTCCCCCGGGCTCCAGAGGCTTTTTGGGAGGCTCAATTTCCGGCTCCCCGAGTCTCTGCACCCTGCACTTACCTCGCATCCAAAACTGGCCACTTGGAGACTCCTGGGAGGGAAGAGGAGGGGCGGGGAAGGGTGGGTGGGGCTAGCCAAGGGTGGGGTTTGGAGGTTCTCCAAACCACCCATAATGTTAGCTATGGGTTCTCCCGAAGCTGAGTGAATCCACAGCATCCTGCCCCTGGTTAAAAGATATTCTGCATTCTGTGTTAGGTATGTTAGCTACCTTGAGTTATTTATAAAAATAATAAAGGTGGAATATAAAGAATATAAATATTCAGTAGCCTCTGAAAAACTGTCACAGCAGCCTTGATTTATAAATCTCAGTTCCCTTGCTTTCAGTCTGCACACATTTCATCAATTCCACTGATAAAGGGGAAATTAGCATCTCTACTAAAGCAAAAAAAAGAGAGATAAGGTTATACAGAACCTTATAGCCTGGAACCCATATTTTAAAATAATAATCCATAGCTCTTATGGAAAATCCTGGAGATATTCAATATTCCTATTTGCAATTTAAGACCAGGAAATGCTCCATTCCGGTTTAGGTTTATTGGTTTTGTATGCCACCCACTCCCGAAGGACTCCGGGCGGCTCACAATAAACAGGGGAGGGAATAAATAAGACAATACAAACAATTTTAAAATCCACAACAGTCACAATTAAGATGGGGCTGGGTGCTTTAACAGCCCCCAGCCTGCCGGAACAGCCAGGACTTAGTAGCTTTACGGAAGGCCGGGAGGGTAGTAAGGGTCCGGATCTCCACAGGGAGCTCGTTCCAGAGGGCCAGAGCAGCAACAGAGAAGGACCTCCCCGGGGGGTCGCCAGCCGGCATTGGCTGGCAGATGGAACCCGGAGAAGGCCAAGCCTGTGCGACCGAATTGGTCTTTCTGAGGTAATTGGCAGAACCCACATCCGATGCCATGTAGGGCTTTATAAGTAACAACTAGCACCTTGAAGTGAGTCCGGAGACCAATGGGCAGCCAGTGCAGCTTGCGGAAGATAGGTGTAACGTGGATGTACCTAGGTGCACCCTCAATCGCTCGCGCGGCTGCATTCTGGACTAGCTGAAGTCTTCGAACACTTTTCAAGGGCAGCCCCATGTAAAGCGCATTACAATAGTCCAGTCTTGAGGTCAAGAGGGCATGAGTGACTATCTGAAGTGCATCCCGGTCCAGATAGGGTTGCAATTGGTGCACCACGCGAACCTGGGCAAAGACCCCCCTGGTCACAGTCGATAACTGGTGATTTAAAGTCAGCTGTGGATCCAGGAGGACTCCCAAATTGCAAACCCTCTCTGAGGGGCGTATAGTTTAACCCCCCAGATTGAGAGATGGAATAATTAGCCAATCTTTGGGAGGGAACATCAATAGCCATTTGGTCTTGTCGGGATTGAGTGCAAGCTTGTTCGTTCCCATCCAGACCCTGATAGCCTCCAGGCACTGGCCCATCACTTCTACTGCTTCACTGAGTTGGCACGGGGCGGACAGATACAATTGTGTATTGTCCGCCTATTGGTGGTATTTAATCCCGTGCCGCCGTATGATCTCACCCAGCGGCTTCATGTAGATGTTAAATAGGAGGGGGGACAGGACCGAGCCCTGTGGCACCCCATAATTGAGGGGCCTCAGGGTCAACCTCTGTCCTCCAACCAACACCGACTGCGACCTGTCCGAGAGGTAGGAGGAGAACCACCAAAAAACTGTGCCCCACTCCCACCTCTTGTAACTGTCGCAGAAGGATACCATGGTCGATGGTATCAAAGGCTGCTGAGAGGTCAATGAGCACTAGGATAGAGGACTGACCCCTATCCCTGGCTCACCAGAGATCATCGATCAGCGCGACCAAAGCAGTTTCCGTGCTGTAGCCAGGCCTGAAACTGGACTGAAAGGGATCCAGATAATCGGTTTCATCCAAGGACCGTCGGAGTTGAGAGGCTACCACTTTCTCAACAACCTTCCCTACAAAGGGGAGGTTGGAGACCGGATGATAGTTGCTCAAAATGGCTGGGTCCAGAGAGGGCTTCTTCAGGAGGGGTCTCACCACCGCATCCTTTAAGAGGAGCGGGAAGGATCCCTCCCGGAGAGAGGTGTTAATTATCGTCTGGATCCAGCTGTGTGTTACCTCCCTGCTGGTCAAAACCAGCCAGGAAGGGCACAGGTCCAGTATACAAGTGGAGGTGCTCACCGCTCCCATGGCCTTGTCCACTTCCTCAGGCGTGACAAGTTGAAACTCAATCCATAAACTCTGCTTAAGACCTTCCCCCGGTACCTCGGCTGGTACCGTGCAATTGGAGTCCAGGTCTGTCCCAATCCGAGGGACTTTATCCGTTAAATACTGAACAAATTCCTCAGCTCTACCTTGCAAAGGTTCATCTGTGTCCCTCCCTTTCAGGAAGGAGTGGGTTATCCTAAACAAGGCGGCTGGGCGCGATTCAGCGGACGCTTATCTTATGCCAATAGTCCGGAATCCACTTTAGAAAAAAAGAATGGATAAACTAATTCAGGATCTTTAAGATTGCCTCTTAAAGCTATCACCTAATCTGTACTGGACATTTTCTTATAGACAATGATAGTTTACCATTTTTGGTATTCATGTATTATTTTTACCTGAGAATTTAAATAAGAGCCATTCTCTGTCTTCTTACCTCCCGTGTATTATGGGTACACTTTGCTTCTATGTCATATCTCTCTTCATCCACAATGTCTACTTTCTCATGAAGCTCCCGGCACAGATCCTGTGCAAGTAAAAGGGGGGAAATGTTAAGGGATATTTTCTCTAGGCCTCAGATCGGGTGATTTCTAACTGATATTTCATTGGGGGAATATATAGGATCATATACATTGATTAGGTATTGTTCCAATGCTAGACATTGTCTGTCCCAATATTCTTTTGGGCCGAACTTCAGAACTGAGAAGATCTTACATCAGTAACATTTGATATCAGATATAGACATCCTGTTCAGTGATTCCAAAAGACCTCACAGCCAGATACAAGACATTCATAGATGGTCGAGCTCTAAAAGTAACTTTACTCTTTGTGGCAATTTAGGACACATTTAATACATACATACATACATACATACATACATACATACATACATACATACATACATACACACACACACACACACACACACACACACACACACACACACACAAAGAGAGAGAATTACAAAGCTGTACAGATTATATTCAGAAAGAAAAATGTAATGTTGAAGTATTAAGCACCATTGTTTCTTACAACCTGAAAATAATGAAATGAAGGGGAAAGCATGACCCTTGATCAATCTGGTACCCCCTAATCATCGGAGCGGGGGAGGGTACTTTAAATTAGACAACCATCTCAAGTTTAAAAATTTCTATTTCAGTTGTAGTATATAAATATTTTAATAAATCAAACTAAATATGGAAATAATGCAAATGTTACCATAATATATATTATCTTTTAACTCTTGTTTTAATACTGCTATTGAATGATAGCACAGAAGTTACTACAGTATTTTGCTCTACTATTATGAGAATCTTGAATTGTGGCGATGATAAATCTGTCAATGTCAGTCAAACATTCTCATTTATCTAACCTTCAAAAGTGACATTTTTGGATAATTTTCTCCCCAGTTTCCTGAAGCATCTTTTACATCTAGTTTAGACAATAAGCCATCTGGGCCAATCACTCTCTCTCACCTCACTTCACAAGGTTGTTGTGGGGGAAAAAAAGTCACCTGGAGCTATTTATAAAAAAATAAAGATAGGATTTTTAAAAAAATTAAAAAACCCAATGATATAGAGCCGAGGTGGCGCAGTGGTTAGGGTGCAGTACTGCAGGCCACTTCAGCTGACTGTTATCTGCAGTTCAGCGGTTCTAATCTTACCGGCTCAAGGTTGACTCAGCCTTCCATCCTTCCGAGGTCGGTGAAATGAGGACCCAGACTGTGGGGGTGATATGCTGACTCTGTAAACTGCTTAGAGATGACTGAAAGCCCTATGAAGCGGTATATAAGTCTAACTACCTTGACCCCTTCCAGTCTGGCTTCAGGCCCGGTTACAGCACTGAAACCGCTTTGGTCGCATTGACCGATGATCTCTGGAGAGCCAGAGATGGAGGCTATGCGTCCATCCTGGTTCTCCTTGACCTCTCAGCGGCTTTCGATACCATCGACCATGGTATCCTTCTGCGACGACTGCGGGAGGTGGGGGTGGGCGGCACTGTTTTACAGTGGTTCTCCTCCTACCTCTCGGACAGGTCGCAGTCGGTGTTGGTAGGGAGGGAGAGATCGTCCCCGAGGCCCCTAACCTATGGGGTGCCGCAGGGTTCGGTTCTGTCCCCCCTGCTATTTAACATATACATGAAACCGCTGGGCGAGATCATTCGGAGGCACGGGATTAAGTACCATCAATATGCGGACGATACGCAGTTGTATCTGTCCGCCCCGTGCCAACTCAATGAAGCGGTGGACGTGATGAACCGGGGCCTTGAGGCTGTTAAAGACTGGATGAGAGCTAACAAACTGGTACTCAACCCGGAAAAGACCGAGTGGCTGTTGTGTTTTCCTCCCAAAAATTTGGTTAACGTTCCATCAATCAGGCTGGGGGGGCAAAATTTATTCCCCTCAGATAGGGTCCGCAACTTGGGAGTCCTCCTGGACCCACAGCTGAGTTTTGACCACCATTTGTCGGCTGTGACCAGGGGGGCATTTGCCCAGGTTCGCCTGGTGCGCCAGTTGCGGCCCTACCTGAACCGGGAGGCTCTCACAACAGTCACTCGAGCCCTTGTGATCTCTAGGCTGGAATACTGCAATGTGCTCTACATGGGGCTGCCCTTGAAGAGCATCCGGCGACTTCAGCTAGTCCAGAACGCGGCCGCGCGAGTGATCATGGGCGCACCACGGTTCGCCCATATAACACCAATCCTCCGTGAGCTGCGCTGGCTACCTGTTGATCGTCGGGTGCACTTCAAGGTCTTACTTACCACCTATAAAGCGCTCCATGGTAGTGGATCTGACTATTTGAGAGACCGCCTCCTGCCAATTACCTCCCTGCGTCCCATCAGATCGCACAGAGTAGGCCTCCTCCGAATTCCATCCGCCAGTCAGTGCCGACTGGCGACTACGCGGAGGAGAGCCTTCTCAGTTGCAGCTCCGACATTATGGAACAACCTCCCCGTGGAGATCCGTACCCTCACCACAGTCCAGGCCTTCCGCACAGCCCTCAAGAACTGGCTATCCCGTCAGGCCTGGGGATAGGATTACTCTCACCCCGCCCGAATGTTGAGTGAATGTTGTGTTTTTATGACCAATTTCCTTTTAATCACGATTTTTTTTTTTTTTTTAAGTTTTGTCTTGCACCCCCTTCCCTTTATTGTTGTAAGCCGCCCTGAGTCCCCTCAGGGAAAAGGGCGGCATATAAATTTGCAATAAAACATAAAAAACATAAACATAACTGCTATTGCTATATAAGTCTAACTGCTATATGTATTATTCCACCTTCTGGGAAGGGAAAAGATGGAATGCACTGAAGTTCCGAATTAAACTTCCTAATTCAGCTCCTTAGAGTCCTGTGTAACTCAACATGTCCACTTATGCATGCCCTTTGTTCCCTAAAACAAGAATCTACCTGGAGTTGGGAGCAGGAAAGCCCACTGGTATGCAGAGACGGTATCCTTTCTGCCAAATATCTCTCCTTCTCTCCTTGTTTGTCCACTTGATCTTGTTCCCATTCTTCTTTGGCTTTAGCCAGCATCAAACTCTAGGGGAAAAAAATAGGGAAACAATTGAAAGATAATTTTACAACTTTTTCACCATGGATCTGAAATATCAGCTGCAAGAAAGGTTTTTAAATATCTCCTATGTATAATGCACAAGGCAGAAGCCTTCATCCAGTTCTCCAACCTACTGCTTCCAAATGAGCAGCAGATAAAATTGGGAAGGCTATCCCAAATTTACATAGAAGAATTTGATCTGTATGGTTCCATGCAGAGGATCTCGCTTTAATTAATGCATGATAACTTGCATTGTCATGACTCACCTTTAGAAGGAGTTTGCGTGACGCTGTGATCTTGGGCTTCCTCTAAAGAGCAAAAAATAAAAGAAATCAAGGGCACCATTTTAACAACATAGTGATAATTATGTATTCATGCCAGCAAATGTTTAGAAAAACAAATCCTGGAACTGTACTTACCTCCCTATAGAAATTCATTTGGGAGAAGGAAGAAAGAGGGAGAGGGAAAAAAGTAGAAAGAACAGAATGAATATATGAAATGTAATACTCTGCTCAAGATACTGAAAACATGAGTGAATTAAAACATTTTCTCAGGTTGGACTCCATGGTGATTCTGTTTGCCTTTTGAGGTGGACCAGACTTGAATACCAAAGTTATGATTATTAAAACTACTTTTATTATAACAAATATGAATGTGCCTCCCCCTCCCTTGCTTTATGTCAGAGTCACCTGAATCATGAGATGTGTGAGAAATAAATGTGATTGATAAAACAAAATATTGAATAGAACTGGGTAGGGTCAAATCTCGTATGCGTTCTCAAATTTCATTCCTGCTTTGGCTGAGATTTCTGCTATCTGACCATTGCTTTGGCTGTGGTTTTTCTCCTCTTCTTTAAGATTATTCTCCCATCCTATTGCAGATCTGCATTGATCAGGATGGATTTCCTGTCTGGGCTTGTCTTATTAGCTCTTCTGTTAGCCTTGTTAAAATGTCTCCTTAAAAGTCATAAGCCTCTGTTACTAAAAATCACAATGATCTCATTTTGCTGGGTTCTTTAACAGAGCCATACTAAAACATGTGCTCCCCTCATGCCTTGAATTACAATTTTCAGAATTCTCAGGCAAGGTAGTCAATAATTCTGTAGACCAAAAACACCCGGAGAGCAGCAGGAAAACAAAGCGTGCCCTAGCCTTCTAAGTTCCAGGGGTGGGTTTCAACCGGTTCGCGGCAGTCCCCGCGAATCGGTTGGTCGGCGAACCCGGAAGTAAGTAACTTCCGGGAACGGCGAAGGGCCCACCCGCCCGCCCGCACTCCTTACTGGTCTTTGAAGGCTTCTGCGCTTCCACGCAGGCACATGGCACATACAGTGCCTGCGCAATTCTCCGCGAGCAGCTGGATGGCACATACAGCACCTGCGCGAGTCTCCGCGAGCAGCTTGAGCATCGCGCAGGCGCTAAGACGCATGCGTGAACTGCGCACGTGCACGAGGACACCGCCGGCCCCGTTCCAACCGAACCAGTTGGAACGGGATTAGCAACCCACCCCTGCTTCTAACCCTAACCATGTGATCCAATAACATGGGCTAAGAATAGAGGTTCCATTCAGATGATATTCCTTCTCTGTTTATTAAAGCAAGACATTTTTTGGGTCTGCCCAATATAGTCAAACACACAAGATGCTCATTTAAAACTAAGCAAGCTCAGAATTTCAGGGAAATGAAGCTGCTAGTTTTGTAATGTATTTGTTAAGAATTGTGAGTGAACACAACCAGAATCTGACTAAAATGTTGTTTAAGATTTCATTACAATTTTGTGTATCTGTCACTGTTGCATATCCTATAGGACTTTCCATAAAATGGAAACATTTATATAATACTGAACCTTAGACTCAGACATTAAGAATTATTTCCACACTTAATCATATCTACATGTGGATTCACATTTGAATAATTGACTGGTGAGTTGCCAGCTTTTGAGTATGAAGTAATTACATTCCTTAAGCAAGACGATAGCTATCCTGAGATACAAAATATTTTTATCAACTCCTCACCCTACTCATTTATGGAATTCATCGCTGCATTGTAAAATCATTGAGGGTTTTTTCTGCCATCTAGTGATTGCTTCGCAGAACCATTTTATAAACCGAACCAAAATGTATTTGATCTCAAAATGATCCAGTCTGCCTGTAAATATTGATAATAATCAACAGAATTCAGCATCTATTTTCAGACAGTGATGTTTATTGGAATGTTGGTGGGTGATTTATAATTTCATCACCAATATTCAGTGTTGAATCAAAACTGTTTGGAAAATTTCTACTTTCCACTTTAGCTTTTCTATAACAAAATCATTGATGAGAAATATGTATTTGAAAATTCACCGCTTTTCATTTTCATATGTTTAGTTTTAGTTTTTATAGGAAAACCATCAAAGACAACCGAATTAGTTTCTAATTTAGAGATCTTTTTCATTTAAACCTTAAATCTGAATGTCAAACTTCTCATATCAAAACTAAACCTAGAAGTTGCTACATGTGTAAATATTAGTTTGAGAGCTATTGTTTATACAAGGAACCATGTTAAAATTGTCCTGCAATCACCAATTTGGAAGAAAATCCCATTTAACTTAAAGGGACTGTCTAACTTCTGAGTGGGCATATACACTTGCTGTAAAATATAACCAGTATCCAAGACATGATTTGGATCTTTGAAATCAGCAGCTCTTTATTAAGTTCTGTTCTCAACATGTAGGCAGAGAGTGAGATGGAGGAGAGGTGGGGAAACCTGTATATTACATTGTTAAGTATCTTATTTATTTATTTCACATAGAAGATAAATGGAAGAACAACACAGTTTGAGATTTTTCAGCCACAATCTCATAGCAAGCCTACTTATATTCGAAGTATCGTATCTCATAATGCAATAATTCTGGGGTCAAATTCAGAAGATGAATCTGAACCATGTGTGAATGAAGGATATCTCAGCTAATCGGGAAAATAAAATATTTACTCACATTTCAGGCATTGTGGAAACAAATGTTGTGCCTATAAATCAAAATAAAGCAACAAGTTACAAGGAATGAAACAATCCCAGCATTTCAAAATGAATGCAAAAAATGATGCATAATATAAGCAGACTCAATTTATTCTTTGTCATATTCCTTTTATATTTCTTTATCCCAACATTCCAGGAGGTTAGAAAAGTGATACTGAATAATATTATTTCCCAGCAATGATGAACTTGATATGTTTTTCTCCCCAGGGGGAGAATGCAACTCTAATGGAGCAGAAAATGCCAGCTAAAAATAATTCTTATGACAATGAACAGCAATGGGTTATTGTATTGTTATTCCTAGATAAAATCAAATATACTTAAAATCAAGTGCAGTTATATGAACCATTCTGTGTATGCATCTACAATATAAGAGCTTTGCAAATATTATCAGTTCCATTCCCAGCTTATGGATATTCTCTACATAGGTTCACTTAGAAATAAAGCCACTGAATCCTATATAAAGACCTGGATGTAGATTATAACTTCAGGCAATAGCTCTGGACACAAAGTGTAGAAAGCACAAAGTGAATTTCCGGATTTTACTTCTGAGGAACAAACACAGGACTGGACACAGGTGCATAAGTAGAGCTTAATTCTCAGATGGATCCCCCAATGTTGAGACAGCTCAGAAGCCAAGTCCCTCCTCTGTGATGAGAATTGACAGAAGAATGGAAGGAAAAGAATCCCATGGCCACCTATTCCCACCTGCTGCCTTACTCACAACAGCCAGCAGGAGCAGGCAAGAATTGTTTCTGATGTCCTCAGTATTTCTCCTTCTCTATTGACTTCTTAAAGGGATACCGTGGCTCAGTGGCTAAGACACTGAGCTTGTGGAACAGAAAGTACACAGTTTGGCAGTTCAAGTCCCTAGTGCGGAGTGAGCTCTCATTATTTGTCCCAACTTCTGCCAATCTAGCAGTTTGAAAGCATGTCAAAATGCAAGTAGAAAAATAGGGAACACTTTGGTGGGAAGGTAACAGCGTTCCGTACGCCTTCGGTGTTTAGTTATGCCAGCCACATGACCATGGAGACGTTTTCAGACAGTGCTGGATTCAGCTTTGAAATGGAGATGAGCTCCGCTCCCTAGAGTCGGGAATGACTATTGTATTGTATTGTATTGTATTTATTAAGTTTGTATGCCGCCCTACTCCTGAGAGACTCAGGGCGGCTCACAATAAAAAGGGATGCAAAAACTAAAAATAAAACAACAGTTTAAAATTCTGCAACAGCCATACCTCGAATGGGGCTGGATGATTCAACAGCCCCAGGCCTGCTGGAACAGCCAGGTCTTAACTGCTTTGTGGAAGGCCAGGAGGGTAGTAAGGGTCCGGATCTCCATGGGGAGATCGTTCCAGAGTGCCGGAGCAGCCACAGAGAAGGCCCTCCCCCAAGGAGTTGTCAGCCAACATTGGCTGGCAGATGGAATTCAGAGGAGGCCTAGTCTGTGGGATCTAATAGGTCATTGGGAGGTGACTGGCAGGAGGCGGCCTCTCAAGTACCCAGGTCCGATACCATGTAGGGCTTTAAAAGTAACGACTAGCACCTTGAAGCATGTCCGGAGACCAATAGGCAGCCAGTGCAGCTTGCGGAGGATAGGTGTGATGTGGGTATACCTAGGTGCACCCACAATCGCTCGTGCGGTTGCATTCTGGACTAACTGAAGTCTTCGACCACTCTTTAAGGGCAGCCCCATGTAGTCCGCATTACAGTAATCAAGTCTTGAAGTCATGAGGGCATGAGTGGCTATCTGAAGTGCCTCCCGGTCCAGGTAGGGTCGCAATTGGTGCACCAGGCGAACCTGGGCAAAGGCCCCCCTGGTCACAGCCGACAAATGGTGTTCTAGAGTCAGCTGTGGATCAAGGAGGACTCCCAAATTGCGAACCCTCTCTGAGGGGCGTATAATTTCATCCCCCAGACTGAGAGATGGAAAGGTTAGCCAATCTTTGGGAGGGAGCATCAATAGCCACCTGGTCTTGTCGGGATTGAGTGCAAGCTTGTTCGTCCCCATCCAGACCCTGACAGCCTCCAGGCACTGGCACATCACTTCTACCACATCACTGAGTTGGCACGGGGTGGACAGATACAATTGTGTATCGTCCGCGTATTGATGGTATTTGATCCCGTGCCGGCGTATGATCTCACCCAGCGGCTAGCACATATGTGGGAGAGGAATCTTTACCTTTACCTTATTGACTTCTTGCATTCAAACGCTGCCCTCAAACCCTTCTGAACATCTTTATTTTTAGGTGGGAGCGGGTGGGCTTAGCATCTTTGAACCGCATAAATGTCTTTGCTACCATCCAACAAGATTGAGCATTTCCCACATCTCTGCTGCCATCTGCTGGCTAACTAGGTTTTTGTCCCCTGGCCACCATCACTGTAGCTCCACAATCAAATTTGTTAATGGGGTGGGGCAGGAGATAAGGGGACCCAAAGTGTCTCCCTTCTCTAACTGCCCTATCCTTATTGTATTACTTTCTCTGTTGTCAGTCTTGTGTTATGACTGCAGAAAGTACTGGGCAATATGAAAGCTCTCAAATGTAGAAATCTCAGACACTTGTCTGCAGACTCTCGGGTCCTGAATCCCTGAAGACTGCACAGTAATGATTGGAATATTTATCAAGAGATTTAGAAATAATACTCAAACATAATAAGATAGTAAAAAATATTATGGTAGATTGTAAAATGCCTGGATGGCTTTTTTTCAAGCTTTGTACAGACATTTGCAGTTTGAATAATTGGAATAATTTGATAAATAGATCTTATCCTATGGTTTCTGAAATCAAATCCTGTTCTTCAGCAAAGAGTCTTGAATCAAAGTCAAATAGTGTGATTTTTGTTTTTTTTCCAATATAATTCATCCATGTTAGCTTCAAATATTGCAGCATTTTCCAATAACAAATGTAAAAGCTGAAAACTCCATATCTATAATTCAAAACGTAAGCTTTCATTTTTAACAGATGCAAATTTTTCACTTTTATATATATATATGATTATTCTTCAGGCAATCACTGGAAATTTCTTTTCTACAATGCTTATATAGAGTATACAAAATCTAAAAAAATGATTCTAAATAGAGTATTCTTATTCTTTAAAAGTAGGGTTTCTTTTTTGTGTGTGCTACTGAAAACATTCATAAATAAATTTCTCAAACCCTATAGTATTCCTACTTAGGTAAATTACCTTGGACTTTACTTTTTCTTAATCTACTTGGGAAAGAAGGACATTTGTTTGACCATCATTATAAAGTTAAGAAAATGCAAGAAACTACAAAACACTGAGAAGACAGCTCAGCACATAAGGTTAAAGACAAGCAAAAATGGGCTCATAGTAATTCTGATACAGAAAATAAGTCGTTGTAGCATTTACCAGCTGAGCAGGATCTGGAATTTTGTGTGGGAGAAAATGAATGTTTAGGCATGCCAATTCTCAGGGGGCTTGCTTCATATATTTCTATTGTAATTATATATGATCTAATTATTCACATCTGCTCCCAAGGGCTTTTCATAAACACTTTTCTTGAAATACAATGATTCACAGCTGAAACTACCCTTAAGCTCCTCACTAATCTGTCTATTTTATGTATATAAGATATTAAATAATAATTAGAAAAAAAACATCTCAGTTTCCCTGTGGCTGACCTAGCAAATATAATTGTTTTATCATGCAAAAGAAGTCGTATGAGTAAGAAAGGACTCACTGAGGTAATGATCAGCCAGCTGATCCTCTTATTTGGCCTGATCAAAATAAAGTAATGAACTTATAATTATTTTTTCCTGCTTGAGTCTAAATCATCACAGTTCCTTTGATACACAATTACCTCAAGGCTAAGTCTTTGATCAAGCATCTTACCCTAGTGCAGTCCAGGCAGGAGAGAGATGACGGTTGGAGAATGGAAAGGCTCAGACTGTGAACGACAGAGAAAAGGATGGGACTAATAAATTGAAGCTTGACTACAACTGGTCAGTAAAAATAGAACCGAGACAAATACCCTTCTGGTATGCCTGCTTCCATACTGTGAAATGTCTACCCACAGACCACACACCCTTACTATCTAGTCCTTGTGAATTGCACACTTATGCATCTTGTGCATTACTTTTCCAATACTCTTGGAAGAATATACATCCAAGATTTTTGTGTGTGTGTGTGTGTGTGTCATACATTTGGTTGCACCATGTTCAATTTCAGTGAAGCTGTGGTGAAATTGCACACCTATTTCTATTCATGCCTCTAAGAGCTAACATTGTTACTGTTCTTGTTATTTTTGTTGAATTGGGAGGGGCTGGAAAATAAAGCCAAAAGCAGTGAAACAAAGCATCTAGCAAGCCAAGAACAAAATCTCTTGGTGCTGGCCTGAATCCAGGTTGAATTTAGGTGGATTGTAGCAGAGCCAAAATCTGGTGATTCATTGGCATTTCAGACCTTGGAAAACAGTACTGGATAATACTATCATTCAATGACTAAGTACATGCTTTTAGAGGCTCAAGTTCTCAAATCCAGGTAGTTTCCAGCATCATCATCAAAGAAGGGTCAAGCAGAGGATAATCCAGAAACTCACCAGCCGTGGTGGATAGTTCAAGATTTAAAAGTCAAAAAGTTAAAGCTGTATTATTGCAGCTTCTTTTGTTCTAGTACAGCATCAGCTGGTGCAGAAGCTGATCCCTGTCCTGCTTTTCTTTGACCCAGTTTTTCTCTTTGAGCCATAACAATAGATAGAACTTCAAATTACTAGACTATTATGGAAAATGTAGGCAAGTTACACACTTCCTCATATTCAGCTCAACTAAACACAGAGTGGGGCCAGCGCAATGTGTGTGTGATTGAAGTGAAGGCCTAATAATGCTTTTTAATTAATGGGGCCAGAGCAATACATGCGTGGTTGAGTTTAAGGCCTAATAATGTTTTTGAAATTAAGCAATAGGTAGCTTTGATGGTAATTTATCAATCATCTCCTATTTTATTTCACCCTTATCATCCCAGGCACAGAAAATAACTATGATTAAAGACATACATGCCAATTCCTTCATCTATTTCATGTTTAACTATGAGGGAGCTAAAAGGTCTTTTGCAACTTAATAAAAGCATAATTACTCCAAAGTATAGAGTGCAACGCATCCCCCTTCTACAAGACATATATATGCATGTGTGCATGCAGTCATGTATGTATTTGACCAAGTAGCTGAGGCACAGGCTGCCAAGAATAAATACAAGGCTCGGTGCAACAGCCCAGCATGACGTCCCTTAGGAAGAGCCACAAATATTGAACATGTATTCACACAAACCAGATTGAACTGGCTCATAACCCTACCAATTCATCTCCATCTAATAATGGCTTAGGCCCAGGGTACCTGCGAGACCACCTAATGCCACCGGTAGCTTCCCACCGTCCAGTGCGATCCCACAGAGTTGGCCTCCTCAGGGTGCCATCAGCCAGACAGTGTCGGCTAGCAATCCCCAGGGGGAGAGCCTTCTCTGTGGGAGTGCCTTCCCTCTGGAATGAGGTGCCCCCGGAGCTTCGCATAATCCCCAACCTCCGGTCCTTCCGACGCACCCTAAAAAGTTGGCTTTTCCAACAAGCCAGCCTGACCTGAACAAAATAAAATAAATGATTGGTTAAATTATTAATTTTAATCTAAATTTTAAAATGTTTTGTTAATATTAATTGGGTTTGTTTTTGGATACTGTATCTAATTTCCTTTTTAACTTTTGTAATATGTTTTTTTTAATGTTGTACGCCACCCTGAGTCTTTTGGGAGAAGGGCGGCATATAAATCCAATAAACAAACAAACAAACAATAGCCCCACATATGGCTATTCTATGAATTAGGAATAATTCCTGAAAACAATAAAGCCATACAGCATTGCTTAGGTAGGACATTTGGAAGAGCTGAAAATTGAAAAGGATCCCCCTTCCCTCTGGACTATCTTTTATAACATTTCAGCCAATGTAGCAGTTGAAATAAGGTGTTTGAAAGGGATAAAATTAAATTTTAAATAAATAGAGTACAATGGCCAATTAGATTTAGCTGCCCCAAAGAAAATGCCATGTAAGGAGAGGGAAATAGAAAGTAACAACTTGCCTAATATTTGCATGCTTTGATTCATATGCATAGATATAAATTTAAAAATAGGATGATTTAAATGGAAATGCAGTACATCCTATACAGCGGGGAAAAATCTGGCCAGCTTTGAAACAGAGATTTGAAACAGAGATTCATCATGGATGACCCTCACTCTGTCAAGGAGCTGGGAGTATTCATTTCTAATGATTTAAGCGAAGCTTCTTCTTCGGTAATATTGTATTGCAAACTATGGTATATAAAACCTTTACTAGACCTATTCTCAAATACAACTCACCTGTCTGGAACCAGCACTGCATATCAGACATTAAGACAATTGAACAAGTCCAGAGATATTTCACAAGAAGAATCCTCTACTTGCAACAGAATCCCTTACGCCGCCAGGCTTGAAGTTTCGGACTTCGACAACTTAGAACTACGCGCTTTCAGTCTGACCTGAGCATAATACACAAAATTATCTGCTACAACGTCCTACCTGTCAATGACTACTTCAGCTTCAACCACAACAATACACGAGCACACAATAGATACAAACTTAAGATAAACCACTCCAAAATCGATTGCAGAAAATATGACTTCAGCAACAGAGTGGTCAGTGCCTGAAATGCACTACCTGACTATTGTTACATCCTCAAACCCCCATAACTTTTAACTTAAACTGTCTACTGTTGACTTCACCCCAATCCTAAGAAGTCTGTAAGGGGGCGTGCATGAGCGCACTAACATGCCTACCGTCCCTGTCCAACTGTCCGCACTTATTCATATTCATTTCCTGTATTCATAATCACGTTTATACTTATATCTGTTATCTTATACATGCTTGACAAAATAAATAAAATTAAACAAAGAATATCTTCAAAGAAAGGGCTATCAAGGAGGACCTATGGGGCATCCCAGAGGAAAGATCTTACCAACTGAGAATGCTGTTGTTGTGGTTGTTGTTGTTGCAAAATTATCTTTGGATGGATAGATATAGGCAGAATATAGGAGCACACATTGTGGCCGATCAGACTGATAACATGTAAGGCAAATCTACAGCCAGAGCTGATAAAAATGGATGAGAACTGTGATTAAAGAATTGCACAGAGACTGGGATGATCAGAAATGGAGCAACCCATGATTTTATCTCGAATCTATATAAAAACCAAAGAAAAAACCAGTATTGACTGAAGGAGATGGCCTTTGTTAGCTATCCCCTCTTTCGTTTCTGAAATAAGTGGATTTCACCTCCCTCTCTGACACCCATGAGCTTTTCTTGCACCTGTTCATCCATATATTTTTAGAGAAGAAGTTATGAGAACACAGTTCTATAGTCTGGCAAGGACAATGCCTGGCATTTTAATCCTTGCTGCTATTATGGTGCAGGCAGAGAATACAAGCAGGAACTTCAATTTTAATGACTGACAGAAGGAACAGGCATAGGGTTTCTCCTGCTCCACTGCCATGATGTGCATCAAAAAGACCAACAAGGCAAACACTTTCTGTATTTATAACAATTTTAAAAGTCATCTATCCTAAGGAGCTCAGGGCAGGAAACATGTTCTGCTCCCGATTTACATATCCTGTGAAACAACTGTGTTTCTTTGTGTGTGTTTGTGTGAGAGGGAGAGTGAGAGTGAGGGAGAGAGGGGGGAGGGAGGGACGTGTGCACATGAACACACAAACCAAAATGGGACAGAGATTTGGTTCTTTGAGCCAGGACTCCTAGTCTAGACAAAGTAGCTCCTAGTCTCCAAAATTGAGCTGGGAAGATCTTCAGGATCCAGGAGGGCTCCTTGGTTTACTGAGGAACTCCGGGAGATGAAGCGCCAAAATAGACGCCTAGAGCACTGCTGGAAGGCCAGTAACTCTGAGTCAGACTGAGCACTAATGAGAGCCTTTATCAGGACTTATCTCGTGGCAATACGGGCGGCGAAATGTGCGCATTTTGCCGCTCTTATTGCATCCACTGAATCGCGCCCAGCCGCCTTATTTAGAATAACCCGCGCCCTCCTGAAAGGGAGGGAGGCGGACGACCCTTTACAAGGTAGAGCTGAGGAATTTGTTCAGTTTCTAATAGATAAAGTCACTCGGATTCGGACAGATCTGGACTCCAATTGCATGGTACCAGCCGAGGTACGGAGGGAAGGTCTTGAGCGGATTTTATGGAGCGAGTTTCAACTTGTCGCTTCTGAGGAAGTGGACAAGGCCATGGGAGCGGTGAGTGCCTCCACTTGTATACTGGACCCGTGCCCCTCCTGGCTGGTCTCGACCAGCAGGGAGGTGACACGTGGCTGGATCCAGAGGATAGTTAATACCTCTCTCCAGGAGGGATCCTTCCCGCTCCTCTTAAAGGATGCAGTGGTGAGACCCCTCCTGAAGAAGCCCTCTCTGGACCCAGCCATTTTAAGTAACTATCGTCCAGTCTCCAACCTCCCATTCGTAGGGAAGGTTGTTGAGAAAGTGGTAGCCTTTCAACTCCAGCAGTCCTTGGATGAAACCGATTATCTGGATTCCTTTCAGTCCGGTTTCAGGCCTGGTTACAGCACAGAAACTGTTTTGGTCGCACTGATCGATGATCTCTGGCGAGCCAGGGATAGGGGTGACTCCTCTATCCTAGTGCTCCTTAACCTCTCAGTGGCCTTCAATACCATCGACCATGGTATCCTTCTGCGACGGTTACACGAGGTGGGAGTGGGAGGCACCATCCTACCGTGGTTCTCCTCCTACCTCTCGGACAGGTCACAGTTGGTCTTGGTTGGAGGGCAGAGGTCGACCCCTAGGCCCCTCAACTATGGGGTGCTGCAGGGTTCGGTCCTGTCCCCCCTCCTATTTAACATCTACATGAAGCCCCTGGGTGAGATCATACAACGGCACGGGATTAAATACCACCAATATGCGGACGACACACAACTGTATCTGTCCGCCCTGTGCCAACTCAATGAAGCAGTAGAAGTGATGTCCTAGTGCCCGGAGGCTGTTAGGGTCTGGATGGGAACGAACAAGCTTGCACTCAATCCCGACAAGACCGAGTGGCTATTGATGCTCCCTCCCAAAAATGGTCCAGCAATTCCATCCCTTAGCCTGGGGGGTGAAATTATATGCCCCTCAGAGAGGGTCCGCAATTTGGGAGTCCTCCTGGATCCACAGCTGACGTTAGAACATCATTTGTCGGCTGTGACCAGGGGGACCTTTGCTCAGGTTCACCTGGTGCACCAATTGCGACCCTACCTGGACCGGGAGGCCCTTCGGATAGTCACCCACACCCTCGTCACCTCAAGACTGGATTACTGTAATGCGCTCTACATGGGGCTGCCCTTGGAGTGCGTTCGAAGACTTCAGTTAGTCCAGAATGCAGCCGCGCGAGCAATTGTGGGTGCACCTAGGTACACCCACGTTACACCTATCCTCCGCGAGCTGCACTGGCTGCCCATTGGTCTCCGGACACACTTCAAGGTGCTAGTCATTACTTTTAAAGCCCTGCATGGCATCGGACCTGGGTACCTGAGAGACTGCTTCCTGCCAATTACCTCCCAAAGACCAATTCGATCACACAGACTTGGCCTCCTCCGGATTCCATCTGCCAGCCAATGCTGGCTGGCGACCCCTCGGAGGAGGGCCTTCTCTGTTGCAGCTCTGGCCCTCTGGAACGACCTCCCTGTTGAGATCCGGACCCTTACTACCCTCCCAGCCTTCCGTAAAGCTACTAAGTTCTGGCTGTTCCGGCAGGCCTGAGGCTGTTGAAGTATCCAGCCCCACTTTAATTGTGAATGTTGTTGTATTTTAAGTTTTGTATTGTCTCATTTATTCCCCTTCCCCTTTTATTGTAAGCCGCCCAGAGTCCTTCGGGAATGGGCGGCATACAAAACCAATAAACTCAAACTCAAAAAACCAATAAACTCAAGGTAAACTTTGGTTTAACAAGGGTTCAAACAAAGCATCCTCCTGAGGCTGTTTTACAAACCAACTGAATTTTCTTATGTCAAAAGCACAGCACAGCCGTGTTGCAAAAGCAAATTCTAGAGAAGCTAAAATGAGACAGTGAGGTGAGATGAAGAACTTTTTCAAGACAAATCAAATTACTGCTTCACTTGATAAGGTTGATAACATCATCTTCACAGCACAAATGCAAATTATACATTACCATTGAGTAATCATAATTGTGCAGTACACAGAATTGAGGTTAAGAAAACTTGCATTAGGTCCTGAACGGAAATCAATGGGACTTAAGTTTACCCAATAACACAATTTAGGTCAATACTATGTTAACTTAATAGCAATAGGAATAGCACCTAGATTTATATATCTTTTCATAGTGCTTTACAGCACTCTCTGAGCGGTTTGCAGAGTTGACATGTTGCCCCAACAATATAGATCCTCATTTTACAAGGATGGAAGGATGGAAGGCTGAGTCAACCTTGAGCTGTCAGGATCAAACTCCTGGCAGTGAGCAAAGTCAACCTGCAATACTGCATTCTAGCTACTGTGCCCCCACAACTTAACACTTAATCTGAGAAGAATATATTTGATTTGAAGACTGTAGGCAGGAGAGCTTTGGCTGGCTTTTCGTTTAGGCCCTTTGTTGATGTAAGAGAACATAGTTATATTGATTTATGTCCTCATTGTCACCTGACTGCATTACAGTCATATACTTTATATGCGGCAGTTGAAGAATATTCAGAAACTATAACTGCCCTTTCTTTCTTACAGACTCCTGATTGAGAGGACATATAGAACTCACAATTCTATAAGCCTTGTACCAGTTACCAAATAAGTTCTGAGTACAATTTAAAGAGCATGTATCGCCCCATAAAGCCCTTCATGACTTGGCTCCTTGGTATTTACAAAATTGCCTTCTTCTCTCTATCGGTACATTGACCCACTTATCAGATCTTACAAGAAATAGTCATCACTGATTCCACATTTCCAGGAGGCGAGGCAAGACCTGATGGTACAGCTTCTCTGTAGCAGTGTTACTGCTTCAAAATGGCATCTCATTGGAGAACAAACTCTGCCCATCACTCCTGCCCTTTATTCCAGAAAGTATTTTCATGATCTGGCTAAATCAATGGCTTGCCCCACTTCTATTATTTTATTCTGTGTGTCACATGTGGGTATTCTGTGTAGTTGTTCAAACTACACTGTATTCTTTTAAGCTCCTGAGAATATGGCAGGGCATGAGTCTAATAAATATTTACTTGAGATTCCAACACTTCTTTACATCCAACATAATAAGTAAGAGAGGGTGAGGAGGACCTTTCTCAAAAAAAAGTATGTCTTATTTACACTCTATCCTTTCCCAACCTGATCAAGCTCTTCTCTGGAGATTGATAGTTATAGTTACAGGAGACCATCACGTTAGAGTTGCCACATTCTATTCCATAAGATACTCTCTTCCTTTTACCTTCAAAAAGAAATTGTATTTCATATAATGAAAATAGTAAATATTTTGAATGAGATATTTTAAAATTTCTTCTTCCTCCAACACATTGAACTAAGTGTCAGGGTTCCAAGTAACCCCCCCAAAAGACTAGAGTTTCCTCAAAGTTTCATTTTATTAGAGATGTCATATTAGCATATCTGGAAAAACCCGAATCTGAAAGTTTCCAGGTTTTCCCCACCCAAAAGAAAGTTCAAGTCCCTGCCCAGCACCCACATGTCCATCACATAGTCCAATCAGGTACCACCCAAAACAGGAGATGCATCCCAGTCACCTCATTGCAGCTGCAGGGCCAGATGACCTTAACTTTCTGAGAAAGAATGTTATTATTGCTATATATCACTCACACTCTGTATAATCCTCCCTCCCATTTTTCCACAGTAGAAAATGTGGCAGGCCTGAACTCCAAAAGGTAAAAGATCTGACACTAGGAACTATTTATTGAATGTTTGTTTTGTTCTGTGCTTTTGAGTCAATATTGAACCCTGATGACTGCCTGGACCCTAAAGTTTTTCTTGGCCCGGTTTCAGAACTGATTTGTTAATGCTTTCTTTCTGGGGTTGAGACAGAGTACTTGGCTCAAGCTCACCCAGCTGGCTTTATACTTAAGGCAGGACTAGAACTCATAGTCTCTGATTTTTACTCTGGTGCTTTAACCACTACACCAAATTGGCTCTTCTACCCGCCAGACACATCCTTGTCCAGGATCCTGAAAAGATACAGAAGCCTGAAAAAAGTTGTGGCTGCTTTAATAAGGTAGTGGACTAGCATTTCTATACATCCTGAGGCACATCTTCTGAATCATTTTTGAAGCATGCACAGTACTGTATATATTTAAAAAGAGCTGAGGTGGTGCAGTGATTAGGGTGCAGTACTGCAGGCCAGTTCAGCTGACTGTTGTCTGCAGTTCAGCGGTTCAAATCTCACCGGCTCAATGTTGACTCAGCCTTCCATCCTTCCAAGGTGGGTGAAATGAGGACCCAGACTGTGTGGGTGATATGCTGACTCTGTAAACCGCTTAGAGAGGGCTGAAAGCCCTATGAAGAAGTATATAAGTCTAACTGCTATTGCTATTGCTATTGCTATTTCATAAGAATATACATAGTAATACTGGAAACAAAAAAATGTTTTGATAATCATGATAATATTGCACAAAGCATTTATGAAGAATCCCTACTTCACTGTCCACACCAACTCTCAGTAGGAGATCTGCCACACTTCTATTTGTACTACAGTATCTTCAGATCACCCCTCACATCCGCCTCCTGGACCGCCATGTCACTGATAGGATGATATGATTTCTCCCCAGCAGAGCTGCACCCACTCTAGAGGACAAGAAACTATCCAGATTTTCTGGGAATGGAGTGAGGTCCATTTCACAACAGGAAACACAAACTGGTCAGAGGTAGGTGCGGCAGACAAATGTTAAGGAACATGTTTTGAGCCATGTCTGAAATGTGCAAAAATCAAACCACTCATTCTAGCCTCGCCCAGGTTATTAGGAGCTAATTTTAGGGGTGTGAATGGAGAGCACACATTGGCAGTACTTTACAGGTAGTCCTCAGCTTATGACTATGGCTTAATGACTAACGTTATGATGGTCTTTTAACAAGCTATTTTTGACCCATCCTTCAAACTATGACTATTGCCTCCATGGTCACATGACCACAATTTGAAACATTTTTTGCCATTTTTCAGTAGAAAACAGCAAAATATGTCCATTGGATATGTTGGATTTAATCACATAGTTCCCTTAAAAATCACATGGCTTGCTTAACAACCGCAGTGACTCACTTTATGACCATCATAAAATGTCTGTAAAATTGAATCTGCTGACAGTGGTGCCTTGACTTACACTGCAATAACTTACAACCCAACTTCTAGTGCTCATACATCTAGAACTATGATACCTGAATAGCTACTTCTGGGTGATTGATGGGAGGAATATCAAGCTGAGGAGATAGGGGTTTTTTCCCCTAAATATGATCAAACTCAGTAAAACTAATGATAGCAGTTTAACTCAGTTTAATTAATTAAGTCATCCACTCAGCTTTGTTGAAAGGTCAAAATTAGTCATGAACCTATTTTGTTCTTTCAAAATTCTTCCCTGGGATAATCTAAAATTATCAGACTAGCTAGGCAAAACAGTTAATTAAATAGAGCAAAAAAAAGCTGTCATGTAGACTTGTTGATCTCTAACTTTATTAAATAATTTAAAAGCACACCTTGTAGGTGTAGATAAGCGTGGGAACGTCAAAACACCTGGATATTTCCTTAATTGCTGAGTTACTACTTTAGCCAAGCTATTCAAGGTGTACTTCAAACTGACCGATTCTAAATTTGGATGGGAAGAGTTCCATGTTTTTTAATTAACCTTAAATTAGAATAAAATATTTCTACATTTATGTATTTAATTAACCTATGCAACTTTTTGGAAATTATGCAAATTACTTTTCTCTTTGTCTTTTTTTGCTGGTGCATTTCCTTTCTAGGGAAAGCAGAAAGAAGTGTTACATAGCATCCATTACAAAAACTTCAAACTTATATGTGCGAAGTCAGCAATTAGGACCCAAATACAATACTGATATAAATTAACAGTGGGCATTCTTCAACTGAAACATTTAATGGAGATATCTACATGGATGGTGGGCCTCATCACTCAACCCAATATAGAATAACTAACACAAAGGACAATACTGCCATACATCAAAAACATCTCAGAAACCACCAACAGACCATTACAACCACATGGAATCAGGTTAGCACACAAACCAACTAAAATGCTCCAAAACATCTTAAGTAAACCAAAAGACTCAGCAGCCCTAAAAGAAAAAACAGGAGTCATCCAGAACATACAGTGTAAAGACTGCAACAGCCACTACATAGGACAAATGGCAGAACACTAGCAGAACAATCCACGAAGATCAACTAGTAGTCAGAAGACATGATGAAAACTCTTTAATTTCATAACATACAGTATGGATAGATTTAACCTTGGTTACAACTGGGAAACTGTCACCATCCTAGACCAAGCCAAGTCCAAAAATGCTAGACAATTCCTGAAAGCCTGTGACTCTGACAAATTGGACATCAATAGACACACAGACAAAAACAACATTTACATACTGTGCAGAAGAGACACTCAACAAGTCAAAAAGACCCCGCCATCAATCAACACCCACTTGAGCATAGATTAACATCAGGATTAACATCAGACCAACAACCAAGAATTAAATAATACCCCAATCAAGGAACTGTGAAACTGCCTAACAGTAAACAGCCCAACCAAAGAATCTCCAAGACCATTCCCATCAACACTGACAAGCCACTAAAATATACATTGAGAGCAAATCCCATTCCTTACTAGCATTGGTGATGTTACCTAATTTGAGTAATGGGAATGTCTGCAAGAAAAAGACCAAGCTCAGAGAGCACCAAGGACCCCTCATACTTAAGCAAGCCATGTTTTACCAATATATATGAATGTAATAATATGGCTACAATTCTCAGGTAGGAAAGCCCGATTTGAGTGGCCAAATTTAACCAGTAAAAATTATTGGTGACCTCCTGGCGTGCATGTTCTTTCACTGGTAACTAACTTTGTAATGCTGGCCCCTTCTGCTCTTGTTTCTTACATTATTAGGAAATAATGCCAGAAATAAAACAGAGACTAATTTTGTTAAAGCAGCCATAAAGCCTCATCCTATCACTTGAGTCACCCAAAATATCAGGCTCCAAATCCCTTTGCTAGGTCCTGTGAATAGCATGAAATTGGAACTATTTCCTGCTTTACTTTTGATAAAATTATGCCCTCTAAAAGTTTGCAGAGAGGAGACTCAAAACTGCCAAAGGCCATGTTGGTCAGTCCCAGGAATGTGTGTGCTGGAGTCCACACATTGAATCAGAGAAGAAGACCGTATAGGCCATGCCTGAGTTTATAGTTTGGCACTTTTGAGAGCCATGTCCAAATTAGCCCTTCACCCAGGATAATGCCTCTGTCACTTCCCTCCAGACAAAGGATCTCCTTTAGCCATCTCTTCTCATCCATTTCTCTCCTACTGACCTTTAAAAAAGTAATAGCTACCAACAGGAGTCCTGCGTGGTTCATCTTTAGAAACAACAGCTGAGCTTTTGTTTTCTTTAGAGATAATTCCTCCAATCACCCCCCTCCCCAACACGCAGAGGCTGCTGCTCTTTACCAGCTATGAAATGTCAAAAGAGAGTGGAATTTAGGCCAGTCCTCAGCAGCTGCTGCCAGAAGACTCTATTCATGAAGAAAATCATGAATACTGGGGGTGTTGGGAAAGGGAGGAGGGCCTTGCTTGTTCCGGGCAGCTGAGAGATTTAGAAAGCAGGGCAGTAATGAAATGGACTTGCCAGAGAAAGAAGGGAAAGCAATGGCATGGGGGGAAGGGCCCAAAATGTCAGAATGGTGACTGCAATCGCATAATTGAAGCTGCTACCTTGACTTTTGGGATTCTCCCTTGGAAGAAGTGTAATTTGGGGGGAGGGGGGAATCCCCAACAGTGGGTTCCAGCAGGCACTACTGCTGGTTCGCATGCACAGAACTGAAAAACAAGATGGCGCTGCCTATGGCGCTGCCTGGAGAACTGGTTCAGGGGTGTGGCAGGCCTGGGTTGCTGCCAGTTCCAGTGACCCAGGCTGCCAAACCACTATCGGTTCAGCCAAACCAGTCCAAACTGGTAGGAACCCACCATTGTAACATTCCTCGTTTCCATTTCTTTCTTGTGGCAGGAAATTGAAAGAAAATCTACCAGCAATTGTTGGTGATTTATTGATGGAAATTTGCTGTATGGTACTATTTTGCAGGAGATGGGAACATTCTGGAGAGGAACTATAGACTGAGGCACCTATCCATGTTCCAAGCAAAAGAAAATCATTGTTAAGCTTCTCTTCAAAACAACAAAATCCGATTTCATCTGCCTACAAACTGAATCTGTGAGTCTCTGTATTAATTCACCCAGGCAATGCCAGCTTCTCTACTTTCTAGTACAGGGGTCCCCAACCCCTGGGTTGTGGCCCACCTCTGGGCCTTGAGCTGTTTGGAACTGGACTGCAGAAATGATAGGCAAGTATCCCCACTTGCGCAAACAGTGGGTGAATGCACGTATGTGCATGCTCCATTTGTGTGAGTGGCAGGTGTGTGTGCCCATTGCTTGCACAAATGGAGCTGTTTGTGTGCATGTGCTTGCCTGCCACTTATTTTTTTTTTATTAAACATTTATAGGCCGCCCTTTTCCCTGAGGGGACTCAGGGCGGCTTACAATAATAGGGGAGGGGAGTGCAGGACAAAACACAAAAAGAAAATGTGAGTAAGAATAATTAGCGGTAAAAACACAACATTCATTCAACATTCGGGAGGGGCGAGAATAAAGTCTTATCCCCAGGCCTGACGGGATAACCAGATCTTGAGGGCTGTGCGGAAGGCCTGGACGGTGGTGAGGGTGCGGATCTCCACGGGGAGATTGTTCCATAGCGTCGGAGCTGCAGCTGAGAAGGCTCTCCTCCGCGTAGTCGCCAGTCGGCACTGACTGGCAGATGGAATTCGGAGGAGGCCTACTCTATGCGATCTGATGGGACGGAGGGAGGTAATTGGCAGAAGGCGGTCTCTCAAATAGCCAGATCCACTACCATGGAGCGCTTTATGAGTAGTAAGTAGGACCTTGAAGTGCACCCGGAGATCAACAGGTAGCCAGCGCAGCTCATGGAGGATCGGTGTTATGTGGGCGAACCGTGGTGCGCCCACAATCACTCGCGCGGCTGCATTCTGGACTAGCTGAAGTCGCCGGATGCTCTTCAAGGGCAGCCCCATGTAGAGCACATTGCAGTATTCCAGCCTAGAGATCACAAGGGCTTGAGTGACTGTTGTGAGGGCCTCCCGATTCAGGTAGGGCCGCAACTGGCGCACCAGGCGAACCTGGGCAAATGCCCCCCTGGTCACAGCTGACAAATGATGGTCGAAACTCAGCTGTGGGTCCAGGAGGACTCCCAAGTTGCGGACCCTGTCTGAGGGGTATAAATTTTGACCCCCCAGCCTGAGTGATGGAACGTCGGCCAAATTGTTGGGAGGAAAACACAACAGCCACTCGGTCTTGTCCGGGTTGAGTACCAGTTTGTTAGCTCTCATCCAGTCTTTAACAGCCTCAAGACCCCGGTTCATCACGTCCACCGCTTCATTGAGTTGGCATGGGGCGGACAGATACAACTGTGTATCGTCCGCATATTGGTGGTATTTTATCCCGTGCCTCCGAATGATCTTGCCCAGCGGTTTCATGTATATGTTAAATAGTAGGGGGGATAAGACCGAACCTTGCGGCACCCCATAAGTTAGGGGCCTCGGGGACGATCTCTGCCCCCCTACCAACACCGACTGCGACCTGTCCGAGAGGTAGGAGGAGAACCACTGCAGAACAGTGCCGCCCACCCCCACCTCCCGCAGTCATTGCAGAAGGATACCATGGTCGATGGTATCGAAAGCCGCTGAGAGATCAAGGAGAACCAGGATGGACGCATGGCCTCCATCTCTGGCTCTCCAGAGATCATCGGTCAATGCGACCAAAGCGGTTTCTGTGCTGTAACCGGGCCTGAAGCCAGACTGGAAGGGGTCAAGGTAGTTAGCTTCCTCCAAGGTACGCTGAAGCTGGAAGGCCACCACCTTCTCAACAACCTTCCCCACGAAGGGGAGGTTGGAGACTGGACGATAGTTATTAAGAACGGCTGGATCCAAGGATGGTTTCTTCAGGAGGGGTCTCACCACCGCCGCCTTGAGCGCGGTGGGGAAGTGCCCCTCCCGAAGAGAGGCGGTAACAACCGCCTGGATCCAGCCTCGTGTCACCTCACTGCTGTTGGCAACCAGCCAGGAGGGACACGGGTCCAGTATACAGGTGGAGGCACTCACAGCTCACATAGCCTTGTCCACATCCCCGGAGGCAACATCCTGAAACTCAACCCAGAGATGGTCTGCCAAGTCATTCCCTTGTGTCTCGGCTGGATCTGCGGGAGTGGAATCCAGGTCCGACCGAAACCGAGCAACTTTGTCCGCCAAGAACTGAACATACTCCTCAGCCCTACCCTGTAAGGGGTCCCCCGTCTCCCTCCTATTTAGGAGGGAGCGGGTTATCCTAAACAGGGCGGCTGGGCGGGACTCGGCGGACGCTACCAAGGTGGCAATGTGTGTTCTTTTAACTGTTCTTAATGCCCGGATGTATTCCTTGGTGCATGCTGTCAAAAGTGCCCGGTTCGGTTTGGACCTATCGGATCTCCACTGGTGCTCTAGGCGTCTCCTCCGGCGCTTTATCTCCCGGAGCTCCTCGGTGAACCAAGGAGGCCTCCGGGAGCCGCTGACCCCAGAACCATTACAGAACCATTCCTTCTTTTCCCTTTTCCAAAGCTGAATGATTGTTCTACATTTAGGCAACAAAAACGAAATGCACAGGTACAGTATATGTGATACCTTGCTCAACAGTAGTAACTGTGAAAGGGATCTTGGAGTCCTAGTGGACAACCATTTAAATATGAGCCAGCAGTGTGCAGCAGCTGCCAAAAAAGCCAACACAGTTCTAGGCTGCATAAACAGAGGGATAGAATCAAGATCACGTGAAGTGTTAATACCACTTTATAATGCCTTGGTAAGGCCACACTTGGAATACTGCATTCAGTTTTGGTCACCATGATGTAGAAAAGATGTGGAGACTCTAGAAAGAGTGCAGATAACAGCAACAAAGATGATTAGGGGACTGGAGACTAAAACACATGAAGACCGGTTGCAGGAACTGGGTATGTCTAGTTTAATAGAAAGAAGGACTAGGGGAGACATGATAGCAGTATTCCAATATCTCAGGGGTTGCCACAAAGAAGAGGGAGTCAAACTATTCTCCAAAGCACCTGAGGGTAGAACAAGAAGCAATGGGTGGAAACTAATCAAGGAGAGAAGCAACTTAGAACTGAGGAGAAATTTCCTGACAGTTAGAACAATTAATCAGTGGAACAGCTTGCCTCCAGAAGTTGTGAATGCCCCAACACTGGAAGTGTTTAAGAAGATGTTGAATAGCCATTTGTCTGAAACGGTATAGGGTTTCCTGCCTAGGCAGGGTGTTGGACTAGAAGATCTCCAAGGTCCCTTCCAACTCTGCTATTGTATTGTATTGTATTGTACTGTATTGTATTGTATTGTATTGTATTGTATTGTATTGTATTGTATTGTATTCAGGATGGTTTTTAGCTCTGTGATAAATTGTGTGCTTTGCGCACAAAGATCCCAGTTTTACGCCTTCGGTATCTCTTGGCATTTGCTTTTATTCAGTGCAGAACTGACAATATTGAGTTAGATGGATGCCTGATCTGATAGCACTAATTTTATCCTGTGTTGGGTTTCTGATAATGTTGGTTTTCTTATTGCAACTGTTTATTCCACATTAATAATAAACTATAAATGTTGAACCCTTAAATGTCTTCCCTATGTAATCATTTGACCTCAGATACTACTAACAATGCTAAATATAAATAATCCATGCAGACTTCAGTTCCGCATGGTTTTGTAAACCTGAGGACAGTTTTGCTGTCCTCTAGAGACAGGGTTGTCTCTAGAGGACAGGAAAGAGCAGGAAAAATACAGCAGGATATACACGGTGTAAAAATAGAAAATCTTTCATTGCTAAATGTCATATAGGAGGTCACAACATATATGACATCTACCTTTCTCTTGATTAACAGCTTAAGAAAAGGAAGGTAGACAGAATCAACTCCTCTAAAGACAAAGAGCAGCTAAGGGAGCATCTGCCAGTTGGGATGCAGCCCAGAGGAATGTCTCTCCTTGGGGCACGGAGTGTTCTCATCCCAGAAGAACAGAAGCAGCTGCAGGATTCTTGACCAAAAGCCAAGGAAAGTAAAATGGCTTTGTCTTCCTCGGCAACCTTTGTCTCCGGTTTCATTCCTGCAGCATGGTAACATAGGCTACTTCTGGAGGTCTGATTGCTACCCAGTCCATAAACGATCCTCTGCCCTTCACCTTTCTGTTCAACATTGTTGTTCTGTGAAAATCTTTAGAGAATATCAACAGCTCTGGAAGTTAAGAAAAAGTCATATGCTCTGATTTATAGTATAAAGATAAAGGTTCCCCTTGCACATATGTGCTAGTCGTTCCCGACTCTAGGGGGCAGTGCTCATTCTGTTTCAAAGCTGAAGATCCAGCGCTGTTCAAAAACATCTTCATGGTCATGTGGCCAGCATGACTAAATGCCAAAGGCGCACAGAATGCTGTTACCTTCCCACCAAAGGTGGCTCCTATTTTTCTACTTGCATTTTTACATGCTTTCGAACTGCTAGGTTGGCAGAAGCTTGAACAAGTAATGGGAGCTCACTCCATTACGCGGCGCTAGGGATTCGAACTGCTGAACTGCTGACCTTCTGATTGACAAGCTCAGTGTCTTAGCCATGGAGCCACCACATCCCTTCTGATACATAGTGTACTACAGGCAATACTGGTTGATTTTTTGCAGAATCTGTATTTCTCCTTTTTACCAACAAATGGCATTATTCTATTTATATATGTTTATTTGCTTTTATGTCAATTTTCATACCTCAAGGAAAACTGGAAAGACAGAGAAAATGCGCTTCATAAGTTGAACCTGGCTTTTCTCACCCTTTGCCAGAACCACTAGAAATGTTAATTTTCATCATGTGTTTCTCAAATAAGTTCCAATGTTCTCAAGTTCAGCTCAACTGCATTTCTCAGGTGCAAGCTGGCTTGAGTTGGTCTACGATAATTATGCTATTTAGTATTTTCTGTAAAATCATGATAGCATTTCATATTAGCAATTTATGGCATTGTTGAGCACCACTATGCATTCAATTATAAAAAGGTTTGCCAGGTGCATGTGGGTAACTTATCCTGCCTACCTGTAACTTTTTAAAGCAGCTGAGTCTATTCCCAGCTTCAGGTAGAAGTATATTAACAAGGAGGTTTCCAATCAGTAATGTATTGATGGGTGGATGGTTTAGGCTGCTAGTTTGGAAAAGACAAAAATTTCATTTCAATGCATTTGTCCATATGATGAAGGAGGCTAAACTTCTTGATTTAGGTTAGGTTATATTGTTGCTAAAATCTTTCTACAGCATTGTTTTCTTCTCACTGTGAGACTCCCATTCTAGGCACTCTCGGCTTGGAATAAACCATGCCAAAGGCAAGAATTTTTCTCCCGAGAAGTCATACATTACAAAAATATCACATCCTAACTGATCAAAGCCTTTCCAGCTCTTTGTTGCCAGGATGGGTTAAGAAGAAAGAAAAAAACAAAAGAATTGCTTGCTCCTGCAAGAATGCATTTAGCATTAATTTAGAAGGGAACTTGTATCAACTTGCCAGGTTTAAGAGCAACGAAGCTCAATATATGATGCACATCAGAATTCAGTTCAAAACTCTATTTTAGGAAGTAGATGGGATAAAACAGGCCAGCACTTGACGAATTTGCTGAAGACGTGGCAGGGGATGATGGGAGAGAGCTAGATTAGAATTGAGGATGCTCAGGTTCAAATCTGTGGTCAAATCATCGAGACTTATTGAATGAAACAGAGATAGTTACATTCGCTCAGCTAAGACATAAAAATCCCCCCTGTAAGGATTTTTTTTAAAAAAGAGGAAAGACAAAATAAGACTAAAATTAACAAATAAGTAGAATATGGACAATAGAACAAGAAAGTCCTCTTGAGAAAGCAAGAAGTATTTTGCTCAAGAGTTGGTTAGAAGGAATGAAACCAATGGCTCTCCAAGCATGTTAGACAGAAATCCAGGGACTGAAGTGGCAGAAATCTGGGTGAGGTCAGTTTAGAAAAAGCCACCATAAAAGAGGTGTATTAAATAGATGATGATTAAAAAGGGACCAATATGTATAAATTAATGGCCAGATGAGTACTGGCCATTATAGGGCCTTGATGGTGAACCTATGGCAAGCATGCCACACGTGGCACACAGAGCCCTCTCTGTGGGTGCTTGAGCCATCACCCCAACTAAGCTCCACCGCGCATGCGCGCACGGCTCCCATGGGCCTGCTGATTTTTGATAAGGTAATGAAACTGCCTGAAGAGTGTGTCATAGCATGGCAGCTGGTTTTTGTTCAGAAATCTATGATTGGAAGATAAAAAGGCAGTTCCTCAAAACTCTGATCAAAGCAGAGTTTGGTCATTTGAAACAAATCCAATGCTCCAACTTACCAGTCTCATTCATAATTCAGGTTTCATTGTTGGTTGGCTGGTTGTTTAATTAAGCAGTCATAAATGCTTATAAACAAGACAAACAAGACAATTTCCAAATGAATGTGATGCATGATCCTAGCTAGCAAGTATGGGGTAAGAATGTAAGATAGAGATAATTATTATTATATTATATAATAATAATATAATTGTTATTATATTGATTTGATTCTTCTCAAATCAAAGAAGCCATTTTTGTCTGTGTATTTTACTATTTCTGTAGCATTCAGATTGGCCACAAGGGGTCACCCTTGATTTGGAAGCAGTTTCTTACTATGAAAAAGAAAGTAGTAAATTTTCCCAAACTTCCAGCTACGTTTTGAGTCCTCAAAAATGTCACACAAGAGTCTGATGAAAAAAACCAGAATATTACCTCAAATATCTACAATAAAAGAATTTTAACTTTTATGTAACTTGGGGCAGAACTTCCCAGTAGATTTCATCTTTTGAGCTTCTTCTGCCATTTATCATTTATTTATTTTCTTCCTTTATTATTTTTTTATATAAATAACTCATGGCAACAAACATACCTAACAGTCCTTCCTCCTTTTATTTTTCCCACAACATCTTTGTGCATAGGTTGGCCTGAGGGAGTGTGACTGACCCAAAGTCACCCATCTGGCTTCCATGCCTAAGGTGAAACTAGAACTCCCAGTCACCTGGTTTTTAGTCATGTGTCTTAAACACTAGACCAAACTTCAACTTTGCCTATCTGATATTATCATATCAGTCTGGAGCTGTTCTGATGGAGGCTTCCCAAGAGCATGAAGCAAACTCCTTGTCCCAACAAAAACCCTTTTTATTAATTTACTGTGAATTCTGCTCATTCACATCCAACAAAGTCTTTCAAGGGAGGATTTACAGTCGCAGACCTTATCTGGCTTGGAGAGCTGAGGCCAATATCTGCAAAACTTGGCAAGGAGCCTTGGAGAGTCTCCTTAAGGACCAATTAAGCGAACTAACTGTCTCCTGCAAACTCCACTCCCCTTTCCCTCCTCTTTTAATTCCTCTGGGAGGGGCATTCATCATCCACCTGTGGCCTTACTCCTAAGGTGACCCCAAGTACAACCCCTGTTCTTTAGCTATTCCCTTCGCCTGGCAGCTCTGCGCATGCGCACACTGGGAACAGGCTCCAGCTGTTCGTCTGCCTCACTGATGTCTGCCTCTGAAGGCAGCTGATAACTGGCATATGGCTCTGGCCCCTTCTCTGCCTCTGACACAGAGCCCTCATCAGAGCCTTCCCCAGACTCCAGGAATGCCCCATGTTCCTCCCCAACCTGCTCACTGTCTGAATCTGCTGCCAGCTCAGCTGAGAGCATCCCAACAAGAGCATCCCAAAAAAACAATACTAATGTGTCTAATCATTTTCTCTGCTTGCCCTATAGCCCATTCTTTTTAATTAATTGTGGAAATTCATCACTGCCACTATTCAAAAATGGGCACTCAGTATGTAATTCATACTACTAGCAAATTTGCCCCACACAGTGCCCACATAGTAGCACTGCGCATATCTGTTTGCTTCCAACTAGTAGTTGTCTGTATTTTTGCAGCCCAGATCCAATTATCTTATTAAAAATAGAAAGTATAATATTCCTCTATTAGTCCATTAAGCCTTGCATATGTTAGAATTTTCCATAAAAGCCACATTGGGTCACCAAAACATAATTGCAATTATGGATATGCCTACAAACAGTTGTGGGTAGTTTTAACATTAGTGGCACAATAATATGGTTAAATAAGAAAAAATGTATTTATTTTTTAGACAATTAGTAACTCATGATATTGATTATAGAGTCATTTTGGAGATGAGCAGTGCCAAAACTGAATGAATTAATGATATGAAATATGAAATTAACAAGCACATTTCTTTATAGAATGATAGGAAGAGATAAAATATTCATTTGAATGTAAAATAGGATTATTGAAATGAACAACGCAGTTTTCAATCCAGAATCACTGGCCTTGGCTATAAGAAGAGCAATTAATCAAGCAGAACACAAGCACTTTAGCAACAAGACATAAAAATAAACAAGGAAATTTGCCTTACTGCAAGAAAACTTCCATTTTTATGAAACCAATACCAGTTTGCTTGTCCTAACAAGTTTCTAGAAGAATCAAAACCAAACAAGTTCTACAGCCAAGATATTCTCTGGTTCTTTTCCCAGAACAGACTGTGCCAGGCACATGGATGTTCCAGTGCTCTTTTGCTCTTATAACTTCTCCAAAGTTTCTCCCCACATCTGAAGAGCAACCACTTCTCCTTGCTTCTCTTCCTGCTCTCACATCCACTCTGAAGGCTCCATCAATCCTCCAACAGAGTTCAGTGAGGTTATAATTAAGAAGGGACATTCAATTCCTTATTCCCATAATTGTATTCCTTCTCCTGGAGGAAAGCATGTAAAATTGATCAGGAGTGGTTATACTGCAAATCATTGATCTTTAAGGATGACAAGCTATGGATCAGGTAAGCTTTCAGGAGTAAACCAAAGATTTTTTCTTGACCTTTCTTTCATATTTGCAATTCTCTCTTGTCACAACAATGAAATGTGTTGTTTGTAAAAATACAAATACTATGGGATATTCTTGTTTGGAAGTTTGTCCTGCTAGAGGTAATTGTCATTTAGACCCACAGTAGACCCACACTTTACCCATCATAAGACCCTCATCTGACATGGCCTTCTCCATCAAATGATGTGCCCCCACCATCGAAAGACCTACTAACCACACTAAGCCCTTGTAATCAGAAGTACACTGATATGGACATCCCCTAAACTAGGGGTCTCCAACATTGGCAACATTAAGCCCGAAGGACTTCAACTCCCAGAATTCCCCAGCCAGGCTTAAAATTGCCAAGGTTGGAGACCCTTGCCCTAAACTATGCTGATGATGTTACCTAGCCCGGTAATGAAAAGTCTGGAAGCCAAATCACAACCTCCACCCTCAATAATTTAATGTATTGATGGTTTCATAATCCCAGATATGTTTTAAACGCATTCTTGGCAACAGAAAAGCGATACTGTAATATGGAAGGGTGGAGCTAGCTGAAGGAAGCTAGCTGAAAACAGTTACAGGCAAAAACTAGTAGGTTTCAGCTTCATACTCTACAAAGGTGGATCAGTGGCTTTGTCCTCTCCTGACTCCAATATGAGAGGAGAGGTCAGTCAGAGGCACAAAGCAAATGAATGGGGAATGATAACTGTTGCAAATTTAAAGAAGTCAATGCCAGGTCTCTGATCAAGGAATTTATCTCCCAAGTAACATCCAGACTATGGATGAGACTTCTTAGCTGCTCATCTTTCATTTGCTAATGCATCGATTGCTTCTTAAATGCTCCTTGATGCAAAGGCAATGCAGCAGAAAACTATATACCAGGGGTGTCCACACTTGGGAACTTTAAGACTTGTGGACTTCAACTCCCAGAATTCCCATGGGAATTCTGGGAGTTGAAGTCCACAAGTCTTAAAGTTGCACCTGGTGCCAGAAGGCTGAACTGGATAACAGAAGAGATCTGTTTTTAGGAACAGCTTGGAAAAAAATATTCAAAGCATTCAGACATCTTAACACAGCAGACAATTCATCAGAAAAAGATCTTGCATTTGCCATCCGAAGTTCCCTTGAATAAACCATCAGATGTTGGATGTCTTTATCCAGGCTGGTTATACAAGCACTTTAAATCTGCCTGAGCCATAAATATGATGTCTGTTTCCATGTTGTGCTAGTCCTGCTGCTACTCATTATACTGCATCCCTAAGAATACTGAGGATAGCAGCAAAATCACTTTCCCAGTTTATCTCTTGATTTACATAATTTGCAAATAATTTGCATCTAATTTGCAATTTTCTCCAGATTTGGAGAACTGGAATATGGCAGTTTAAATGTTAGATTCATACATCATATAAAACCACAGTTTTAAAATCACTGTTTTTATAATCATATATACACAAAGAAAATAGGTTTTTGCAGGACATGCTAATTTATGAATTATATTTATTTAGATTGGGTGGGATTATATAACATCCTAAACCATATTATGTCTTAGCACAATGTGTGAACCCAGGCAAGTATGAAGATGGGAGGTGACCTAGGTCTAGGTCTAATTCTTGCGGAAGGAGCGCCCGCCGCCTCCTCCTCCGCCCCCTCAAAAGGGCCTCTTCTGCTGCCTGCCCCTCTGCTGTCTATCTGTGTATCTCTGCCTGAGTGAAAAACCTCCCTGGGGCCCGAGTACCCAAACTCTGACCCCCTGAAGGAATCCTGACCCCAGAAGGAGGACCCGAAATCCTGCCCCTGGGAGTTGGACTTCTTGTGAATGGTGGAGAGCACCTTCCACTTGTCCTTGTTTTCTACCAGGAATGGGTCGAGGGCTGCTCCAAAGAGGTATTCTCCCGTGAAGGGGCCCAATGCCAGGCGCCATTTGTAGCGTACTTCCGCTTGCCACTGCTTCAGCCAAAGCAGCCTGCAAGATGCCACAGATGAGGTGATCACCCTGGAGGCAAACCTGGCTGCAGCTAAGGTGGCATCTGAGGAGAATTAGGTGGCAGCTACCAGCTTGTTGATGTCTTGGTGGGCCCTGCCATTCGAAATGGGGATTCGCTGCAGCAAATCTTGCAGCCACAGCAGAGAAGACCAGTTGAAGAAGGAGGCAGTGGTGGCTGCTCTCACTACCCAGGCGGCTGCTTGATGCATCCTCTGTAAGATGAGGTCCGCTTTCTTGTCTTCCGCTTTCAGGGCATCCTCTGGTTCCCCTGGCATGTTAGGCATATGCAGGGCTGTGACAGGCGCGTCGATGGTGGGTTGCACAAGCACCTGGGCCATGTCTCTGTCCATATTGAAGAAGGTCTTGTCCATGGAAGTGGGCATGGGGCCTGCCATGGGAGAGGCCCATTGCCGCTTGATCATGTCTAGGAAAGACTTGGGTGTGGGCATCGTGTCTGCCTTGATAGCATGCTCCTCGAAAATGTTTTCCACTGAAAACCCCTGGGGTTGTGCTGGGGCTTCTGTTGGCCTGTTGCCAAGCTTGGCAGATGTCTTAGCCTTGAACAGAAGGGATTTGTACAGAGAGGGCTGGAACAATCTGGAGAAGGTAGGTTTGGGAGGAGGCATGCCTTCGTCCTCAGACAGTCTATCCTCTGATTTCGCCCTCTTCGGAATCTGAATCGCTGTCCCCCTGGGAGGAGGCAGGTGATTCTGGAAAATCTTCCTCCTGAGTCTTTAGCCCTTCTGAGACCCTAGGCACAGAGGCTGCCTAGGTCTGCATCTCTGTGGCTGCTGAAAGGTTGCTGCCATGCACTGCTGGAAGGCCCGCATCATCATATCCTGGAAGTTGGGCATCCCTGATGTAGGTGGTATTCCCGCCCCTGTGCCAGCAGGTGTGAATGGGAAAGGCTGTAGCCAGGGTCCTGCTGCTGTGGGGGGTGGGGGAGATTGCCATCTTTGTGCAGCCCCCAGATGCCCGAAGTATTAAAGGGAATCCTCCCCTGTGCTGAGTCGATAACCGGGTGGTATTTGGTGACCAGAGCGTGGCCCAAAGAGCTTATCTGACTCAGCTCAATCAATGAGAGGACAAGGTCAACCCATTCTGGATACTCCTCCCCTTACTATGGAGAACTTATACTTCATCTAACCGATTCTCTGGTTGAATTATAGAAAATTTCTCCACAGGCTAGTAAAAGTCTCAGGCTAATAAAATCTGCTGAAGAAATGTGTTCTAACCAAGAGCAACCTGTCACTGTATAATTCTATGCCTTGTTCCTGTGTATTTTCAGTCAATGTATTAAACTGAAGATCTGTAATGCTGCTGCATTTCAGACATGGAGAGCAAAGTATTCAATAAGCAAGTCCTTTCAGTTTAAGATAAGAATATAGCACTGTCATTTTCACTCATACTTCAAAACCTTGGGAAAACTGAATGTAATATCAGAATTATCTGCAGCAGATAACTGCAAAGACTATATTCAGTCTCATATGTCATTACAGATTTTCAAGTCAAAATGGTGTGGTATGCAATGCAGTCTAAAGAATTCTTGTTATTTACCTAATTTCCTTGCACCTTGATGCAACAGCACCATCATTTCTTCTTCTCTTTTACCATCTCCAAATATAGTAAGAGTACAGTGGCAGAGACAAGTGCTGGTGGACAGCCTCAACAGTCCTCTGGAAAACCTAGGCTCTGTGACAGACCATACCCACCAAGACACAGGTGATGAGAGATGATGATGATGATGATGACGATGATGACGATGATGATGATAAGAAGAAGGAGAAGGAGAAGGAGAAGGAGAAGGAGAAGGAGAAGGAGAAGGAGAAGGAGAAGGAGAAGAAGAATGAGAAGAAGAAGAAGAAGAAGAAGAAGAAGAAGAAGAAGAAGAAGAAGAAGAAGAAGAAGAAGAAGAAGAAAAATAAGAAATAATAATAATAATAATAATAATAATAATAATAATAATAATAATACTCCGCCATTGCCGGTCCCAAGCCTGGATGAGAAAGGAGGAGGGTTGGGGTCAGGTTGGCATCTGGTCCTGTAAAAAAAACCCACCAACTCATACAATATGGTGAAAAAAACAAATAAGAATTCCATACCGCATCGGTTGTCGCGCGGGTTAACAAGGGCCGTGGCAGATGTTGGGGTCCCTGGACATCCGTCAACAAGTGGGCTACAAGTGGACCAGCCAACAAAACGACAAAAATATAGTGCAGATGAAAATCGTGCCATAATGGCCTGTTACTACAACTCAGAGCCAGAAAAAAGAGGCTATTTAAAGCGAATGTATGAATTATGGAAACAACAATATCCAGATTCGTATGTTAGTGAACAACGACTAGCAGATCAAAGGTGATTTATTATACAGAATAAAGTGTTTAGTGAAGTTGAACATGAGGAAATTCAGGCAAATTGCAAAACCCAAAAAACAATATCACAAGCGGAAATAACTGATATTCAAGACACAACTAAAGACATATTAGAACTCCCAGAAGAAGCTCTCAGGGAGGAAATAACATCACCACCACTAGAACCAGTTATCACTGAACCAATTGATGAACTAACTCAAAAACAAAAAGAATTGAAGGATAAGATCATGGAGCATTTTCTGCTTAATGAGGAAAGGCAACGTTTACCATCACTAAAAACTGTGCCTAAGAAAATTTTGGCCCCTATCATGAAAATGGTTAATGCAGTGTTTTCAACAATTGAATCGGGATCCATCTTGGAAACGAACCAGTTAATGTACAGCGCAGCTGTAATAGTCACTAATGAACTAGGCATTAAAATCAAAGTACCTAGTCACACAACAGAAAAAGCATCAAAGCCAAAGTGGAAAATCCGATTAGAACAAAAAGTCAAAAAATTAAGGGCAGATGCTAGTAACTTAAAGAACATGCATGAGCAACGGCTCAAAAACAAAAAAATCATAGATCGGCTAATCAGAAGATATAGATTGGATACAAGAAACATCAATGAAGCTGTAGAGATTGTAAAACAGCAGATAACAGCAACAGCTAGAAAAATTGAAAGATATGAGGCACGAATCATCCAATATAAACAAAATCAGCAATTTCGATCAGACCAATGGCGTTTTTATCAAAGTCTTAATGTGAATGGTGACACCAAAAGTGAAAAACCAGAAAAACAGGCCACAGTTGAATTCTGGAAAAAATTGTGGGAAAATGCAAAGGACCACAACAAGGAAGCAAAGTTGATACATGACTTTGAGAAAACCATTGGCAACAAACAAATGCAAGTATTAGAAATAACAACTGAGATGGTCAAAAATCGAGTAAAAAAGGTAAAGAATTGGACATCGCCTGGAAAGGACCAATTACATGGTTTCTGGCTCAAATATCTGACCAGTTTACATGCAATATTGGCCAGGCAACTGAATGAAATTTTACAAAAGGGCCAAATTGATGAATGGTTGACAACTGGAAAAACATACTTGATTCAGAAAGATGCAACTAAAGGAACAACACCTGAAAACTACAGACCAATAACATGCTTGCCAACAACCTTCAAATTACTCACAGGCATTATTGCAGATAACATGATGGATTATTTGGAAACAAACAACATCTTGCCAGTATAGCAAAAAGGCAACAAAAGAAGGAACAGGGGCACAAAAGATCAGCTCCTAATTGATAAAATGATATTAGAAAATTGTAAGAACAGAAAAACGAACTTGAATATGGTCTGGATTGATTACAAAAAGGCATTTGACTCACTGCCACATAGGTGGATCATAAAATGCTTAGAAACAACTGGAATTAGCAAAAATATTACATCCTTTACTGAAAAGGCGATGAAACAATGGAGAACTGAGTTGGCAGTAGGTGCGAAGAATCGGAATGGCGGCCAGGGCTCTTCCGCTTTAGACGATCTGGCGAAAAAGCGCTGGGAGTCCTTGGGACCGGCTTTTTACCGCTTTTGAGAAGGTCCCCCAGGATGACGGAGATTCGGGGGACGTGTGCGAGCCAAAAGTTGAGGGGAGCCGATGCCTTCTGTCGGTCTGGGGCCTCGGATTCTCCGGCGTGGCTTGGCGTTTTCGGCGGCGGGAGCGGCGGCTCTATGGTGGCGGCGGAGGCGATTGAAAGCGCTTTATGGCGGCTCCAGCAGCTGTGGGGTTTTTCAACCCTTTTCTTACAATCTTTACAACGTGGTGAGCTTACAGCGACTGTATTGACTAGCGATTGCCATCTTTTAGAACTGGGGAAATCAAACAGGGCTCCTTTTCGGATTAGGCGAATCGGGCGGCTGGCTGTGTGCGCCGTGGCCGGAGCCTTTTCCGGATGCCCCCCCCCCCTCTATATTTGGCTCAGCTCCTCCATCGATGCTATTTTCCTCAACAGAGCTGTTTCTTTCACCAACGCTGTTTTCTTTACCAACGCTGCCTTTGTTATCATCGCTGCTTTGTTATCATCGCTGCTTTTTTCAGCAATATAGCCCCCCCCCCACCAGCACTGTTTCTCTTACCAACGCTGCCCTCTTCTCCAACGCTGCCTTTTTTATCAATATTGGTTTCAACGCTATCTTTTTAACCAACATTGGTTTCCTGCCACTCTGGACTTTGACTGTTTGACTTCCCTCACCCATATATTTAGGGCCTGTGATCCTGTCTTTCTTAGCCCTGACTGTTACCATCACTATTATATTGGTTTCACCCCCAGAAAGAAATTTTGGACCTGGGCTGCGGGTGGACAGACGACGGCAGTATTGTGTGTTCACACTGAACCCCCGCAGGACCTTTTGACCAGCAAATTTACAAAAGAAGAGAGGGGCAACAAGACACTCCCCCGTATATTCTATCTGAACTATAACTGGTCCCTAGCTACTTTAACTTCGAACATTAACAGCCAATTTTGCCATCTGAACTCGCACCTGAAATTTTAATTAACTGCGCAACTATTTTAGTTTCCTTCTTTTCTTTCATCTTTTTCTTCTCTCTTTGTATGGGATATGTATGAGATACGTATGAGATGAATGAATGTCCCACTTTTTATTATCATATTGTTGTAAATTTTGTGTTTTTAACTCTTACGTGGGGACTGTTTGGGGGAGTGCATGAGTATGTGTGATTCGGAGGACCTGCCGGGAGATGCGGGGGCCATGGGGGTGGTTGAGGGGACCAGAGACATGGGAGAGGGTCGGGGTATTACGGTCGTAACAGGGAGGGGCAGATACGGCGGGGACTTTAGGGCAGGCCATTACCGGGGAAGGAGGGTTCGCTACATTACAGAGATCCCTCCTTCCGGCCCTATGAGCCCCACTCCGAGACCAGATGGCGCAAGTGATCAGGACCCTGGACTCAGGCTGCTGTTGCTAAATGCCAGGTCTGTGGTACACAAAGCTCCTCTCGTCCGGGACTTAATTTTAGACGAGAGGGCAGACCTGGCATGTATTACTGAAACCTGGCTGGGCCCAGAGGGAGGAGTCCCCCTTGTAGAGCTGTGCCCAGAAGGATTTCAGGTGCTGCACCAGCCGAGAGCCCAGGGAAGGGGTGGGGGTGTGGCCATTGTTATCCGGGAGTCGTTAGTTCCTCGCAGGGTCCCTGCTCCGGAGCTTGTCGGGTGTGAGTCTCTGCTGATAAAGTTGGACCTCAAGGGTCAAGTGGGTCTGCTGTTAACGTACCTGCCTCCCAACAGCGTTGCAGCAGCCCTCCCCTCGCTCCTCGAGTCGGTAGCCGAGCTGGCAATTGAGTTCCCTAGGTTGATGGTCCTGGGGGACTTTAATTTGCCGTCGCTCGGTGAAAACTCTGACGGGGCGCAGGAGTTCATGGCTTCCATGACAGCCATGGGCTTGACCCAAGTAATTCGGGGCCCAACCCATTCGGCGGGGCACATGCTCGACCTCGTATTCCTCTCGGAGCAGTGGATTTGTGATCTTGGTCTGAGGGGTAACGACATCATACCCCTGTCGTGGTCAGACCACTGCCTGCTGAGGCTCGACTTCCGGAGGCCAAACCCCCACTGTAGGGAGGAGGAACCGACCAGGTGGTTCCGCCCCAGGCGACTTATGGAACCGTTAAGGTTCCAGACGGAGCTTGGGGTTATTCCTGATACTTTCGCCCACAGTCCGGTAGAGACTCTGGTTGCTGCTTGGCACTCGGCAGCATCGGAGGCCCTCGACCGGATTGCGCCACTACGGCCCCTCCGAGGCGGCGGATCCCGGAGACCTCCTTGGTTCACCGAGGAACTCCGGGAGATGAAGCGCCGGAGGAGATGCCTAGAGCACCGATGGAGGTCCGATAAGTCCGAATCGAACCGAGCAATGGTAACCACCTGCACCAAGGAATACACCAGGGCACTTAGGGCAGCGAAAAGATCTCACATAGCCACCTTGGTCGTGTCCGCTGAGTCCCGTCCAGCCGCCCTGTTTAGGATTACTCGCTCCCTATTGAATAAAAGGGAAGCGGGGGGAACCCTTGCAGGGCAGAGCTGAGGACTATGCCCAATTCTTAGCGGACAAAATTGCTCGGTTTCGGTCGGACTTGGACTCCATCCCAGCAGTTCCAGCCGAGGCACAGGAGGATCAAGTAGAACATCTCTGGGTTGAGTTTCAGGATGTTACCCCCGGGGATGTGGACAAGGCCATGAGGGCTGTAAGTGCCTCCACCTGTGTACTGGACCCGTGTCCCTCATGGCTGGTTACTAACAGCAGTGAGGTGACACGAGGCTGGATCCAGGCGGTTGTTACCGCCTCTCTTCGGGAGGGGAACTTCCCCGCCGCACTGAAAGCGGCGGTGGTGAGACCCCTCCTAAAGAAGCCATCTCTGGATCCAGCTGTTCTTAATAACTATCGTCCAGTCTCCAACCTTCCCTTTCTTGGGAAGGTTGTTGAGAAGGTGGTGGCCTTCCAGCTCCAACGGTCCTTGGAGGAAGCAAACTATCTCGACCCCTTCCAGTCAGGCTTCAGACCCGGTTACAGCACAGAAACCGCTTTGGTCGCATTGACCGATGATCTCTGGAGAGCCAGAGATGGAGGACATTCCTCCATCCTGGTCCTCCTTGACCTCTCAGCGGCTTTCGATACCATCGACCATGGTATCCTTCTGCGACGACTGCGGGAGGTGGGGGTGGGAGGCACCGTGTTGCGGTGGTTCTCCTCCTACCTCTCGGACAGGTCGCAGTCGGTGTTAGTGGGGGGGCAGAGATCGTCCCCTAGGCCCCTAACATATGGGGTGCCTCAGGGCTCGGTCTTATCCCCCCTACTATTCAACATCTACATGAAACCGCTGGGAGAGATCATCCGCAGGCACGGGATCAGATACCATCAATATGCGGACGATACCCAGTTGTATCTGTCCGCCCCGTGCCAACTCAATGAAGCGGCAGACGTGATGAACCGAGGCCTTGAGGCCGTTATGGACTGGATGAGGGTTAACAAGCTTGTGCTCAACCCAGAAAAGACCGAGTGGCTGTTGTGCTTCCCTCCCAAAGATTCGATCAATATTCCATTACTCAGGCTGGGGGGTCAAATTCTATACCCCTCAGAGAGGGTTCGCAACTTGGGAGTCCTCCTGGATCCACAGCTATCGTTTGACCACCACTTGACGGCTGTGACCAGGGGGGCATTCGCCCAGGTTCGCCTGGTGCGCCAGTTGCGACCTTACCTGAATCGGGAGGCTCTCACAACAGTCACTCGGGCCCTTGTGACCTCTAGGCTGGAATACTGCAATGTGCTCTACATGGGGCTGCCCTTGAGGAGCATCCGGCGACTTCAGCTAGTACAGAACGCGGCCGCGCGAGCGATTGTGGGTGCACCTCGGTTCACCCACATAACACCTATCCTCCGCGAGCTGCGCTGGCTACCTGTCGATCTCCGGATGCGCTTCAAGGTGCTATTAGTCACCCATAAAGCCCTGCATGGTAGTGGATCTGGATACTTGAGAGACCGCCTTCTGCCAATTACCTCCCTGCGACCAATAAGATCACATAGATTAGGCCTCCTCCGTATTCCATCGGCCAGCCAGTGCCGGCTGGCAACTACAAGGAGGAGGGCCTTCTCAGTAGTAGCCCCGACCCTTTGGAACGAACTCCCCATGGAGATTCGTACCCTCTCCACCGTCCAGGCCTTCCGCATAGCCCTTAAGAACTGGCTAGCCCGTCAGGCCTGGGGACAAGGATAGCCGCCCCTCCCGAATGATGAATGTATGTTGCTTATTACTTTTATTATATGTGTCTTTGTCATTGTTTTGTATTCCCCCTCCCTGATTTTATGTGAGCCGCCCTGAGTCCCCTCAGGGAAAAGGGCGGCCTACAAATATTAATAAATCTCTAAATCTCTAAATGAGATCTACGGAATGGTTAATGTCAGTTGGATAACATCAAGCATGGAGAAGTAAAAACTATTGTCAGGCGAGAGTATACCAACAGAGTTAGGAAAATTTTGAAATCTAAATTGAATGGTGGAAATACAATCAAGGCCATAAATACCTGGGCAATACCAGTTATAAGATACACAGCTGGTATAGTTAACTGGACACAAGCTGATTTGGACATTTTGGACCGAAAAACCAGGAAATTAATGACAATGCACTACAGTTTACATCCACGTGGTGATACTGATAGACTATATCTGCCCCGAAAATCAGGGGGCAGAGGATTATTACAAGTGAAGCAAACAGTTGAAGAAGAAAAACATGCACTGGCTGATTATTTAAAAGAAAGTCAAGAACATCTATTAATCGAAGTAAAGAACAAAAATCTACTGAAGGCCCAACAGATGAAACAAGAATACAGAAAAGATGTGATAAAATCAAGAATGGAGAGTTGGCAGAACAAAGCACTGCATGGCCAATTTCTGGAAAAAATAAAAGATAAAGTGGACAGTGAACAAACTTGGTTATGGTTAACAACAGGTACATTAAAGAAAGAAACAGAGTCACTAATCCTGGCTGCGCAAGAACAAGCTATCCGCACAAATGCCATTAAGGCCAAAATCGAAAAATCCTCTGATGATGCCAAATGCAGACTTTGCAAGGAAGCTGATGAAACTGTTGATCACATACTCAGCTGCTGTAAAAAAATCGCCCAGACTGATTATAAATTGCGGCACAATTCAGTAGCACAAATGATCCATTGGAATTTGTGCAAAAATTATAATATTAAAACAGCAACAAACTGGTGGGAACATCAGCCTGAAAAAGTCACTGAAAATCAGATGGTCAAGATCTTGTGGGATTTCCATATACAAACAGACAAAATATTGGTGCATAATACACCAGACATCACACTGGTTGAGAAAAATAAGGTCACAATCATAGACATCGCAATACCAGGTGATAGCAGGGTCACCGAGAAGGAACATGAAAAAATCGCAAAATACCAGGACTTAAAAATCGAAATTCAACGACTATGGCACAAACCAGCAGTGGTAATTCCAGTGGTAATTGGCACACTGGGTGCTATTCCAAAAGCACTGGAATTACATTTAAAACAGTTAAAAATTGACAAAATCACCATCAGTCAAATGCAAAAAGCCGCACTGCTTGGATCTGCACGCATATTACGAAAATATGTTACGACGTCCTAGGCCCCTGGGTGGGGTCCAACTAGTAACCAATACCAAATCCGGCGAAACAACTGGCCGCTGTGATACAATTGTATAATAATAATAATAAATGTGTCAAAATGTCCCATGTTCTTCCTACATCAAAGACGTTTGGGATATTAGCAGTGGTGGGATTCAATTTTTTTTACTACTGGTTCTGTGGGCATGGTGTGGCTTGGTGGGCGTGGCTTGGTGGGTATGGCAGGGGAAAGATACTGCAAAATCTCCATTCCCTTCCCACCCCTCTAACTTGCTTTCCAGCTCCATACTCCTGTGGAGGCAACAAAAGAAGACCCAGCTGATCAGCTGGGACTTGGGAGGCAGTGAATAGATGGGGGTGGAGCCAGCCAGAGGTGGTATTTGCCAGTTCTCTAAACTACTCAAAATTTCCGCTACTGATTTGCCAGAACCAGTCAAAACTGGCTGAATACCACCTCTGGAAATTAGCCTAAAGCTTCCTAAAGCTTGGTTTCTGATTATACCAGAGTCAGACTGTGAATTGAAACATGTCATACAGTATTCAAGAGGGAAGGGTGAATCATAGTAAAAAAAAAAAAAAGTAAAGAGAAATGAAAGAGAACAAGTGCTTCAACAAAGAACCTGGGGAATGTGGCCTTACTCGGACAATATTTTCTCCAGCGAGTCAAGTCAGTGCTATGCCACATGTGGTTATTCTTATATGATTCTTCCCAGACATTTTTAGGCAGCTGATGAAAGTTTTAAAGGTCAGCAGAGAGGATTTATTCTTCATAGTTCAAGAGCAAATGACTCAGACTTTTCTGGCAAAACAGAACAAAGAATCTGCAGTTTCAGAGTTCCATCTCTTTCTTGCTATGTTGCATGTTGGAAATATCAGACCTTCCTATTCCAAACAGATTACATGTTCTTGGGGGGTGGGGAGACTTCTTGCCTTATCTTGGACAGCCTCTAACACAAAGATAATTCCTTTCCATGCATCTAGTAGAAGGTCCTTATGTAACCTGCATGCAAGTAGGAGAATTACACTTTTCCAATAAAAGGGAGTAGATAGTCCACGTTTGCTTCTGTAACAATGCTTGGCAGAAAACTAAAAGCATGACACCCTAAAATGTGGTGCATCTGCTCATACGGGGGGAAATTTATAAATCAATAGCAAAGCCTCCTTCCTCAAACAAATATATTTGGGTTGTGGAATATCAAGGAGACAAGCATTTGTTCTTGCTTTTTTCTTTGGCAAGAAGCAAGACTGCCCTTAAGTAACATCAGCTCAAAACATCTTAATGGCAAAAGGACTGGGAATTCATAGAATCATTGCATTGAAAGCAGTGGTGGGTTGCTTATCCCGTTCCAACCGGTTCGGTTGGAACGGGGCCGGCGGTGTCCTCATGCACACGCACAGTTCACACATGCGTTGTAGCTCCTGCGCGATGCTCCAGCTGCTCGTGAAGAATCGCGCAGACGCTGTATGTGCCATCCAGCTGCTCGCAGAGAATCGCGCAGGCGCTGTATGTGCCATGCGCCTGCGTGGAAGCACAGAAGCCTTCAAAGACTGGTAAGGAGCACAGGTGGGCGGGTGGGCCCTTTGCCGTTCCCTGAAGTTACTTACTTCCGGGTTCTCCGACCAACCGGTTTGCGGGGACCGCCGCGAACCGGTTGAAACCCACCCAATTGAAAGAGATCTTAGAGAAGTGGTGGGATTATTTTTTTTAACTACTGGTTCTGTGGGCATGGCTTGGTGGGCGTGGTGTGGCTTGGTGGGTGTGGCAGGGGAAGGATACTGTAAAAGCTCCCATTTCCTACACACTCCAGGGGAAGGTTACTGCAAAATCCTCATTTCCTCCTGATCAGCTGGGACTTGGGAGGCAGGGAATACCCGAGGGCCAGTCAGAGGTGGTATTTACTGGTTCTCTGAATTACTCAAAATTTCTGCTACCGGTTCTCCAGAACGGGTCAGAACCTGCTGAATACCCACCTCTGTGTAAGAGGTCATCTAGTCGAACCTATTGTTCTGAGCAGAAGTCCATATATTATCCTGGACAAATCGCTGTTCAATCTTACCCTGAAAACATCCAGTGATATACATTCATCAGGGGTGGGTTGCTACCAGCATTACTGCCGATTCAGCGTGCAAAATTTTTTGCTCTGTGTCTGTGCACATTTGCACCTAAAAAGGTTTGCACATTCATATAACGTTAGAAAAGGAAAAAAAAATTTTTTTGCAATGAAAATTGTTCTGCGCATGCACAGAACCGAAAATCAAGATGGCACCGCCACCAATAGAACTGGTTCAGGGGTATGGCAGGCCAAGTTACTACCTACCCGTCTGAACTGGTCCAAACCGGTAGGACCCCACTTCTGCATTCATGGCTTTAGGAAGCAGGCTATTCCATTGTTTAATAATCATCACAAAAGAAATGTCAAGTCTGGAGCTTTTTCTGTTAACTTCTACCCGCTGCTTATTGTCTTATCCATTGGAGCTATAGAAAACAAATCCACACTCTGCCTTTTGCCCTAAGATTTCCTAAACCTTCACATACCAAATTCCTTTAACTGTTCTTAATGGAATTTAGCCTCCAAATCCTTTACCGCTCTTTTTTTTTAACAACTTCATTTCTCAGCATCTTTTTGTACTGTGGTGACTAGAACTGTACACACTATTTCAGGTATGGTCTGCTCCAGAGGTGGATTTCACATAATTTTACCACTGGTTCAACAACACGCATGCTCACTTTGCTCTTTCGTGCACCTTTAGCACATCTGCACAGCCTTCCACACATGTGCTCTGCTCTTGCATGTGGCTTAGAAAATATAGCTAAATAAGAAAGCATAGTGCCCGGGTGGGTGGACAGGTCTACCCACAGGTTGCCACTACTGGTTCACCTGAACTGGTCCAAACCAGTTGAATACCACAACTGGTGTGATCCATGGTGCACCGAGCAATGCTAAGAGCTTCCATGTTCTTAATAATATATCTCTATTGATATGCCTAAAGCTGCATTGGCTCTTATAATAGCCACGGCACAATGCTTCATCTATGGTCTACCAAGACATCCAGATCCTTCTTGCAAATACTTCTGCTGAGCTACTTGTACCTTTGCATTTAGCTTTTCCTACATAAGTGCAAACTCCTACGTTTCTCACAACTAAAACATATTTTGTGGAATAAATTCTAAAGTTCTAATCTATTAGAATCCTTTTGAACCTTAAGTTAATCTTTTGAAATGTTTTTAAATCTTCACTAGCTTGCTGTCATCCACAAAATTTATGAGTGCCTCTTCTATCAATAGAGAATATTTGTAGCTCAGGGTTGAAATGAGGGGTCCTTGGTGCTCTCTGATGCAACAATACCCAAATTAGCTAAAATCATCTGTGCACTGCTGATGTTACCTAGTTTGGATAATGAAATGTCTGCAAGAAAACAACCAAGCTGAGAAAGCGCTAAGGACCACTCATTCCTTCTCTCTCAACATCTACATTGTTTATGAAGATGTTAAAAAGTACTTGGCCAGGACCGAACCCTGAGATATCCCACTGCACATTTCCTTCCATGTTGACATAAATCCATGGGGGACCACACAGTGACAATCACATGTTGTTGCTGTTTATTGAAAAGAAAGCAATGGTCTATTTTGTAAAATGCTTCTCTGATGTTTTAAGGACACTACATCCACAGCATTCTCCTGATTTACCTATCTAGGCATACTGTAAAGAAAGCAACAAAATTTGTCAGATAGATAGATAGATAGATAGATAGATAGATAGATAGATAGATAGATAGATAGATGATAGATAGATAGATAGATAGATAGATAGATAGATAGATAGATAGATAGATAGAGAGATAGAGATAGAGATAGAGAGATAGAGAGATATATAATGTTGTTCAAAATACAAATTACAAAAAAAAAGAAGATATGGACGGAACACTTAAATACAATCACGAAGTCCATACAAAATTTAATGAGACACAGAAGATGATCCACTGACTTTACCCTTTCTTGTTTTGATAATAACAACAGCCCATAGAGGCAGAGAGAAAAATGTTTTCTATTCCTGCAGTTTTTTCATCTCGGATAGTATTTTGGAAATATTGAGTACCGTGATCTGCACAAGTTTCAGTGGAGGAAAAGATGGCTTTATAGAAAAGATGGCCTGATGGGGAGTGAATAAGCTTCACAGGCCATGAAAAAGAAATATTCAAAGTATGATTGCAACCCTTTCAAGAATTATCACAGGAGGGAAGAAAATCAACGTTGTGGCACTCAAAACTATTTGATAAGACCTAGCAGAGTAAACTGTATGTTTTTTCTTGATGTGTTTTAGAGAAGGACTTCATGGTAGATGAAGAAATGCAGTTGAACCGATTTTAACACTAATATTTAGAGGCACAAAAAAGCAAAAATGGGTTGAAAGAAAGAGGGATTTGTAGTTCCAATTCTACTGCGATGTTGACTTAATGTTCATTTCCACATCGGATCATCTTGACTTCTGGCATAAAGTCTGCCAGAGTTGGCTTAATTTTAACAAAGGCATTGTAGGACATGAAGATCTGAAGATGTGCCAACTGTAACACAATGAGCCTGTAATATCTTCTTGACAAGGCATTTGAATATGTGATATGGAAAAAGTTATACCTACCTTATCTTATAAACCAATGAAACTGATTTCTTCTTACTTTACAATAGTTGTAATACCAATATATTGAAAGTGCAGAATGTGTTAACCACTAAAAAGGTAGAATGTGGGTTAAGTCTATGAGGTAGATCAGAAATGGAGCTCAGAAGTCCAAACCAGTGGTGGGTTCCGGATCCCATTGCAACCAGTACGATGCAATGGCGCCAGACGTCCACCACATGCATGCATGCAGCACATGCACAGCATGCGTACTTACTGCCCGCAACGTTCCAGCTGCTCGGTGGAGTGTCACGCAGGTGCCATACTCTCCATGCATGTAAGCCCCGTTCGGCTCAAATACAGGTAAGGGAGGGCGGGTGGGCCATCTGGAGCACTGTACTGGAATGGTACCTGGTGCTCCCAGCACCGGTACACCTGTACCGGGGCATACCAGTCATATCCCACCACTGGTCCAAACACACTGGGTGCAAAAGCATTGTTAATTTTCTGATCTTAGCACAGCACTCTAAGCCAGTGTTTTTCAACCACTGTGCCGCGGCACACTAGTGTGCCGTGACATAGTGTAAGGTGTGCCGTGGGAGAATTACTTTATATATAGTCAATATAGGCAGAGTTAATTTTTTTAAACATTTTCTAATGGTGGTGTGCCTCGTGATTTTTTTCATGAAAAAAGTGTGCCTTAGCACAAAAAAGGTTGAAAAACACTGCTCTAAGCACTCTATGAAACATTAGAGTAAGATGAGAACAACAGAACATTAGAGTTCCTCTAGAGAACAAGAGAAATGAGTTTTTCTGGAAGGCAGTGTATCTACTGTGCTGATCATCCTCAGCAGCACAGTCCCAGATGAGGGTTATCTCTATGCAAAATAATGCACAATCCATTTGGATGGGAAACAATACCAGAGATGTCTACCTGTACTTTATGTAAAGTAAGCATGTGCATTAGAACGTTCACTGCAAAACCTTTTGCAACGCAAAGTGACATATAAGAGAAATCCCATTGCAGTTTGGAGAGGCTTTCCTACAAGTAATTTTAAAATCAGCCTTCACAACATTTATAACATTAAAACCGGAGCCCTGTTAGTTTTTTTAAAATAAATTTATTCAAATTATTTATAATGAAAGGATAAAAGAAAAACATCCTTGAATCTTTATAGCACCATAAAATCTAACTACTTTTAAGATACAAAATATTCAAAAATATTGTAATGACCTCATTTATTTCAACATTCTGGTGAATTACTTTTTGAACAGGAAAATGTTCTACTTTTTACTTTTTGAATAAATTACATTTATTCAATTACAGAATCTAAAACTCCTAACGCAATCAGCAGGGTACCCACTTTCATATTAAGTATAAGTATAATCTTTATTGTCATTGTACTTAAAGCGAAGGTATCTTTAATAATTTTATCAAAAAAAAATTGGGGGGTACAGTTTGTTAGAAGCCGATTTATAATTGCTCATTACAGCTGATCAACATTATTTAAACTTGGGCTGTGATGCCCAGAGACAGAAGGAGCAGTGGATATTGATAACATGGAATCCCACCAACATGGACTAAAGAGAAGCAGAGGCAATTGAGTGATTGACACAACAGAACAGTATTTTCATCATGATTCTACAGACATTATGCAAGATCCAGACAATGTACAGATCCAGGTTTTTAGACTGTGAAGTTGCATGTCATGATCAATACATATCAAATTAAATGTAGGAAATGTCTTTCACATTCAAGTTAATGACCAAACTTTCTATGACAAACTTTCCCTAATTTTCCTCTGGCTTTCATGTGGTTAAGATCATAGTCATTTTTATACCAATGCTCCTAATTGGTATAAATCTGCATAATTACAAAGAAATGAGCATACATTAGCTAGGAAAGAATGATTTTAAAAGCATGTTTCAAAAGCAAGGCAACTTGTGCGCATTGATTTTTCTTGAAATGTTATTAATAATTATACTAGTAGTTTTCCCATGTCAGGTCCCTTCCACTATGGTGCAGAAGCCCTTTTTAATCATTTGGTCTGAAGAGATCAAGACAAGCAAGGTAAGGGTCATAAATACAGTAGATCTATTCCAGATCTCCCCCACCCCTTGTGGTTTTGGGTGTTGATTAGAAAAACTGAAAAGGGGCAACCAGTCATTTGAACATTAGGAAATTATCAGGCTCCGCAAGAGAACAGGGAATTTCCACAAGGATGATAAAATGGGAATGAGAAAGCAGCAATAGTAATATTGGGGACAGTGCATACTCCTATTTCACACTGCTTTATTTGTTAGGCATAACTCCTGAGTAAGGGTAAAATGGCCTCTGGCGTACATGAGTGTGCACCCACTCTCCATCGTCTTACCAGAAGGAATAAGGACATTCCCAGTTCCATGTTGGATTCATAATTATGTTTTCAAAGGCAATGCAAGCGCTTGCCGTTCTATTTTCTGCTTTCTCCCCATGTCCCAAAGTAAACAAACAAGTCATGGGACAGTGGAAGAAAAAGATGGTGGCATAGCTCAGTCTTCGAAAGACTGAAATAAAGAAGCCTTCAGTCTTGTATATGAATTCTTATCTTGAGGCTTGCACCCTAGTATCTAAGAATTCTAAGATAAGGGATCTAGCAATGTTACATAATCCTAGATGTTGATATAATTCACTGAGCTGAAGTTATGGATTGTCAGGACGCTGGTTCAGTGAGCATTAACTTTGTGGCAGAAAGCAGCGAGACACATAACCAACTCATTTATAGAAGTTTTAGGATTCCCAAATCCCATTGAGTTGCTTCTTAAGGTGCTTATATTTTTAAAAAAAATAATTATCTGCATCTACTCCAGCAGCAGCATAACCTCATATAACCTGTGACTTCTCAGGTCAGAGGGGCAGGCTCACAATTGTGCCTTCCAGATGAGCCACCTGATTATCTGAAGACAGATGTTCTCTGCTTTTTTAACCAGGAAACTAGTGCCACAGCATGTCTGACATGCTCAGATTCAATAGCATGAACGTTCCTCACTCACAGAGTTCATCTTATTCCAGCACTGTTCACTCAGCATCAGGCTGGTGGCACACTGAATGATGGAATGATTCCTTTTTATCATAGCTGCTGCATCTGTCTCCTAAATCACAGTAGGTGTTGATAGTAGAAAGCAAACTGTCAGTCTAATAGGAAACTTACTCAATGCCTTATTGAGACCAAGTTCTTAAGTATCATAGCAAAAACAGAGGAGAAAAACAAAAGCTGTTTCTAACCATTGTTGTGATACATATTTGGCAGGCATTATGTCACTTTGCAGCAGAGATGCCCCCACCAAAGAAAGTAGAGGTTTTCGTTCAGTTGCAGCTAGAAATTGCCTTTGGTCCACCAGCAGGTGAAGTCACCGCTATAAATTCCTCCACCCTCTCCACGTTGAGCTGAGAGTCGGATTTCTTAGACCCATTCACCAGAATCTGGCTGGTTGGAGTTGACCCTTGTTGAAGTGCTGGAAAGGGAGAGGATGGAGAATCAACAGTTAGACTGGAGTTAAGCCATACAAGAGACCATGCATACTCCCTAACTGTACCGCAAGAAAGAAATCATGTTGGCCTAAAATGTGCCTTTCTCACAGATTTGTGAGAAAGTACTATAAATCACTTCATAGACAGAAAAATGCTATAGAAATGAACATAAAATAAACAACAACATTCTTCACATAAAAATAATGATTTTAAAACAATACCTTTCCCTAACAGTGTACTGTATTTCCCCAAATGCAATTCCACCACACCACAATGTATCTAGAATTACAAAGTAAAGTACCTTGTATTTTTAAAAAAATCATGTTTGCTGAATTGGTTCTGCATCATAACTCCATAAAAAATATTATTTCATATGACAGACTGCTAGGCAAAGGCATACAAATGACGAATATGCCCCCTTAGATTCTTCCCTCCTGGTTCTGGTGAGGTTCAATATAAAAAGAAAGGAAGACCTTGCAGAATGCTACCTGTTTTGATCAGAAATAAGTTGAAAGGATAAGATTGTTCTGAACTATTTTCCCTTTAGAAGAAAGCGCATCTATTAAATGCAGTCAAAGAGCAAAATGGCAGAAGTGGAACATACCCAGTTTAGTTTCCCTGATCAGTCAGACTATCAAATTATATCTGAGTAGAAACAGTCTTCTGCCAACCTAGCAGTTTGAAAGCATGTAAAAATGCAAGTAGAAAAATAGGGAATACTTTGGTGGGAAGGTAACAGCGTTCCATGTACCTTTGGCGTTTAGTCATGCCAGCCACATGACCCGACAGCGCTGGCTCTTCGGCTTAGAAATGGAGATGAGCACGTCCCCCCCTAGAGTCAGGAACGACTAGCATATATGTGCGAGAGAACCTTTACCTTTACCTAGAGGTAAAGGTCTGTGAGGAAACAAAGCAGTCATCCTGTACTGGAGAATATTTGCTGTTCTAGAGTAAAGGTAAAATAATCCAAACACAGGGAGATGCAGTTGCTAACTCAACCTTTGTTCTGGAATATTTAAACAGAAATGAACTTAAACATTGCTCCAAGCATAAGATGGGTATAGTTGAGTCATTAATGGAAAATTCTCTATGAGAAGTGTGTATGTAGCCTGACTAAACATTATCTTCCCTGCTGAGAAGGAGCGGATACAAACAATGCTGTGCGGTTTATTTACTTCCTTTCTAGTCTTTCTCTCCTACTGTTTTCCATTTTACTTTATCCTGAACCTCTGACCTCTCAGCTTAGAAAAAGAAGTCTTTCAGCCATGTTTGTTCATTTGTTTTTAGTTGGGCTGAGAATAGAGGAGGGCACAGCTTAGTTACTCAGGCTTTTCCTTGCATGCAAACCACTCTAAATTCAACGCCCGGAGAAAGTGAAAGGCTGCTGTCAACAGCATTGGGCCAGATGCATTAGTGATCTACCTCTAAACCAGTGGTTCCCAAACTTGGCAACTTTAAGACTTGTGGACTTCAACTCTCAGAATTCTTCAGCCAGCAGAGCTTCTGAGAATTCTGAGAGTTGAAGTCCACAAGTCTTAAAGTTGCCAAGTTTGGGAACCACTGCTCTAAACAAACTCATCTGCAAGCCTTTTTCTGTTGGGTGTTAGGTTTTCTTCTCCACTCTGCTCTTCTCTCTACAGGAGAAGTTTTCTTTCCACTTTCTTTTCTTTCAAACCCCCCCCCCCCCGATTCTACTTCTGTAATTTAGTTGCCCAATGTCCAAAGCAGTAAATGTCGACCTCAAGGATACACAATTCTTTTGGGGGATGAACCGGCTTTTGAGTGGCTTAACATTAAAAAAAAAACCACCCAAGATTAAAAAAAACACCCAATGAACACCCACTGAATGTAATTATACAGTAAACCTATACAATTATTATGATCTTCATGATTACAATAAATCTGCCCAGCACCTTAACAGTTATAAACTGATGTAACTTTCAGAGGAGCTCTGACAGACATTGCAAAATTTCCAATGGCCTCATGATGTTGTGAATCTCTGATAAAAAATAGACATTCATATAATTAACTCCACCATAGTATATAGGATTGCCCTATACATATATCCACATACTGTAACTATCAGGATTGGCTATCATTCAATACAACTTACTTTGCCTACCTCACCTTACTTATTTTAGGTAGAAATCCTACTCCATCCGCTAGGGATTAATAATCCCATTCTTTGCATGGAATTTTAGATGCCAGAAAGATAAAGTTCATACATTATGTGTGATTTGATTTAACATGCTGAGAGAATTCAATCACTGACTGGTTTTTTTTCTCTATGGTCAATATAGCTTGGTATCATCTATTAATTCAGCCAAATGATGGTGTATTCAATAAACCCATGAGAAAGCAAATCATGATGGCTGACTGCTCTTAAGAGTCTTGTATTGAGCCACATGAGCTATGGCATTTCTCAAATCTGGCCACTACCAGATGTGTGGACTTCAACACCCAGAATTCCCCAGCCAGCATGGCCTATGCAGAGAATCCTAGCTTTGCTTAAGTTACCTGGCGGCGACTGCAGGGGCACCGAGCCCTTCTAGCAGGCAGAAATCTTTCTTAATTTTGCCACAAAGATGTTCAGCTGGAGGTACCGGACAATGAATTGCGACCCGCTTCCACGCAAAGGCCGCATTTTCCCTAGAGATCATATCTCCGGGTTGGTTAATTCAGGCAGATCCCCCCAACCGACGCGAACTTCTTAAACCTCCCCTGGCCCATCCCCTGCCCTCGCCCCTCCAGGTCTCTCACCCGCCCTGCAGCTGTGCCTGGACTTCCTGGGAGGAGCCTACTGGTGAAGGCAGCAAAAAATCAGCTGCCTCCGAATTCCTGGCTACGTACCTGTTTAGAGGATCTTCCATCTGACGTCTTATCAGGTTTTCTTATCCTTCAGGCAAGAGGGAAAGAAGAAACTGTTTTGCTGGCAAATGCTCTTCGATTTTTGCAGCTTTTGTGCTTGCAAGGAAAGGGGGGCGAGCCCAAGGCAGAACGGCTGTCCGTGCTGGGAATTTCAAACTGCCTTGTGCAGGACAAAGTAGGTCTCTCCCACTCTGCTCTAAGTTTTGTTTGATTTAATCTTATCACGAGCTGAATCCGTTTACTGCGAGGACAATAATTGCTTATCAACATTTTAGTTTCTTCTCTTTTTCTCCTCCGAAAAATTATTTACTCAGAGGCTTTTAAAATGGCGCCGAGCAGGCTGGTTTCTCCGGTAATAACGAACACTTTTTGCTAATCCTCAAAAGACTTCAAAAGAATTCAAAACAAAAGAGATAGCTTATCAAATGTTTTGGTTTCACAATAGAAGAATTTTACTCCTTCATTAACTTTGTTATTTGGAAGTTAAATGGTGATGAATCTGTTGAACGGTCTTGTTACAATGTTTACTCACTGAAAGTTTTGCCAAGCCTAAAACTTCAAAATAAAAGCCTCTTTACTTAAAGCTGCATATTTAGGCGATACAGTTTTATTAACTGCAGGCAGACAAATTTTGAAATGGCCTCAAAACCAAATATTAACTTGAAGTCTTCACCCTCTACTTCCAGGGGTACACCCTCAGTGCCTGGCACAAAGCTGCAGCCTCCGCTTCCTACGCCCCCTGCTGGGGATGTATTAACGAAAGAATTTTTTCTGAGTAATCTAAACGAGGCTCTTAATGCACAGACAATTAAAATGGAAGATAAATTCAGAGATAATAGAGAGGAGAGAAAAGAGGAAATAAAAGAAATGAAAGAAGAAATTAAAAGTGAAATTAAAAGTGAAATAAAAGGACTTAAACAGGAGTTGTATGAGAAATTTGAGGCTAAGGTTGATAAAATTAGAGACGACATGCTGAGTCTTGTAACTGTATTAACAGAACATATTTCTGGAGTGGAAGATACTCTAGAGGTTCTTAATGATGCCAATGCTAACTTGACATTGAAAACAGAGGTGGTGGAACAAAAAGTGGAAAATGCTGAAAAAGAAATTATTATGATACAGTACCGACAAATGGAGCTTGCATTAAGAGTAAGGGGGCTGCGTGAGGAGAAACAGGAGAACCTGAAACAGATCCTATCGGAAGCTTTTGACCGCCTGATGGGAAGACCAGGGACCAACCAAGGCTGGCAAATTGACAAAGCTTACCGCGTTAACTCCTGGCTGGCAAAGCAGAAGCAGCTTCCTCGAGACATCGTTATATATTTTACTACAAGAGAGTTCAGAAATATGGTACTGCAAGCGTCTTATAACACTAAGCTTCAAATTGGCGGTCAAGACCTGGCTGTTTTGAAAGAGATACCACCTCAAATGTTAAGAGCCAGAAGAGACTACGCTTTTTTGGTCGAAGAACTCAGAAACCGTCAGATACAGTATAGATGGGATGCACCATTCGGCATCATATTTACATTTGATAAGCAAAGGTACCGCCTCAACTCTGTATGGAAAGCCCGAGATTTTTATTATAATATATTGAAGGCTGGACACCCTGCACCATCTGGACCTAGAGAAAGACCACAAGAAGGACAGGATAGACAGCAAACTACACAACCACCAGACAAGATGGAGCATCTCTCTTCTCTAGAAGTGCAAGGTGCTATGGGACCAAGACCTAGCCGCATGACTACTAGACGTATGGAGAAACAAGCTAAGAAGCAACAGTATCAACAATTATCGGCCATCGATCAAGGAACTACAACAACAAATCTGGAAGCAGTGGGAGGAGCTAAACCTAAGGTTAAACAGGCCGTGCAGGAAGCTCTAAAAATGCTTCAACCAACCAAAGATGACAACTAAGATTTTAACATGGAATGTCAACGGACTGAACTCTCCACAGAAGAGGAAGAAAATATTTCATTATCTTAAACAGTTTAAGAACGATGTAATTTGTTTGCAAGAAACTCATATCAAGTCAACTGATCAAAAATATCTGATCAACTCAAAACTTGGTCAACATTTTGCAGCTTCTGCTATGGAAAAGAAGAATGGTATAGTTGTATACTTAAGAAAAGATATGAAAGCTGAATTAATAGAAGCAGATCCCTTCGGAAGATATATTGCTTTAGACTTGATCTTAGAAGGGAAAAAGACATTACTTTTGGGAATTTATGCACCCAATCAACAGCAAGATAGATTCTATAGAAATCTTCATGCTAAATTAGTACAGTGGGACTATAGTTCCTGTATACTATTGGGTGACTGGAATGGAGTGATAGACACTAAGAGAGATAAGAAGATTTCCTGCCTAAATACCAAGATGCGAGCAAAGTTACCCAAATCCTTCTTTGACATTATGGATGATTTTGAATTGAGAGATATCTGGCGAGAAAGAAATGCAGAGGAATATGACTTCACTTTCTTCTCGGACAGGCATCAATCCCTTTCAAGGATTGATTTTATTCTAACTACTAATGATTTGCTTTCTAGGGTCAAGAAAACAAAGATTGCAGCTAGAGTCCTTTCGGACCATAACCCAGTTTGGATGGAGTTGGGAAGGGTAGTGCAGGCAAGAAGGTTTTGGAGACTGAATGAAAATTTATTTAGATATGAAAACTATATTAATGATTGTAAAAAATTACTATCTGAATATTTTGTTTTGAATATGAATAAGGGTACATCTATGGAATTTGTATGGGATGCAAGCAAAGCGTATATGAGAGGAGTTTTGATGAATATAAATAAAACACATAGAAATAAGCAAGGGTTAAAACGAACAGAACTGGAAGAGGAAATTAAGAGAAAAGAGCTGGAGTTAACAAGGAAACCAGACGATACAAAGGTTAAGGAAACTATTAACATATTAAAATCTCAATTTGACATGTTGATCTCTGACCAGGTAGCTACTAATTTATTATATGCAAAACACAATACTTTTTGTAATGCAAACAAACCTGGCAGATGGTTAGCTTATCAGATTAGGAAAAAAAGGAAAACTCGAAATATATCTAAAATGATTTACAGAGGGAAGGAGGTGTTCCAACAGGAAGAGATTCAAAAGGCTTTCTGGGAATTTTTTACAGAACTGTATAAAGGGGATAAAATTAATGGTTTAGACATAGACAAATATTTAGACAAGGAGAAAATACCTTCAGTTAGAGAAGAACACAGGCAAAAATTGAATCAACCAATAACCTCGGGGGAAATCCTGCAGGTAATTAAGCAATTAAAGCCAGGGAAAGCACCAGGTACAGATGGCTTGACAGCGGTTTACTATAAAAACTTACAGTTAGAAATGGTAGAACCTCTTAGAGAATTATTTAATATGATTCAAACGGAAGGTAAAGTCCCTCCATCTTGGAAGACAGCGTTTATATCTTTGATACCCAAAGAAGATCAAGATACTACTCAACCCAAAAATTATAGACCCATTTCATTACTGAATGTAGATTATAAAATTTTTACTAAAATATTAGCAAATAGGTTAATGTTGGTCATTCAACAATTGATACATACGGACCAAACAGGTTTTATACAAGGGAGACAGATGAAAAGTAATGTCAGATTAATTATTAATGCATTAGAATATTTGGGAAAGAACAACCAGATCCCTGCTGCGTTTATATTTTTGGATGCTGAGAAGGCCTTTGATCGAGTTAACTGGCAATTTCTGTTGAAGATATTGCAAAAAATGCAGATAGGAGATAATTTTTTACAGTCAATTAAAGCAATATACCAACAGCAAACAGCACAAATCATAGTCAATGGAAGTTTAACAGACTCTATTCAAATTGGAAAAGGTACAAGACAGGGTTGTCCTTTGTCCCCATTATTGTTTATTATAACTTTGGAAGTATTGTTGAATAAAATACGGGGCTTGGATGGTTTAAAAGGGATCAAGATTAGGCAGCAAGAATATAGAGTCCGCGCTTTTGCGGATGATTTGGTCATAATATTGGAACAACCGCAGGAATCCAGTATGGTTTTAATGAATACGATTAATCAATATGGTCAAGTGTCTGGCTTTAAAATAAACTTAGGAAAAACCAAAACATTAGCTATAAATATGAATATTAAACAAAAGGAAGAATTAGGAGTGATGCTAGGATGTGAGGTAGTTAAAAAAGTCAAATATCTTGGAGTTAACATTTTAACTTCAAATGGGAAGTTATATAAGCATAATTATGAACCACTTTGGCATAGCATACAGACAGAGATGAAAAAATGGGAGAAATTGCACTTATCTTTGCTGGGCAGGATAGCGGCAGTGAAAATGAACATTTTACCAAAATTTTTATTTCTTTTCCAAATGTTACCTATACTTAAAAAAGATGCGAACCTTTTAGAATGGCAGAAGGGTATCAACAAATTTGTGTGGGCAGGAAAGAAGCCGAGGGTAAAGATGAAAATAATGCAAGATGTACGTGAGAGAGGAGGACTGAAACTACCTAATTTAAAACTATATTATGATGCAGTGGTATTATCTGTAATTAGTGATTGGATTCATTTAACCAATGATAGAATATTGAACATTGAGGGACACGATCTGGTATTTGGTTGGCACGCTTACCTGTTATTCAACAAAAAATTGGATAAGAACTTTAAAAGTCATATTTTAAGAAATGCTTTATTGCGGGTTTGGAAGAAATACCAATATAAATTAAATGACAAGATACCCATGTGGGCAATTCCTAGACATGCAATTGAAAATATGAATACAGCACAAAAACAGGACAGATTTACTTACAGACAGCTTCTTACCTCGGAAAGGGGGGTATTACAATTAAAATCTTTAGAGGTATTAAAAGAGGAGAAGGTAATTCAAACATGGTTCCAGTATGGGCAATTACAGGCTAGGTGGAAAATAGATCAAAAAATTGGTTTTATTCAAGTTGAGGATAATCTGTTTAAACAAATAAGAGATCAAAGCTTAATGCATATAAAGAGGATATATAATGTATTAATACAGATGGATTCGGAAACAGAATTAGTTAAAGATTGTATGATAAAATGGGCTCAAAATATTGAGGAACCAATAATGTTGGATACATGGGAAAGAATCTGGGTAAGAAATGTGAAATTTACACAAGCTCAAAATCTGAGAGAAAATTTTTACAAGATGTTCTATAGATGGCATTTAGATCCTAAAAAGTTGGCTTCTATGTATCCGAATGTACAGCCTAAATGTTGGAGATGTGGTTCTCTCGATGCTACATATTATCATATATGGTGGACCTGCCAAAAGGTTAAAGCATTTTGGATAAAAATATGGTGGGTCATGCAAAATGTTTTTAAAAGAAGGATAAAGTTTAGTCCTCAGTTATTTTTACTAGGTATATGTACTGACTTTACAGTGGTAGAGACCAATTTGACTCTGCACCTAATAACTGCAGCAAGACTGTTGGTGGCGCAATATTGGAAGAAGGAAGACTTGCCTACAATTCAAGAATGGACATTGAAAGTAACAAACTTAGCTGAAATGGCTAAAATATCGGCATATCTCAAAGATCATTCAAATGAGAGATATAAACGAGACTGGAAAAAATGGATTGACTATATACAAAATAAATACGGGACTAAGAAATTCCAGTTAGCCTATGCTTAAGATCAGAAATGATTTAAATTGTTTAAAGTTAGTTCAGTAAGAAGAAGCTAAGGTCAATCTAGAATGTTATTAATTTCTTTATTTCTTTTTTCTCAATAGATTTTAGACTGTGTTAGTTAAAATTCTATACCGTGTACGGGTTCTGGGAAGTCGGGGGGGGGGAAGGAGGAGGGGAGGTGGGGGGGTGGAGGGAGGGAGGGGTATACACACAAAAAAAAATTGTACTTCAATGTTTTAATGATTGACAAATGATGACATATTTGTGTTTTTTTTTTAAAGAAAAATAAAGAAATTATTCACTAAAAAAAAAAAAAAAAAAAAAAAAAAAAAAAAGAAATGCAGTTGAACCGATTTTAACACTAATATTTAGAGGCACAAAAAAGCAAAAATGGGTTGAAAGAAAGAGGGATTTGTAGTTCCAATTCTACTGCGATGTTGACTTAATGTTCATTTCCACATCGGATCATCTTGACTTCTGGCATAAAGTCTGCCAGAGTTGGCTTAATTTTAACAAAGGCATTGTAGGACATGAAGATCTGAAGATGTGCCAACTGTAACACAATGAGCCTGTAATATCTTCTTGACAAGGCATTTGAATATGTGATATGGAAAAAGTTATACCTACCTTATCTTATAAACCAATGAAACTGATTTCTTCTTACTTTACAATAGTTGTAATACCAATATATTGAAAGTGCAGAATGTGTTAACCACTAAAAAGGTAGAATGTGGGTTAAGTCTATGAGGTAGATCAGAAATGGAGCTCAGAAGTCCAAACCAGTGGTGGGTTCCGGATCCCATTGCAACCAGTACGATGCAATGGCGCCAGACGTCCACCACATGCATGCATGCAGCACATGCACAGCATGCGTACTTACTGCCCGCAACGTTCCAGCTGCTCGGTGGAGTGTCACGCAGGTGCCATACTCTCCATGCATGTAAGCCCCGTTCGGCTCAAATACAGGTAAGGGAGGGCGGGTGGGCCATCTGGAGCACTGTACTGGAATGGTACCTGGTGCTCCCAGCACCGGTACACCTGTACCGGGGCATACCAGTCATATCCCACCACTGGTCCAAACACACTGGGTGCAAAAGCATTGTTAATTTTCTGATCTTAGCACAGCACTCTAAGCCAGTGTTTTTCAACCACTGTGCCGCGGCACACTAGTGTGCCGTGACATAGTGTAAGGTGTGCCGTGGGAGAATTACTTTATATATAGTCAATATAGGCAGAGTTAATTTTTTTAAACATTTTCTAATGGTGGTGTGCCTCGTGATTTTTTTCATGAAAAAAGTGTGCCTTAGCACAAAAAAGGTTGAAAAACACTGCTCTAAGCACTCTATGAAACATTAGAGTAAGATGAGAACAACAGAACATTAGAGTTCCTCTAGAGAACAAGAGAAATGAGTTTTTCTGGAAGGCAGTGTATCTACTGTGCTGATCATCCTCAGCAGCACAGTCCCAGATGAGGGTTATCTCTATGCAAAATAATGCACAATCCATTTGGATGGGAAACAATACCAGAGATGTCTACCTGTACTTTATGTAAAGTAAGCATGTGCATTAGAACGTTCACTGCAAAACCTTTTGCAACGCAAAGTGACATATAAGAGAAATCCCATTGCAGTTTGGAGAGGCTTTCCTACAAGTAATTTTAAAATCAGCCTTCACAACATTTATAACATTAAAACCGGAGCCCTGTTAGTTTTTTTAAAATAAATTTATTCAAATTATTTATAATGAAAGGATAAAAGAAAAACATCCTTGAATCTTTATAGCACCATAAAATCTAACTACTTTTAAGATACAAAATATTCAAAAATATTGTAATGACCTCATTTATTTCAACATTCTGGTGAATTACTTTTTGAACAGGAAAATGTTCTACTTTTTACTTTTTGAATAAATTACATTTATTCAATTACAGAATCTAAAACTCCTAACGCAATCAGCAGGGTACCCACTTTCATATTAAGTATAAGTATAATCTTTATTGTCATTGTACTTAAAGCGAAGGTATCTTTAATAATTTTATCAAAAAAAAATTGGGGGGTACAGTTTGTTAGAAGCCGATTTATAATTGCTCATTACAGCTGATCAACATTATTTAAACTTGGGCTGTGATGCCCAGAGACAGAAGGAGCAGTGGATATTGATAACATGGAATCCCACCAACATGGACTAAAGAGAAGCAGAGGCAATTGAGTGATTGACACAACAGAACAGTATTTTCATCATGATTCTACAGACATTATGCAAGATCCAGACAATGTACAGATCCAGGTTTTTAGACTGTGAAGTTGCATGTCATGATCAATACATATCAAATTAAATGTAGGAAATGTCTTTCACATTCAAGTTAATGACCAAACTTTCTATGACAAACTTTCCCTAATTTTCCTCTGGCTTTCATGTGGTTAAGATCATAGTCATTTTTATACCAATGCTCCTAATTGGTATAAATCTGCATAATTACAAAGAAATGAGCATACATTAGCTAGGAAAGAATGATTTTAAAAGCATGTTTCAAAAGCAAGGCAACTTGTGCGCATTGATTTTTCTTGAAATGTTATTAATAATTATACTAGTAGTTTTCCCATGTCAGGTCCCTTCCACTATGGTGCAGAAGCCCTTTTTAATCATTTGGTCTGAAGAGATCAAGACAAGCAAGGTAAGGGTCATAAATACAGTAGATCTATTCCAGATCTCCCCCACCCCTTGTGGTTTTGGGTGTTGATTAGAAAAACTGAAAAGGGGCAACCAGTCATTTGAACATTAGGAAATTATCAGGCTCCGCAAGAGAACAGGGAATTTCCACAAGGATGATAAAATGGGAATGAGAAAGCAGCAATAGTAATATTGGGGACAGTGCATACTCCTATTTCACACTGCTTTATTTGTTAGGCATAACTCCTGAGTAAGGGTAAAATGGCCTCTGGCGTACATGAGTGTGCACCCACTCTCCATCGTCTTACCAGAAGGAATAAGGACATTCCCAGTTCCATGTTGGATTCATAATTATGTTTTCAAAGGCAATGCAAGCGCTTGCCGTTCTATTTTCTGCTTTCTCCCCATGTCCCAAAGTAAACAAACAAGTCATGGGACAGTGGAAGAAAAAGATGGTGGCATAGCTCAGTCTTCGAAAGACTGAAATAAAGAAGCCTTCAGTCTTGTATATGAATTCTTATCTTGAGGCTTGCACCCTAGTATCTAAGAATTCTAAGATAAGGGATCTAGCAATGTTACATAATCCTAGATGTTGATATAATTCACTGAGCTGAAGTTATGGATTGTCAGGACGCTGGTTCAGTGAGCATTAACTTTGTGGCAGAAAGCAGCGAGACACATAACCAACTCATTTATAGAAGTTTTAGGATTCCCAAATCCCATTGAGTTGCTTCTTAAGGTGCTTATATTTTTAAAAAAAATAATTATCTGCATCTACTCCAGCAGCAGCATAACCTCATATAACCTGTGACTTCTCAGGTCAGAGGGGCAGGCTCACAATTGTGCCTTCCAGATGAGCCACCTGATTATCTGAAGACAGATGTTCTCTGCTTTTTTAACCAGGAAACTAGTGCCACAGCATGTCTGACATGCTCAGATTCAATAGCATGAACGTTCCTCACTCACAGAGTTCATCTTATTCCAGCACTGTTCACTCAGCATCAGGCTGGTGGCACACTGAATGATGGAATGATTCCTTTTTATCATAGCTGCTGCATCTGTCTCCTAAATCACAGTAGGTGTTGATAGTAGAAAGCAAACTGTCAGTCTAATAGGAAACTTACTCAATGCCTTATTGAGACCAAGTTCTTAAGTATCATAGCAAAAACAGAGGAGAAAAACAAAAGCTGTTTCTAACCATTGTTGTGATACATATTTGGCAGGCATTATGTCACTTTGCAGCAGAGATGCCCCCACCAAAGAAAGTAGAGGTTTTCGTTCAGTTGCAGCTAGAAATTGCCTTTGGTCCACCAGCAGGTGAAGTCACCGCTATAAATTCCTCCACCCTCTCCACGTTGAGCTGAGAGTCGGATTTCTTAGACCCATTCACCAGAATCTGGCTGGTTGGAGTTGACCCTTGTTGAAGTGCTGGAAAGGGAGAGGATGGAGAATCAACAGTTAGACTGGAGTTAAGCCATACAAGAGACCATGCATACTCCCTAACTGTACCGCAAGAAAGAAATCATGTTGGCCTAAAATGTGCCTTTCTCACAGATTTGTGAGAAAGTACTATAAATCACTTCATAGACAGAAAAATGCTATAGAAATGAACATAAAATAAACAACAACATTCTTCACATAAAAATAATGATTTTAAAACAATACCTTTCCCTAACAGTGTACTGTATTTCCCCAAATGCAATTCCACCACACCACAATGTATCTAGAATTACAAAGTAAAGTACCTTGTATTTTTAAAAAAATCATGTTTGCTGAATTGGTTCTGCATCATAACTCCATAAAAAATATTATTTCATATGACAGACTGCTAGGCAAAGGCATACAAATGACGAATATGCCCCCTTAGATTCTTCCCTCCTGGTTCTGGTGAGGTTCAATATAAAAAGAAAGGAAGACCTTGCAGAATGCTACCTGTTTTGATCAGAAATAAGTTGAAAGGATAAGATTGTTCTGAACTATTTTCCCTTTAGAAGAAAGCGCATCTATTAAATGCAGTCAAAGAGCAAAATGGCAGAAGTGGAACATACCCAGTTTAGTTTCCCTGATCAGTCAGACTATCAAATTATATCTGAGTAGAAACAGTCTTCTGCCAACCTAGCAGTTTGAAAGCATGTAAAAATGCAAGTAGAAAAATAGGGAATACTTTGGTGGGAAGGTAACAGCGTTCCATGTACCTTTGGCGTTTAGTCATGCCAGCCACATGACCCGACAGCGCTGGCTCTTCGGCTTAGAAATGGAGATGAGCACGTCCCCCCCTAGAGTCAGGAACGACTAGCATATATGTGCGAGAGAACCTTTACCTTTACCTAGAGGTAAAGGTCTGTGAGGAAACAAAGCAGTCATCCTGTACTGGAGAATATTTGCTGTTCTAGAGTAAAGGTAAAATAATCCAAACACAGGGAGATGCAGTTGCTAACTCAACCTTTGTTCTGGAATATTTAAACAGAAATGAACTTAAACATTGCTCCAAGCATAAGATGGGTATAGTTGAGTCATTAATGGAAAATTCTCTATGAGAAGTGTGTATGTAGCCTGACTAAACATTATCTTCCCTGCTGAGAAGGAGCGGATACAAACAATGCTGTGCGGTTTATTTACTTCCTTTCTAGTCTTTCTCTCCTACTGTTTTCCATTTTACTTTATCCTGAACCTCTGACCTCTCAGCTTAGAAAAAGAAGTCTTTCAGCCATGTTTGTTCATTTGTTTTTAGTTGGGCTGAGAATAGAGGAGGGCACAGCTTAGTTACTCAGGCTTTTCCTTGCATGCAAACCACTCTAAATTCAACGCCCGGAGAAAGTGAAAGGCTGCTGTCAACAGCATTGGGCCAGATGCATTAGTGATCTACCTCTAAACCAGTGGTTCCCAAACTTGGCAACTTTAAGACTTGTGGACTTCAACTCTCAGAATTCTTCAGCCAGCAGAGCTTCTGAGAATTCTGAGAGTTGAAGTCCACAAGTCTTAAAGTTGCCAAGTTTGGGAACCACTGCTCTAAACAAACTCATCTGCAAGCCTTTTTCTGTTGGGTGTTAGGTTTTCTTCTCCACTCTGCTCTTCTCTCTACAGGAGAAGTTTTCTTTCCACTTTCTTTTCTTTCAAACCCCCCCCCCCCCCCGATTCTACTTCTGTAATTTAGTTGCCCAATGTCCAAAGCAGTAAATGTCGACCTCAAGGATACACAATTCTTTTGGGGGATGAACCGGCTTTTGAGTGGCTTAACATTAAAAAAAAAACCACCCAAGATTAAAAAAAACACCCAATGAACACCCACTGAATGTAATTATACAGTAAACCTATACAATTATTATGATCTTCATGATTACAATAAATCTGCCCAGCACCTTAACAGTTATAAACTGATGTAACTTTCAGAGGAGCTCTGACAGACATTGCAAAATTTCCAATGGCCTCATGATGTTGTGAATCTCTGATAAAAAATAGACATTCATATAATTAACTCCACCATAGTATATAGGATTGCCCTATACATATATCCACATACTGTAACTATCAGGATTGGCTATCATTCAATACAACTTACTTTGCCTACCTCACCTTACTTATTTTAGGTAGAAATCCTACTCCATCCGCTAGGGATTAATAATCCCATTCTTTGCATGGAATTTTAGATGCCAGAAAGATAAAGTTCATACATTATGTGTGATTTGATTTAACATGCTGAGAGAATTCAATCACTGACTGGTTTTTTTTCTCTATGGTCAATATAGCTTGGTATCATCTATTAATTCAGCCAAATGATGGTGTATTCAATAAACCCATGAGAAAGCAAATCATGATGGCTGACTGCTCTTAAGAGTCTTGTATTGAGCCACATGAGCTATGGCATTTCTCAAATCTGGCCACTACCAGATGTGTGGACTTCAACACCCAGAATTCCCCAGCCAGCATGGCCTATGCAGAGAATCCTAGCTTTGCTTAAGTTACCTGGCGGCGACTGCAGGGGCACCGAGCCCTTCTAGCAGGCAGAAATCTTTCTTAATTTTGCCACAAAGATGTTCAGCTGGAGGTACCGGACAATGAATTGCGACCCGCTTCCACGCAAAGGCCGCATTTTCCCTAGAGATCATATCTCCGGGTTGGTTAATTCAGGCAGATCCCCCCAACCGACGCGAACTTCTTAAACCTCCCCTGGCCCATCCCCTGCCCTCGCCCCTCCAGGTCTCTCACCCGCCCTGCAGCTGTGCCTGGCGCGCACGATCTGCACCGCTTGCTGGTTCTGGAAGCGCACCAGCGCCAGAGTGATGTCGGCGTACCAGCTGGGGTCTTCCTGGGGGCAGCGAAAGTCGATCTCGGCGCCATCGTCCGTTACCACCGTGAAGTAGATGTGCCGCTGCTTCCACTCCACGCACTCGACGGCCTTGACGTGCGCGAAGGGAAGCTCCTTGCAGCGCGTGGAGCCCCGGCTGCCGGCCTCGAAGAGCCGCAGCCCCTTCTCGCTCAGCAGGCAACGTTTTTTCTTCCAGAGCTGCAACAGCCCTCCGCTGCGCTTCTCCAGCACCCCCTCCCGCAGCACCTTCTCCGACGCTGCCATGGGGGCAACCAGGGACGCTCCGGCCGGGAGGAGCGCTGCCCGTGGAAACGGCCGCGTGTTCCGCCGGCCGAAGCTTGCCTTTTCCTCTTCCTCCGGCTTTCCCCGGGAGAACGCGAAAGGCCGCCCTCTGCCGCGTGAGCCCCGGCTCGGTTCCTCGCGCCTCGCTGCTGGCGGGATCTGTCGCTACATGCCCGCTTGCTTGCGCCTGGCTCTTTCTGCTTCCCACTCGCATTCCTTTCCTGCTCAGCCAGAGCCTCGCCCCAGTTTTGCCTGCCAGACGGCGCTCACGCCCAAACGCGGGACTGCTCCGCTGGAAGCCTTGAGGGGTCCGGGCCGGTGTGGAAGTCTGCCTGTCTGCCGCGGAGACTGGAAGACCCATTTGCGCGCCGACGGGCGTACGCGGCTCGGCCAAGCAGCGAGGAGAGTGACTGAAGTCTCAGGCTGGAGGGATGCTTTCATTTCCCCCAAAAAGCAGCAGGCGCGCACGAGTGAAAGGCACCGTTCGTAGGCGGCCAGAGTTTAACACGGATGTACTTGCCCGTGTCCGTGGGTCGGGGCATCCCATGTAGTCCTGATCCTAGAGGTCCCTCCCTTGGACCCCTGTGGTCCAAACTAGGTCTCGCATGTAAACGTGCTTAACCAAATTTGGTAGCTGTTTTGGGAGGGGAAGATTTGCAATAAGAAAAGTGACGCTGGTGTGGTGCTTAGCACACTTTTAGAAGACGCAGGTTGAATTATGGAGAGAGGATTTGTGGAGGAGGGACTCATGAGTAAAAATGATTGTCACCTGATTGTTTGACACAGGCACAGTAGGATGAGAACAGTTATTTTAGGAGCAGAATGGAAATTCCCCTATGCAAAAGCAAGTAATGTGAAAATCTAGACCTGTGAAAATTGACTCCTGCTGTGTATCCTAGAAATTAAGTTGTACCCACATGGACATTGGCCCCAGTGTTCTCCTAGTCCAGATCACACCGCACAGCTTTGCTTTCTGGTGCAACTCCTAAGATGTTCTGTTAATGGTTTGCAGTGGCTGGTACCAAGAGTAAATAAATGGTAGAAGACAAGGACTTAGATTAAGAACCATCTCTTTGCAAAGCAAAACACCTGGCTTCTCTTTCCCCTTTGCAGAGGAGTTGCATCTTTCCCAGCTGTTCATTTTCAGCTTCAAATTATAGTCTCCAATTATTCTTTCAATGGGGGAATGGTAGTCATATGTAGTCCCCCCTAAGCCATATACACCCAGATGCAATTATGAGCATGAACTCAGCTACTATTTAATCATGCCTTTAATTGTGCAGGTGTTTCATAATGCTGAACTAAAATAATGCTGTGAATCTCCTGATAGGTTATTAGATAGCAAATGAAATAAATTGTTGTCTCCGAGTTTATGGAGATTAGAAACATGATATGCAAATTGTTTTAAAGCAACTTGGAACATGAATGCTCTTAACTGACGAATGGAAACTGGAACAGAAATGTAGAAAACATGACTCACATTTATTATCCCAGTGTTGTATTTGCAATAAGGATCAAATCATTATTGAATCTATCCAGATATTTTTAGCACAACTGAAGACTGCAATTTTATGTACATTTACCTGAAAGTAAATTGCATAAATTCTCACGGACATCTGTCTAAACCATTTTTTATGCACATTTCAAAAATGATTCATGAGAAATACTTAGCACTTCCCTGTTAATCATTAGCACAGCCCAGTTATAGGCCATGTCTGTGTGTGGCCCACTGTGTGTCTTCTGAATCATTTATGAAGCGTGTGTAGTCCTAATAGTACACTTTTAGAAGTAGCATTGCGTAAATTGTTAATTCTGTTACTGCTAATATTGCCTTAGATTTTAAGTATGGCTAGTTAAGCTCCTACTGAATGATGCTTTAATAAACATGTATTTCTCAGTAGCAGCATGCTGTAATTATTATAGTAGTGAAGCTATTAAAGTACTGCTTTGAATCACCAGTTCAAAATCTGTAGGAGAAGAGGAATTTTAAATCTGTGGTAGCAAAAAATCTACCTGCTAATTCATTTTTCTAACATATTTTATTAAAAGGTATATGCAATTTCTGTAAATTGCAACTCACTTTATCAGAAATGCAACTCATGAAAAATCTTGTCTTTTAGTAAAATGTGTTTGTCCAAAAATAAGAGCTGTAATCCTGAAATCGAAGCATACAGGAACAATACTCCAAACCTATACAAGTATAATATAATTGTTTTCTATTTTCATTTAAAAAGTAGATTCAAGTATGAGAAACATATCTGACAAACACAGAGAAATTTGAAAGATTATTGTGGTGAGTAGGTATTGATATCCCAATACTTTATGTACTAAGTAGGGAAGTGAGACGTTCTTGAAGACACAGAAACTTTAGTGAAGACGGAGATAGGATGGAAGGAAGAAATCAATATTACTCTAATTACCCTATTTTTACCACTATAGTCCTAAACTGACTCAGAGTGGAGTATATAGAAATAACATAGTATCTCTCCATGACGAGAGAAAGCAGTTTTGCAAAAGGATGCTGAAATGAATGCATTATAAAAAAGGACCATGGAAAGAAGGACCTGTATGAAATTAAGACTGATAAACAACAAAATTATTAGTTCACTATTCCTTGCTATTTTCTGCACCCTGGAACCAGGAAAAGCAAAGCTGTTGCATCTAAAGTTAAACATACCTCTTAAAATACTAATCAGTGGAAGAGTAAAATAGCACTTTCCCTTTAAATAGGTCAGATTACTTCAGGAGCTGTTACAGAAGAATTGTGTCCATAAACTTTATTTGCTTATCCAAACAAATTAATGGAGCTCTGCTCTTATCTCCCCTACCTTGTTGGAAACCTGGAGAAAAGAATTTAAAACCAGAAGTGGTGCAGCAACAGGATATGGAAGGAATTCACAAAATAAAGTGCTAAGGGAGAGAACAAAAACTATTAGGAGACCAGAGTGGAGGGGGAATATGATGTTTAGTTGGTTCGGACCGGTTCTAGGGAAGTGGTAGTGGAAATTTGGAGTTGTTTGGAGAACTGGCAAATACCACCTCTGGCTGGCCCTGACTCTGCCCACCCTGCCCCTTCCAGAAGTCCCCACACAGCCTGTTTTGGCTCCCAGGTAAGGTGTGGGGAGGCCCACTAGGCCCAAAAGTATCCTTCCCCCTGGAGTGGGCTAGGAATGGGGATTTTGAAGTATTCTTCCCCCTGGAGTGGGGTGGGAATTGGGAGTTTGCCACACCCACCAAGCCATGCCCACAGAACCGGTAGTAAAAAAAATTGAATCCCACCCCTGGGGATACCCCTGAACACTCCCCAAAACACCTACTACCAATCATTTCCACAACAGGTCTGATCAACTTAACCACAAAACAAAAACATGGCAAAGCATTATACCTTTTACACAGATTTTGAAGTTGTGATGGGAATATGTCAAGAGATAAAATGCAATTTACAGTATTTTGCAAAATAGGTGCACTTAATGTTTTAAGATAGATTTACTCATAGGCAGTGAGGCAGATCAAAGGGGAAGACTAGTGTTGAAATGCATCCCATCCAAATACTAAGCAAAGCTAGCACTCCTTAACTTTGAAGCCCAAACAATGAAGGAGAGGAATGTTTGCTTTAGAAAAAGAAAATAGAGTTATCAGCCTAGCCATAAATTTGCATTCAATTTCTTTATCCTGTGTGATGCTAAGTCAAGGATTTTTATTTCTCTATTATTTCCTATTTCAATAAGAATTATTATAATTATTTTTATTACAAAGAAATGCACTATTATACAAATTAGGGGATGGTATGTACTTCAACCGTTACTCCATATTTCACATTGTATTTGTGATTTTATCTTTAAAAATTTTAGGCAACAATTTTGTTTAGAACTTTGTGATATTTCTAAATTTGCAGTTCTTTTATTTGGAGTTTGGAGTTTATTCAATTTGTAGGCCGCCCTATTCCCCGAAGGGACTCAGGGCGGCTGAACAAAGCCAAGGGATGGGAAATTACAAAAAGTAAGACAAAGACAATCAGACAATACGAACAATTTAAAAGCACAACAGACACAGCAAATTCGAGTAGGGGGGAAACTCAACCCCAGGCTTGCTGGGACAGTCAGGTCTTCACGGGCGTCCGGAAGGCCTGAAGGGTGGAGAGGATCCGAATCTCCACGAGAAGCTCGTTCCAAAGGGCCGGGGCAGCCACAGAGAAGGCCCTCCTCTGAGTAGTCGCCAGCCGACATTGGTTGGCAGATGGAATACGGAGGAGGCCTAATCTGTGGGATCGAATGGGTCTGTGGGAGGTAATCGGCAGAAGGCGGTCTCTCAAGTTTATTCAAACCATATCCACTTACACTCTTCTAAGAAGATTGTATTTTATTCTTGAGTTGCTATCTGTAATTTGAAAAGTTCTATATTTTTATTGCCTTTATCATTAAAAGTATTTTACTTTTTCCCTCTAACAAAGTTTAGATTTACTTAACTCTTGTAAGATTCATTTTTCTCAAGAAAATAGGGCTGAATTTCCCAAAAACAAGGATGTTGCAAGGATGTTGCCCTAGTAAAATAATAATATTCATTTTGACTTTATAATCAGTGATAGCCCTGTCAATATCTCTGACAAGGGAAAAGATGCAAATGAATTGGAAGAAGGGGTTCCTAAGGCCTTCTGTGTTACTTTCCCAAAGCAGAACAGGCTCAGGATCTGAAGACCAGAAGGCTTCTGTGAGCCTACAGATACAACTATCCACTACAAAATTCAATAAATAGATGTAGAAATGTCAATATAGTTGACTACGTAGTTTGATAAATCACATTAGGGATACTGTACCTTGTTTGTGTTTCCCTCTTTTGTTTTGGCTTGTTTTGCTATATTTAGTAAATTAAGCATGTTTTGTTATGTTAATCATGATTTCTTTGTTTTCATTCAACATTTTTAATCCATAGAGTTAGCATCCCATTTTCTCTCTACAGACAGTATTTTTTCTCTATATATTCAGATAGCTTTTTCTGGATTCCCTTTTTTCTTTTTCAATGGTTCTTGGCTTACAATCAGTTACTTAACCACCATTCAAAGTTACGGGGGATTTTGAAAAACCTATTTGCGACAAGTCCTCAAAGTTAAGACTGCTACATATCCCTTCTGTTTCCATGGTTACATGATTGCTTTTCAGGCACTAGGCAACCAGCTCACATTTACAATCAGTTGCAGCATCCCATGATTTGCTATTTTTTGTCGCACAAAATGACAAAAAAACCTGGCTGTTAGATACACTATATTGCCAAAAGTATTCGCTCACCTGCCTTTACTCGCATATGAACTTACTGTAAGTGACATCCCATTCCTAATCCATAGGGTTCAATATGACATCGGTCCACCCTTTGCAGCTATAACAGCTTCAACTCTTCTGGGAAGGCTGTCCACAAGGTTCAGGAGTGTTTATGGGAATTTTTGACCATTCTTCCAGAAGGGCATTTGTGAGGTCACACACTGATGTTGGACGAGTTTACGTGGCCTACCACTTCGTGACTGAGCTGCTGCTGTTCCCAAACACTTCCACGTTCTTATAATACAACTGACAGTTGACTGTGGAATATTTAGGAGCAAGGAAATTTCATGACTGGATTTGTTGCACAGGTGGCATCCTATCACAGTTCCATGCTGGAATTCACTGAGCTCCTGAGAGCGAACCCATTCTTTCACAAATGTTTGTAAAAACAGTCTGCATGCCTAGGTACTTGGTTTTATACACCTGTGGCCATTGAAGTGATTGGAACACCTGATTCTGATTATTTGGATGGGTGAGCGAATACTTTTGGCAATATAGTGTACAATCATGTTAAGCGAACCATGTGGCTCAAATTTACAACCATTTGCTGCAAAATGTGGTTTATTTGGTCTGCTATGACAGAAAAAGCCAATGTAGTGGTTAGGGGGTTGAATAAGAATTGGGACGACCAGATTCTGGTCTATCCTCAGCCACAGAATATCCCAAAGGTGCTTTTTCAGGAGGCAACTGGAATTAGGTTTTTTTAAAAGACGTTTTGCTTCTCATCCAAAAAGCTTCTTCAGCTCTGACTGGATGGTGGGGAATGGAAGGATTTATATTCCTTGCAGACAGCTGGTCATTTGCATACTTTTAGAGGGCTGTTGAAGCACTTGGAGGTTTATTGTGTCCTCAGGGTCACCTGAGTAGTGCTCCTGGTTCCTGTAGTCAGCAACTTTTTTTTCTGGAAATCCTACACCCACACCATTCCTATCCTGTCAGAGCTGAAGAAGCTTATTGGAGGAGAAGTGAAACATCTTCAAAGAAAAAACAAGAAAGTCCAGTTGCCTCCTGAAAAAGCACTTTTGGGACAACCATGACCTGGATGACTGAGAATCAGAGGTGGCATTCAGCAGGTTCTGACCAGTTCTGAAGAACCGGTTAAAAACTTTGAGTAATTTGGAGAACTGGTAAATGTCACCTTCGACTGGCCCCACCCCATCTATCAGCTATGCCTCAGCTGATCAGGACGGAATGGGGATTTTGCAGTATCCTTCCCCTGCCATGACCACCAAGCCATGCCCACCAAGCCACATCACGCCCACCAAGCCACACCCAAATAACCAGTAGTAAAACTTTAAATCTCACCACTGCTGAGAATCTCTATAGAGATTCTCAGCCACAGAAGTTTGCTGGGTTGTTTTGGGTGAGTGACATTTCTCAGTTCAGATAGCTATTATCAGATAGCTATTATCACAGAAAAGTAGAAAGTGTTGACTTGAACTAGTAAATGAAAGTCAGAACGTGAATGAAACAAATATATTTTTCTACTTTATTTTGTGTGTTAAAATTTACACCTTAACATCTTGCAGCTATTCACCCAAATAATAATAATTATTTTACTGAGAGCATTGTATAAGGGAGGATATTGTCTCATTTCTTCAAAGGACTTAGTGATTATGGACAATTAACACTTTTTGCATGAACAGGTCATATAGATTTTAAGATTTATCTTTTTAAACAAATTTAATAAAACTTGAGTTTTTTCTTATGGAATGACTGCCACATGGAATACTAGTAGTTCTTTTTTCTTTTTTCAGTGATTGTCTTTTTATCCTGTTTGGCTGCCTCCTTTAACCCTTCTCCCCCTACCCCCCCCCCCCAGTTAATTCTTCCTTCCTGCCTGCCTGCCTGCCTTATAAACAAGTATTGTTATCCATTTAATCCATTTAGCAGAGCAATGGTGTTACAGCTGTTCTTATTTTAAATAGACTTGATTTAAAAATAGACTGATTTGCTCCCAAGACTCGTATATTGTTTGAACTAAATACAGACCCCAACCTGAAATATTCAACACATTTGGCCAACTTAGTTAAAACATTACTCTGTTAAATGTTTATTTCTTTCCCACACATGGATAGGAAATCAGGCATTTTTATTTGAGAATACAGAAATGGGACTGTGCAGTGCCTGCCTAGAAAACAGATATTATATGTAATATCCAGAATACTGCCAGTAGAGGTCAGCAGTCCTTTTGAGTACAGGAAGGGCACAAAAACAACAGACAGCAAAACTGTGTGGATGCAAATTTGCATGTAAAATGCTTATATTCAAAACACAATGATCTTGTATCAAGTGACTTTAAGTGATTCTAAATCATTCTAAACCAAAGGAAAAAAAATCACACAGTTACTTCAGAGAGGTGAAAATGCGGTTGCACTTATAAATGCAGTGGAAAATATTCAAAGCAACTTTTTTATGTCTTTATATTTTTCTTTAAATCTATTTTTCCATTTGTTCTATTTTCATTTCTCGTTACAGTTAGATTTTTATGTTATTTTTTTCTTTTTTGGTTCTAATTTAATTTGTTGTCCATATTGTTCTTTTTTTTTGTAATAGGTTTTTATTTTATTTTATAATGTATAAAAATTCAAATTTCAATTGAACGGTGTGTTGTCTGGGTACAAATCATTTTAGGAAATAATCAAAGGTTTTACAACAATATTCATTGCATTAATATCAATTATATTAATATTATTAGCAGTAATAACCATGATATTTATTTAACTAAGTATCTTCCTTATATCTTTGATCCTTTCATATATTTTCCTGTTTCTCGCTCTTGTTTTTGTCAGCTAGCCATTGATAAAATAAGTCCCAAGTAAAAAAAAAAAATTCATTTCTTTCTTTTCCTTACTTGTAAGTGTTAGCTTATCCATTTCTACACATTCTAATATTTTTCTAATCACATCTTCATCTGTTGGGATCTCTTCACTTTTCCATTGTTGTGCAAATACTATTCTCGCTGCAGTCAATACATGTAAAATCAGATATACATTACATATTGTTCTCTCTCTCTCTCTCTCTCTCTCTCTCTCTCTCTCTCTCTCTCTCTCTCTCTCTCTCTCTCTCTGTGTGTGTGTGTTTGTGTGTGTGTGTGTATGTGAATATTCTAAACCACTAGGGTCATACTGGGAGGTTGGCCTGCCTTGAAAGGAGAGAGATGAGATGTTTTTAGCCCATAGGAACAAGGGAGAAAATTAAGAACAGATTCAAAGAAATGGAAAAATAACAGCTAAGTAAATAAAAGCAGAACAGAAAAAAATACCAATAGATTCTACTCTTTTGACTTGAGGAACAAAAAAATATTTGCCTCGAGACTTCAGGATAGGCAAAACTATAAAACTAAAATGGAAATGAATATAGCACAAAATGTGTTTAAATTACACTGCAGAAGGACCCCACTATCTCCACTTGCTCTAAATAAACAAAGGGACTGGTTTTAATGCATGAATTTCATCTGAAAAGAACCACCTTTAGTTGTGTCTTATTCAGACACAGAAGCTGTAAGCATAAGGCTCAAGCATTCAGATTGGCCTTTTCTCCTATTGATATCTTTGAGCGGTCATGTGGAAAAATCCCCAATACTCCAGAAGATTCTTTTTTCTCTCCCCTCAATTAGAATTTGCCCCCTGAAATCAAACTGGAGGATCACATGATTTCCAGCAGTGACTCTTGGAATGAGATGCTCTACTCTGAGTCCCTTGGGCAGGCATGAGAATGGATATAGAAGAGAATGCAAGGGGGGGAAAAAATACATACTTTTGACTCTGGTCTCAGACTGTAAGATATGACTACAAATCTTTAGGCACTCACCCCATGGATTAAAACAGGTGGGTTTCTTTATGTTTATTAATTAAAGGGTGTGAGGGATGACTCACACCCTGGATGGCACTTCTTTACCATCCTACCATCAGGAAGAAGATATGGAAGCATAGCCAGCCACAAACAGGGAGAAGAACAGTTTCTATCCGTGGGCTGTCAGACTCCTGAATGCGAAATAACATCATAACTACGTAGTATAATGGACTTGTAGGATCGGTGCAATGTATAATATGTTCACACTGGTCCAATTGGACTGGATGTTTGTTAAAATGATTTATTGGGTTAGGGATTTTCTGTCTTCACTGTATTGCATTGTAGTGTATTGGTGGAGCCTACACTGAGGGAGCTCAACCAATCTCATTGTACATATGTTGTACACTAACAAATAAATAATTCTAATTCTAATGAAAAAAAAAAGCATACAAAATTCTGCTTCTGGAACTGTTTCCATGTCCTTAATGGTTGATCCAACAGGTTATGCAAGTGGGAATAATTATGTGACTAGAAGGGAAGCATTAGAAAAGGCAGAACTTTGTGATGGAGTCTTCAGCAGAATCAAGAGGCTCTGCTTCTCTGAATGAATGAATTCTTCTGGTGATTCCCTCCCCACCCCGTCCCAGTTCTAACTGGATCTGACCCATTTTGGAATTTTAGCCTCCTTTTGTCAGCTTTTACTACCATACTAAATTTGGCCTGACTGTTCTATTTTCAAAGGATTATCCTGCTGCTGGAGAGACATGGAACCCTGAGCCTCTTCTCATAAATGTGTTCCAACAGTCCATAAAATTTGGAAAAAATAGAAGTTTGCAAGACACGCGAGGTTCATTTTGACTGCTTTATTGAAGACAGAGAAGTTTTTCTGAACATAGTTTACATTTGTAACAGGTATTTGTAACAATTGGATTCAGTTTCAAAAGAAAACTTCAAAGCACATGGATGCATAAAGATAGTGCCTGTTTAATACATTTTAAAGTAATCATATATTTTCTTATGATCATATGGCTGTTCTCTGCCACCATAGAAAAATCTTTGGAAAGTCATGTTTGGACAATTGTAATTACTACTATTGTAGCTACACGTTACAATAGAAGCTTCTTTCCTAAATTATTTTCAAAGCACTGAACAACCTTAATAATAACAAAATTATAAATTGCTACTGCTACAGTTTCATTTGTTGTGCATACAGAATTACTGCACTTTAATTTAATCCCATATTAAGTACTGAATGGGGACTAAACATTAAAGAGGCTGCATTATAAATGAAATCTATGTGCACTAGGCTCATATAAAATTATTTAGCGCAATATGAGTCCATGAACTGGGTAACACTTCAGTTTTTCGGTTAAAAAAACCTAAAAAATCCACCCTACTGAAACGAGATTGTGAAAGCAGGAGTCTTCTATGTTTAATAAGAGGAAGAACTAGAACTGTCAACTCTGGTCCCAAAGATGAGGATATCTACAATGCTTACTTTTCCATAGTTTAAGAAAGGAATTCCAACCCAATCTTTTTAATTTTACCAATAGGGATTCACTCATCGTTCTAAGGCACTGAATCTAAGGTATGGTTTGTTTTTAAGTGAACAAGCTATTTTGCTTGGTTAATATATCACACCAGGTCATGTTTTCTAAATGGTAATGGTTGGGTTTATACAACATACCAACCCAAAATTAACCACACCACACTTCAGCTTAGTGTAATATATGAATCCAATAATTATTCAGCTAAGTGGAAAAATGCAAAAATGAAGCAGCAACAAACAGGACGTCAATAATCCCAGTTTTCTAAAAAAAATGAAATCTAGAAAAGTTGTGGATTCTGTTCATCTCTAAATTCAGAAACATTTTAGGAACGTTAAAAAAAATAGATGCATACGGATCTTCAAAAAATGGAAATTTGGTCTTCGATATTTTGAAAATCAAACTGAATTCTACCAAACCAATGTACAAAAGCATCTCAACTAGTGACTATTGATTAATATATATTTTCTGTTGAAAATGCAACATTTAGTTCAACTTAAGAGCTAAGACTTTATTTATATTGCCTCTAAAATTTGAGGAATGTGCTTTACTTGTGCCTCTAGGCAATTTCTTAATTTGCAGCTTTGCATCCTAGGACATAACAATCACTTATATTTTCCACAGTACTTAGTGTCATAGTTACTGTGTAATTTAGTATCAAAAAATATATTCTAACATAAATAATTATTTATGCTGGTCCAGATTGGGGAAAATATTTTTTTGGAAGACAACTGTTGCAGTATTTGTTATTCAAAAGCAGCTATGTGCTCTGCTGCTGTGTGAAACATCAACAAAGACTGAAAGCATGAATGTATGTTAAAGGAGGCCATTATTCTAATATGAGCCATGGGAAGTGAGGGCCATTGTATGGTTTCAAAGGACCCATGGAACAAGGCTCCTGGAAAGATTGCCCAACTAGCAAAAAGGAGCAGCAAGTTGTTACTGTATTACTAATACGTACAAAACTGGTGAGATAGCCTTATACTTGCTAAGGATTGGATTGGATAAACACAGCGCTGGCGAAGCATTCAGGGCTGGGAAGGATGCTTCAAAGCTGCTGGGATCTAGTTCTTCACTGAGAATGGACAAGGGCTCCTGCTCCCTGGCCAAAGCCAAAGCCTTTAGGTCCAAAGTTCTTGGCATAGCAACCTGTTAGAGAGAAGCAGCAGAAGAATCAATCAGCTAGAATCACAGCTCTGAGCTCAGAAAGAGCCATAAATAGTAAACATGTTTACAGAGTTATCAGTGAACACATGTGCTTAGAAAACAAGAGCTTTCTGTTTTCCAGCTTCCGGCTTCAAGACTTGACTACATTTTCCATTACATACTTTGCCCCCCACCTGACCTGTCATGCTCTTTTGAGAAAACATAGTAGAGGTTTGATCAGTGTTGACCACTATTAATCTAGCTTGTTTAGCCATTCCCATTGGCAAGTGCAGAAATGGAGCAATCAAAAGAACTGTAGCTTGGTATAGTATCCTATACCCAAATGCAATCAAGCATCATTAGAAAACATCTCTCAAGTAGGTAACCTGAGGCATGCTGTTCCATAATCAAATTGCAATCAAACAAGTAAACGTGTGTTACAAGAGACATGTAAGGCCTCTGCTTGTCACTCTCCTGAACCTCTAAATCATAACTCATTGCATAAACAGTTTTTGTAGATTTTGCAACATTTTTACACAAGAGAACATCTCCTGCATTAGCATCCATCTGATACCTGACTAGCAACTAATCATTACACACCATAGGTTATGAACATAAGGGAGACATCAGCTCTTACCCTTGCAATAGATTTCTCCATCTTTATCAGCCAAAGTTGTAGACTCCAGGCCTTTGCCACATTTTGCACATCGGAAGCAGGCCTTGTGCCATGACTGAGCATAATGCAGAAGACATATTGTTAGTATGAAAGTGAACTAACTTCAAAGGGACCTTTGACATCCTAGATGAGCGTGACTGGAAAAGCATTGCCCTCCATAAAATTGATGTATAAAGGCCAATAGCCATTCTATCAGCTTCCCATTTCTTACATTAGTCTGTATAAAAATATTCTCTGAAAGACCATGGTAATATTTTCTCCGAAAGAAGGGGGATTCTGCATGTTTTTTTTTAAATTTGCAGAACTTACTTGCAACATCAAATTTGCAGATAATGCACAATAGTATCTGTTAAGTAAGCTCCCCGTTGGGAGAGCGGGTACGATTTATATATTGCCAAGCCAACCGTTAGATTATATTCCTAACATATATGTAACAAGTGATTATTTCTTGATTCTAGCATTTTTATTCTCAAATGCATGCACCAATCATCTTTCTTTATAATAATTATAGCCTTGGAAAGTCATTTAGCTTCAATTGTACTGCTAGCATTTATCGCAATGATAGGAAATTGAGTTATCCTGAGTATTAATGAATAAAATCCCTAGTAAGCAGTGATGAAGAATAGCGGGAGTTGTGCATTAAGAATATCAGGAGAGACACTACATTCTCCGTTTTAGACACCCTGAAGCATAGAATTTCAAGGAAGAGTATTCTATTCTTTCCTACAAACCTATTCACTTATGAATTTATTACACAAGTATAGCTAGCAGAATTAATTTAAAATGTAACACAGACTTTTATAGGCTCAAAAAGAAAAAGCCCAATTTAGCCTAAATTAGTATGCTCATATTTGCTATCTACTCGTTCTTACCTTTCCAGCTCCAACCACCTTCTCTGCAGCATAGACAGCCTGCCCACAGCGAGGGCAGCCATCAGATCCACCCACCTTTTGGGCAATCTTGGATGCATTAGGATTGTTGGTTGGGAAATGGGCATGAGATCTGTGGGGCCAAAGCAAGAAAAGAGTCATTTCATAGTCCCATGTCCGTGTATGTTGAGAGAATATGAGAGAGGAAATATTGGGGTGGGGAGAAAGAAATCGTCAGTATCCTAGGCACAAATACATAAAAAAATCAGGCTGGTTATTATTTTTTATTTTTATTTAGAGTGTAAGATAAGTGAGAAAGCCGTAAGACTTGACAATTTTGAAATCAGTGTTAAACACTATAAGACTACTGAATTTGCTTATGTTCCCAATATTGTTATCACTATGGTGATGGATTAATAAATATTCAAGATGAAAAAAAATTGACAATGTCTTACAAAACAGACTGCTTTTCTTCTTTCCCTTTCCATTCTCTCCTCTTTTTCTCAGTTTAATTTGTATTTGTTTTTAACTATTGTAATTCTTAATAAAGTTATGAAAATGCATAATTTTCAACTTTATAGCCTTCAAATTCATTTGCTATAGGTATTTTACTGTAGAAAAATTACTGATCAAAGACACCTCCAAGCTTTTACTCTGAACATCTAATTGGCTCTTTAAAAAACCGTTGTAACTCCTGCCTTTGCTACCTAATAAGCTGCTCTGCTTTTCACTCCAAAATCTCAGGGCATGAATACCAGTACTGGACAAACATTTTCCGGCAGTCCCTTTTTTTCTAGCTATTCTTATTTCCCCTAAGTAAAAGCATGTAATTTTGAACAGAGACTTGTAAGGGACCTAAAGAATGCTGGATATACAATTTACCAACCTTCTTTCACCCACCTAAAAAAAATCAACTTTCACGCCATAGTTCAATAAAAATCTAGCATTTGATATAAATAGGTCATAATTAGGTTTAGAATGAATTGCATTTGAGACCTATGCATCAAGGTTCCAAGTAATACCCCCAATGAAAGAAGACTCCGAGGCTTGAGTTTCCTCAAAGTTCCATTTTATTAGAGATGTCATATTGGCACATCTCGGAAAACCCAAAACTGAAAGTTTCCAGGTTTCCCCGCCCAAATGAAAGTTTAAGTCTCTGCCCAGCACCCACATGTCCATCACAGGATCCAATCAGGCACCATCCAAAACTGGAGATGCCTCCCAGTCACACCATCATAGCTGCAGGACAAGGTGTCCTTGACTCTCTGAGAAAGGAATGTTATTTTAACTATATATTACCCATACTCCATATAATTCCCCCCTCCCAAGGTGGAGCAGTGGTTAAAGAGCCAAGCAGTGGTTAAAGAGCCAAGGTGGCGCAGTGGTTAAAAGCAGCACTGCAGGCTACTGCTAGATCAGCAGGTCAGCGGTTCAAATCTCACCGGCTCAGGGTTGACTCAGCCTTCCATCCTTCCGAGGTGGGTAAAATGAGGACCCAGATTGTTGGGGGCAATATGCTGACTCTCTGTAAACCGCTTAGAGAGGCCTGAAAGGCCTATGAAGCGGTATATAAGTCTACTGCTATTGCTATATTGCTGCTATTGCTCCCATTTCCCCCCAGTAAAAAATGTGGCAGGCCTGAAGGCCCAATGTAAAAGATTGTTTCCAGGTCTGACGCTAGGAATATGTTTCATAACGGAAGACATTTAATAGCTTACTTCGCTGCAAATTGGATTTTTATCTAGGCAACATCTACATTCTTTGTAACCGCAATATTTGAATAACGATATGAATTCAAATCAATATATTAAGCAATCACACATTGCAGATTTCTCATTAGTACAACTCACTCTTCAGGTTTGATCCCCAATGCTTCACCCTTGTCCATGCTTAAGGTCCCAGCTCCTTGTCCATAGCCATAGCCTTTCGGTCCATATTTCTTCCCATAGCATGACTTGCAGTAGATCTCTTCTCCATGCACAGCCACCGTAGTGCTATCCAAGTTCTTCTTGCAAACCACTACAGTCATTTGGGAAGGACAAAAATAAAAAAAAATGTCACCTTTATAAGCTTAAGTATTAGGCCTGATTTGTAATATAGGCAACTAGGATATTTGTGGAACCATGCAATACCATTAAATAGTACATTATATAGGGTAAACAAGTTTCAGAATGGAAGATCTATTACCATCTTTTCCAATCTAGTGCCTTTTATGATGTTGGTCTACAGTACAACCAAGGAAACCTATTTGGATAAAAGGCTGCTCTATCAGGATCTTCTATAGCTCTGTTTTCTTTTTTTAAATGCACCTCTATATTTTTTTGGAGGGCAAAGCTCCAAAGAGAGAGTAAATTAATATTTTTCTCTCACACATTTTCTTTAACATGGCAAAGATAAAAGAATCTAATTGGAGAATTAGCACAGAGCAAAGAAGCTGCAAGTATGGATCAGTAAAGACCTATTTAACTTGAGCAATTTGGTCAGCCATAAACTGTATTATTTTATTTCTGAGATTCCACTCACAAATAGAAATACAGAAAAAGCAGAAAATCAGGAGTCTTTCAACAGCTTACGCCTCTTAATAAAATTTATTATTTTGAAAAAACAATGCTACTGGATTTGCTACCTTTTTATCCTATCATAAACTGTCCCATATATAATGTCTAGAAAAAACACACAGGAAGTGATATAACATCATATTAATAGGAATTATTTTGATCACAAACATGGATTGTGCAGTTGAGTTTTTTTAAAAAATCAAGTAGGAAATAGAGAATTGGGGCCACCAGGCAAGATACTCAAAGGAAAAGAATAGTAGATACCAAAGAAATACCACATTATTTAAACCACCAAGACAATCAAACTGATATCCATCAAAGGAAAAGGGCTCAAGTGTGAGAGTGGCCAATCCACATTTGAATTTTTCTTTTTTCTAGACAAAATTTGGACCACTCATGAAGGCATCTGTTGTATTTATTACTCAATTGCCTATATAATTCAGTTTTCTGTATCTCAGTATTTTTCAGGCCAATTCCATTGCATTCTATTTGCAGTATACTTAGATTTCTACAATTACTAGTAGTAATACGTTGCTTGATTTTCCTTAAAAATTGTTAAATCTGCCTTGGAGTGGCCAGCATGAGGTCTGTCTTTCCTTTGTTTTTTCTTCCTGGGACTTTAAGTGGCCCAAAGAGCACCTGGACATGCTTGTTGTAAGGGTCCTTGGTGCTCTCTGACCTTTTTTTTTTTTTTTTTGCAGACATTTCATTACCCTAACTAGGTAACATTATCAGTGCCTGGTTATAGCTGGTTACAACTGCTTATCCAGGTATCAATGGAAAGCAATTTTCATGCAGGGGAAGCAGAGAAGTGGAGCAGCCATCAGAGTAAAGTGCAGCTTAGCAGATGACTAAGGAGGAGAAGCCATAGATTCAGGTAAGTCAACAGCAGACAAATTAAAAGGAGAAGCTGAGCCCATTCCAGCAGAGATGCTGAGAGCCATCAGCCAGCTACTAAAGCATCTTCTCCCCACCACCCCCATCAACATAGATTGAGATACTGTAAAAACTCAACACTAAAGCCACAATTCATGACAGTAATTGATAGCATCTGAAGCTAAAAGCCTTCATAGTGGCTAATGGTGTACCCACAGCTGACTTTCGAACACCATTTGTCGGCTGTGACCAGGGGGGCATTTGCCCAGGTTCGCCTGGTGCACCAGTTGCGTCCCTACCTGAACCGGGAGGCCCTCACAACAGTCACTCGTGCCCTTGTGACTGGACTACTGCAATGTGCTCTACATGGAGCAGCCCTTGAAGAGCATTCAGAGACTTCAGCTTGTCCAGAATGCAGCCGCGCAAGCGATCGTGGGTGCATCTCGGTTCACCCACGTAACACCTATCCTCCGCGAGCTGCACTGGCTGCCTATTGGTCTTCAGATACGCTTCAAGGCGCTAGTCGTCACTTATAAAGCCCTTCATGGTATTGGACCTGGGTACTTGAGAGACCGCCTGCTGCCAATTACCTCCAATAGACCGATTAGATCCCACAGATTAGGCCTCCTCCGAATTCCATCCGCCGGCCAATGCCGACTGGCGACTACCCGGAGGAGAGCCTTCTCTGTGGCTGCTCCGACCCTCTGGAACGAGCTCCCCATGGAGATTCGTACCCTCACCACCCTCCAGGCCTTCCGCAAAGCCCTTAAAACCTGGCTGTTCCGACAGGCCTGGGGCTAAAGAGCTTCTGCCCCCCCCCCCTCAAATGGTATGGTTGTTGTGTGCTTTTAAATTGTGTATTGTTCTGTTCGTCTTTTTTATCCCTTATCTGTACCCCCTTCCCTGACTTGGATTGTGAGCCGCCCTGAGTCCCCTTTGGGGAAAAGGGCGGCATATAAATGCAATAAATTCAATTCAATTCAATTCAAATATGCTTTATTATAATTCAGGCAACAGAAGACCAAACTGTTCATAGGGCTATTTTGGAACTAGACTACAGGCATAAATATTAATATAGACAGAGTATAGATTTTGTGTGTGTATGTGTTTGTGTGTGTGTGTGTGTGTGTGTGTGTGTGTGTGTTGGCCAGAGAGGTTGGATTCTGTCCATTTATTAACATGATTAGAAGAGCAATTGGCTGAGAAAAGAAAAGAAAAAGAACTTGGCTGTAGCATAGGCTGCAACCTAAGTTCTCTTCTTCTTGTGATGGACCATAGCAGCTAGCCTTTAATAGCCAGAGTTTGCTTTTAAGCCACAATAAATTGTCTTACTCTCAAGGAATGCAAACAGAAAACCAAATATTCTCTCAGGAATGCAGTAGAGGCAACAGTAGGAGCAGTCTCTCTATATATGGAAAAGAAGAAGGCTGAATTTCTCATCCTGTTGACCAAATATGGTGTTTGTATCCCTGGGCTGGCAAAGGGTTGGCTGAGAAAACCACCAGGGAGAGAAGTAATAAAATATTTAGCCATGAAAGGAGGATCTTTAGAAGAACTCCCCCTCTCATAAAGAAACAGCTAATTCTTCTTTTATTGCCCTCCCTTGAGATCCTATAAATCACTGTGGCTTGAATACTGGCATTTTAAGATAAAACTTTGCCTTACACTGGAATAGCCATATTTAAGGCATCAGCTTTTATCATAGTTTATCTTATTTTTCCAAAGCTGTCTGTATTATTTTCACAAAAGTCTTTATTCCCGTCTTAGAAAAGTAATAATTTACCCAGCTGTTTCTGCAAATTTATGATGAATTATTACTCCTCACCTAAATATTAATCCACTTCTTTCGTCATCAAATCTTCAATATTTTTTGTATGTGTGTGTGTATGTGTATTGAGAACAAGCTACAAAGAAATAAAACAATGATGTCCTCCCTTTGACAATTCTGTATCATATTTACATTTCCAGAGAAATATAATGTCTATGTTGATATAGCCAGAGCCCAGAATTCTCTCTGCTATAATCAATGCAATAATAATCTAGTAATATTCATTACTAGTTCAATTGTTTTTCTAGAGAAATTATCATCCATTCTTCATTTTTGTCAAAGAAAAGTTTAATCAGGACTGATCAGGACCAACAAACAATATTTAAAAAAAAAGATTTAAGAACTTCCTGTTTTCAAAACTTTCTAGATAGTTTACTGATGAAAGCTGTAATTTACTTTTGGGGGATTTATAGGGTTGGGGTTTTTTTTGGTTTTTTTTGCTACTCTCTGATATATTTTAGGTATTTGAATGTAAGAGGGGTAAAAGTTTCATGATAAATGGAAGAATGATGATTTTATTTTATCTCATCTAAGTTCACTCCTGTGATACATTTGGTAATGCAGCTTCTTGCTTATGAGCTGACAGACTTTAATCCTAAATATGTGATTTTAGGAATAATATACTAATATAGTATCTGCAGTCATAAATCAATGGGGAAGCTGACAAGGAGTTATGGTCAATGGGGACCATGTAATTGCAGCTGATGCCAGGAGAACCACAGCAGGCTTGGATTGGAAACTCTCTTTCTTGGGAAGTTTGAAGGAAGAAAATCAATTTGGGACCTTTCAGGGAAGATCCCTAATTGCTTAGGTAATTCTATGCAATCTCTGCCTGTCTCTCTGCACTAGTGAATATATCTGAAATGATGATCCATGGGGTCGTAGGGGGTCTAGATAGTTTACTAGATATAATCTGTAATATAGATTATAGTATAGATAGCGTATTAATTGATTAGTCTTATGACCATATCAAACATATAAAACAAAAATAAAATACAGGATCTAATTCCAGGGTAAAATACACAAAAGAAAATACAGAAGTAAAATACATATGTGGTAAATAAAAAGACTCAACCACAGGGACTTTTCTAGGCGGTCTCTAAGAATCAGTCATGATTGAATGGCAGGGGGAAAAAAACAGAAGGTTGTTAACATTGTTTATGCTTGTAACGAGGGGGAAGTCATTTCTTTATATATTTATTTTCTTTTTCTTTACTATAGTCTTATTTTTTTTCTGCGCTGTTTATTTATTTTTACTTTGTGTTAGTTTTTGTCCGTAATTGTAACTTATATGAGCCATGATAATGCAATGGTTAGAATGCAATACTGCAGGCTCGCTCACAGCATTCTTCAAAATCAAAAAGGTCTTCTGCAGGCACGACATAAGCCTAGACTGAAAACGAGGCTTGTCAGATGTTACATCTTTTCTATCCTGCTCTATGGATTGGACAGTTGGCCTCTGACAGAAAGCCACTTGAAGAAACTAGCAGCATTTGAAATGTGGATTTACAGACTGTGGTAACGTATAAGCTGGATTGACAAAATCAGAAATGAGGAGGTGGTAAGCCACCTGGGAAAGCCAAGGAATATTATCAAAACCATTAAAAAGCAAAAGTTAGAATATTTCGGACATGTAAAGCAATACCCGAAAAAATATGCCTTACTTCACTTAGTCCTTCAGAGAAAGATTGAAGGCAAAGAAGATCAAGGCAGAAGAAAAACACCATGGCTTCAAAATCTAAGGGAGTGGTTTGGACAAAACTCAGCAGCACCTTTTCGTGTGGCTGTTGATAAAAATAGGATCACCAACATGATTGCTAATGTCTGATTATAAATATGGCAGAAGAAGAAGAAAGAGGAGGAGGAGGAGGAGGAGGAGGAGGAGGAGGAGGAGGAGGAGGAGGAGGAGGAGGAGGAGGAGGAGGAGGAGGCTAACTCACTGCTCAGGAGTTGGATTCTGAGCAGTTCAAGGTTGATTCAGCCTTCCATCCTTCCAAGGTCGGCAAAATGAGGACTCAAATTGTTGGGGGCAATATGCTGACTCTGGAAACTGCTGAAGACTGTAAAGCACTGTGAAGTAGTATATAGGTCTAAGTGTTAGTGCTATAATAAAACTATTTAAAAACATGAACTGGCCTGTTAATTTATGCAAATGTTGAATCAAATTAGATACAAACTGATTTTCTGAACTGAGCCAATCTGAATCAACCATTAAGATTAAAATACTGATTTCCCCCCCTAAATTAGTACTGTGAATTGTATTGCAACAACGATCTGAATGGAATAAAATATTACATCATATTAGAGACAACTTTCACATCCATAGATGTTAGGGCTAAGATTTCTTTAAAAAGTCAAGAGGCTCCAAGGGCAGTATCTTTGCTACAATTATCCACTTCTGGGAAAAAACATGGCTTCCCGCTACTGTGATAAGTCAACCGTAAGAAGATCAATTCCTTTAATGTTTTGAGGGAACTCCAGGTCATGCATACTATTTGTTATATTTCCTCCTACCAGCTACCATTTAGCTTATGCAACAAGCAAAACAAGTCTTAGGATACATGAGATTCCTAAGGCAGAACAAAAGGTCAGCTGATTGGCATGAATTCAAACCAACCCTGGATGCAATAATGGAGCTGTGAATAAGAACAAAAAGCTTTCTATTAAAAACATAAGCTGGCTGCAGAGGCTGTATGTCAGATTCCCAGCTTCACTGGGGGAGGGAAGTGGCTCTGGAGATATAAAATCTACAAGTCCATTATTGAGTAGATCAGAATCACAACAATATCTAGAGTAGTGAGATCAGATGCTAACATGAAATAATTTTACACAGAATACATGAAAAAAACCCTGAAATATATTTCAATGAATCGTTAGGATTTTTATTTTGTTTTGTTTCAGACAACTACCGGTAATGCACCTTTAATTTGACAACAGACTTGGATATCTAAAACTAGTTGTAAAATTCTTAATTTGAAATTTGGGCATTACCTAGGACATACAGCTTTCTAATTTGTTTTTCCCATGGAAAGGCAAGTAGGGATTAACATTTGATCTAAGTAGGCGGTTCTCTGTTTCCTTTAGTCAGAAACCTCCTGACCAGAAACAGCCAACCTACAGCATAGCTTGGTGTAATATAATATTACAATGTAATGTAATATATTCAATTTCAACTGATTGTTATATAATCTTTCATTAATTCCAAAAGCCATCTACAAATGATCATTTGATCTTCTAGTAAGACTCATCTATTTCTGCTTGCATTAGAAAGTTAAGAGAACAAGAGCAATAACCTTTATTTATGTACATAAATATATAAAGGGGAAGGGACCAGAGAGGGAGGGCATGTGTGACCACTTGGCATGGTGGGTCTGGATACTTGTATTCCCTCAGATTCATTATACATTCACATCTCCTAAAGTTCTCTACTTGCTTTATTGGGTGCAGCAGAGGAATTTGCTCTTGGTCGCAACTATTAAAAATCTTACCAGTGGAACACAGCAATTGTGCCTTTTCTATTGCTAGCCCTACTCAATGGAACACCATCCTCACCTGAAGATGAGACCATGTGTTTCAATACACATGCACACAGAAGTAGAGTTTATACATCATGGTAAGTTATAATGTGACTTAAAACTAATGTTGGCTTAGAGTGACGAGTAAACCCATTGTAGATGTTGTGCACACAAAGTTTGAATTGTCTTCAGAACTGCTTTTTGAATATCATTAATGTTTAAAGATGATGTCTATAGATTTCATATGTCTTTTCCTCGGCTATTTCAGCCAGTCTCAATCATACTTATAATTCAGGAAACATTTGTTCTAAATTCTTCCATCCCATGAACATTTATATTGAAATGACTGTGTTAGTTTTCCAAGTGAAACTAAAGAGATCTATATGTTTTCTCTATTTAAATTGTAACAGAGAAGTTAATTTTCCAGATTTTTAACTTTGCCATGGGCTTATATTTTGACTTATTTTGTGGAATACAGTGATTTTTTTTAAAGGGAAAAGGCAATATGTGCATAAATAGAAAATTATTACTTAACCCCTCTGATAACGTGGCTGGGGATTGGCTTTTCTTTTAGCCAAAAGTTAAATGAGATACTGGAAAAAGCATTAATTTAGCCAAATTAATGTTTTTCCATTAATCCCAGGTGGACAAAGGCTTGGTTTTGGAAATTTTTTTTTCCAAATATGTTAATGCATTTTACTGATTTAGGAAGAGGTTTGGAGTAATAGAGATTAGAGCCAAAAAAGATAAGTTTGAATAGTTAGAAATGATTTCTCTAGATTTTTAAAATACTGTATTGAAGAAACTGTAATCTTTAACCTAGCTTTTTATTAACACAATGGAAAAAGTGATTAAGTAATTCTAGGCTGAAAAATTACTTTTATGTACCTATATAAAAAAAAAATACACGAGTTATTTTTTTTTCTAGCTGGAGGAGATGGAGTCTTATAATCTTTTAACTTTTTTCTCTCTCTTCTTCCTTTGTTAGTATACTATTTAAGTTTCATATTATAACTTCCTATGAAAATAGATCAGTTTGTTCTATTTCAACCCATCAACGTCCAAGAAATCTAACAATCCTTAAATCCAGAAGCGAAGAATTTGAAGGTAAAGCAATATGTTAGTTAAGAAAAGTGCTAGGTAACTATAAATATCTTTGGTAAAAATATGCTGATAAAAAAATCTGTTTTTCAACAGTTTTCTTTCCATTTTTTTCTTCCAACTGATTTTGCAGTAAATCAAAACAAAGATTGTTCTGTGATGGCACAGTGCAAAGCCCATTGTAACTTACTCGTCATTGGCAGCTGAAGGAAACTGTTGATATACAACACTGGTAAGAGTAAGTTGGGTACAGCGTATTGGTGTGGGAAAACCCCCAAAACTTTTACATAAAACTTTGGACTTGAATACTTACTGCACAAAAAGCAGGATTTGTGGAAACTGTTGCCTTCACATTGTACTTCCTCTGCAAAATACACTGTTTTCTGGCATACGCCACACTTCTTGCCTCCACCCCAGTTTGGCATCCTGTAAACAAAATAAATGAGAAATTCAAAAATAAACCAAGAGGGACTTAAGCACGTCTCATTTTACTCTTGGAATATATGAAACTGCTTTAGGATCAACCAGTTAAAATCTCTACTGAGAAATTGCCCAAATGGCCTTTATCAAAACCACATAGAATTCAGTTATTTACTACAGCTCTGTATAGATAACAAATCATTAAAAAAACAATTTTAATAAAAATAAATAATCCCAATCGGAAAAAAATGCAAATTTAAACAAGATAATGGATTTAAAAAACCCAACAAAAACCAATCCATGTGTCTACCATTGTATTCCAATATGCAGAACATGCCTTCTCCTGGGCTAGAGACCAAAGTCAAGACTTTCCTGAAACCAGGAGGAAATAAGCAGAATGGAGCCTCCTAGGGAAGGAATGCTAATGCATAGAGGCAATGCCCAATGGCATTTTCAGATAGATGATGTCTTGGGGAGAAGTGAATCTTTTCATCCCATCAGATAGTTAGATGAATATAGGAAGAGGCAGCAACCCCACAGATAAAACACATTCAGAGCCATGTAGAGTCATAAAGGTGACAACCACAACCTTGAATCACAACTGGAACCCAACTGGCAATCAATATAGCTTCTACAGTAAGGGGATCAGCTGAGTAAATGGGAGACATACATTGCTATCTGGGCATTCATACTCATTTTAAATCAACTTCTCAATGCTTTTCAAGGGCATTCCCATATAGAGCGTATTACTAGACACAGTAATTCAAACAGGAAGTGATTATGGTATGAATGATTGCAAAAAGGGCTTCTGATCCAGGAATGGTTGCAGTTAATGGAGCAGAGGTAATTAATTATACAACAGTCCTGTTACCCACAGCTTTTATCTGTTCCTTGAGCAGAAGCTTCAAGTGCAGGAAGATTCCCAAGTTGTGGATGACCTTTAACTGGGAGAGTATAACCCTGTCCAGAGCCAAAGATCATACTACTACAGAAACATCTGACCCATGGACCCAAAGTTATACTGATTTGGATGCATTCAAACCAAATCTATTCTTTTATATCAAACCTTAACAGCTTTCAAGCACTGGTTCAGCACTTCTAAGCCATTTCCTGTTTGGCAGAGAGCTGAAATATATAACCGGATGTAAGCAGCCCTCTGATGCTACCTCATCCCATGGTGAACTAAGTTCAGATAAGGAAGGAATCTATTGTTCATCCTGTACCTTTTAATAGCTGTGTAAGAAGGAAACTTAAACAAAACCTCACCCATCACTATAGTACCCTAATAAAAGAAAAAGAAAAAAAAGCACGTATAGAAGCTTTTTGAAGAGGAGTGCAGTGGTGGGTTTCAAAATTTTTGTAACATATTCTGTGGGTGTGGCTTATTTTGTGGGCGTGGCTTGGCAGTCATGTGACTGGGCAGGTATGGCCAACTTGACATCACTCATGCACACTCATATAACCACCACCCCCAAGCCATGTGGCAAAAATTTTTGGGACTCCTATGAAGGGGAGGGGGGAGAGAGGGGAAAACCTCCCAAAAATAGACAACTGGAGGATTAAGGGCCAAAATTAGGGAGACCGTAGAAGGCAGGATAGAGAGGAATCAGTAGAAAGTTACCACATGCTGGGGAAAGAACTTTGGGAGATCGGAGGAGGCAAGACAGAAGGGAATCCAGAACAAAGCTATCACAAGTTGGGGAAAGACCTTTGGGGAAACGGAGGAGGCAAGACAGAGGGGAATCCAGTAGAAAGCTATCACACCCTGGAGAAAGAACTTTGGGAGATCAGAGGAGACATGACAGAGAGGAATCCAGGAGAAAACTCCTGAGCTTGCCACTGTTGTCTGGTGGATTGTGCTGCTGGACCTCTCCATGCTTTTCCGTTCACCGCTTCCACTCCCAAGTATGGGACTTTACACCGAATTGGGCTAGGATAGTGCAGACAGGCAGGGGGAGAGAGCGATGGAGCGGCTTCCCGACGGGTGGGGGTGAGCGAGAAGCGACAGGGCCGGGGCAGGCGTTCCGGAAGTTACTTCCGGGTCCACCGGTCAAACCTTCTCTCACCAGATTGGTAAATTTCACCATCCGGTTCTCCCAATCTGGTGCGAACCGGCAGAAACCCACCACTGGAGCAGTGCTAATGTAACCAAAGAAACAAAGAAAAAATAAATAAACATAGCATCTCTAGGCATACATGGCAGGTTTAAAAGGGGGTTGATGAGGAAAAGACCGGATACACAAGAAGGAAATGTCTCCTGTAACTTGAAATAACAAATTTTAGCAAAGCCTGCCTTTCTACCTCATAAAAACAAGACAGATCTGCTGCAATTCTCTGCACATTTCTTTCCAAAACCTTCTCCAAATAGTTCCCCTTAAGGCCTGCCTGTGAAGCACCAAACCGTGTCTGAGGTACAAGGAAGTGAAGTCTGAAGTCCATTCTTTTCAAAAGTTTTTCCTTTTGATATGGATACCTTGAATGACATTAAGAATAAGAAAGAAATATTGTGATATTAGAGGAAAATATAGGTATCTTGTGAATATCAGGGCCATCTACTCCCAAACTACTAGATAACTATGGTTTGTCCAAAGAGAAAGATGTTGCTAAAATGAAACTTAAAAACAAAACCTGTTGTTTATCTTGCCAAAGCTGCCTTTCCTCAACATCCTGCAAACTAGCTGTGTTTTGTCTTCCTCTCAGCCAAATCATTAAATTACCTTGGATTCCTACAGATTGCCTTAAAAGGAAATAGAGCCGACGGGCTCCCCCCCCCCCCCCACTAGGGCAGCAGGCCAGGAAAAAGGCTAGCCCTGCCTTTCAACAGGCAGGAGTGTCCCTAAAGAACTATTTCAATGTGCAACCGTGACAGGCAATTCATATAAAGCAAATTTCTTGTGGGTAGCCTTGGCAGAGAAATCTCCATGTGATTTTGACATAGAATGACTAGAGGTCAGAAAGACAGGATCAAGAATAATTTTCAGTGGCTTCCCATAAGAAATGCATTTCTCAACATGTCTTCTGGATTTGAAATGAATTGAAGTATTTCCTGATAACCTGCAATGCCTCCTAATACTTTCAAGATTTGATCAAAATATTTCTGGGTTATAATAAAACTGTGATGAGTGAATAATTAAGGGAAAGTTTTTACACTAGAATTCAACTTTATTTCATCTAACTGTTACCACCTTCACAAAAAGGAATTGTGATTTTCATGCCACCAAAAACTAGCATGTTACAAATTACAAAAGGATTCAAATCAGTGGTGGGATACGAACGGTACGCCCTAGTACAGGAGTACTGGTGCCTGCTGGGAGCACCAGGTACTGTTCCGATACCGTGCTATGCACCCCCCCCCCCCGGTGCTATTTGAGCTGATCAGGACTTCCGTGCACAAGCACAGAGTGTTCGGCCCCTGCATGACGCTCCACCGAGCAGCTAGAGTGTCACCGAGGGTCGCAGGTGGTAAGTACACACACGCGCACACTGCACATGTGCATGTGGTGGACGCGCGGCCCTGTTGCATGGTATTGGTTGCAACAGGATCCGGAACCCACCACTGATTCAAATGTTTTTGTTATTTCAAAATAAGAGTAGAAACACACACACACACACACACAGAGGGAGGGAGGGAGGGAGGGAGAGGGGGAGAGGGGGAGAGGGGGAGAGGGAGAGAGAGAGAATTGAGAAAACTATAGAAAAATAGAACTTGCCTGAATGTCAAATCAAATATATATTTGTTACAACTAGAAAGTTCCAATAACATCTGAATTTATATAGTACATGCCATGAAATATGAAGAGAATATGAAGCATGAACAAATGCATGAATTTAAAATACAACAGCAGAAAGCTTTCAAACTGCAAGATTCTATCAGCCTGAACAGGAAATTCACTGGCAAAAACGCACTGGATGTGTCTAATGCTAGTTTCTAATCTTCACATGACTTTGGTTTTATTTCTAATGAGGCCATTGTTAGATAAAAGCCAAAGTTCTGATTAATGCCGATTCATATTATTTTAATGCAGATAGAAAGACGAAAGGATACTAATAAGCTAATATAATTCAATTTTCCGGTAAGCTGCTAGAGAATCAAGGGAATCAAATAAAATACTCTGGAGGTTACAGTCTAATTATGCTTAGTCATATATATTTACAAGTTATTAATTAAAATAAAGGCTCACAGGAAACTGCCTTAGACTGTTTACATATTTAACCTACTATGCCTTGTTTGATTCGGTCTCAAACCCATTCCAGTAATGCTATCTGAGATCCTTTAGATGGAAATGACAAAGACTGGATTCTGAACCACTGAATGCAAAATACTGTGTGCACTTTAACTGGATTATTTCAGCCTCTCCCAGAAGAAAAATAAAATTATGGATGTGGATAAGCCCTGCTGAAAGAGCAGAATTAGTGTGCTGATCTGGAAAGTGAAGCATTTTCAAAAAATATTTCAGAATCAAGAAACTTTGTGTTTCATCCACAGAAGAGAAACTGTTGATTATGCCAAGCCAAATGAATACAAAATGAATACAACGACTCTCTCCTCTGTAGCTTTGAGGTTAGTAAATCTTTAAAAAACACTATTAAATAAGCTGAGCCACTTTAATCAGTACTTTTACTTGATATATTTGATCAGGGTTGCTAAAATAAAGCTTTAGATTTAACCCAAACATATTTTTGGAATGTAATAAGATTAGTGACTCCAATGTTCTTTAAAAAAACATATCATTTTATTTCCAACAAAATGTAAATAGTTTGCCTTGTTTCTGATTTTTTTTAACTTGCCTGGTCTCCAGTTCTGATATTCTGTAGCAATTTATCATCCAAGTTTTAACAAGGCCCAATTTGCTTAGCTTTTGAATCCAGACAAGGTTGTACAGATAATTTATCAGCTGAAACAGCATAATCCCCATCTCAGAAAGCGATGGACTGAATCCACTCAATCCTTACTTTTGGCGCCATGAAAAATAATTTCAACTAGTCAAATCTCATTTATAATGATGGGTTCACTTAGCCAGAGTAATCTATTTATAAGAAAATTGATCCAACACTATCCCTCTTCAAAAATGCAATGAACATGAAAAATAGTAGACATAGGTGAGAACTCAGTTTAGCTAGACATGAATACAAAGTGATTTTTAATGACTCACATATTAAATACAAACCAAAATTATTTTCAGCAGTGTTCATCCTTGCTTCCATCAGGTCTATCCACATGTCCACATCAGGTTTTCTCTTTAAACCTCACTTCTCTTTGTGAGAATCTCATTAACCGTACTCAACCACTACTTTCCCTATCTTACTTTTCTTCTCAACACATTCATTTATTCCTTACATGTGTTTTGCTATTAGAACCTCATTCATTCTGTTCATAAGATCAAACTACCTTAACAAGCTTCAGTTCTACTCTTACAAGAAAATATAGTGAGGGGTTTTAGATGGAAATGTAGTTGATAATTATATTAGATATGAAGAAAATATAGAAAAACTGGCCTAAAATTTAGAGGTTACAGAGTCAGACATACTAGTATTTATCAAATGGTGTATAATTTCCTTCCAGAGATTAGACTCCAACCCTGCTGGCCTTAATACTTGATCATGAGATGGGCCTGAGTATATGAAGGTCTGGTCTCCTGGTTGTGTTTACAAAGATCAATTGTGACAACCTCTTTAGCTATTATGTATTTTATTTTTTGTATTTATAATGGCATTTTGTTTTTCATTTTTTTAAGATTGTCCACCACCAAGAATCACCTCCTGAAAAGCTTGGCCACACCAATTGGAGAACTTAATGAGAAACTCATCATAGCAGTTTTGGGGCACACAAAGTGAAATGCGATGAGAAGATTAGTAAAATATCCTGATTAAATGCATAGTAATTTGTTTGTTTCACTTTAGTTGTCATCTATTGTATTTCATGAAAAAAGGCCACTGATAAAGTTCCATATGGAACAAACTTACACATAATTCTCAGCCTTTAATAAAACTGAGAATAGAAGTGCAGGAAATATCAGCAAAGCACACAATCTAAATACTTTCCTAAAACTTGACTAATGAGAATATTTTCTCTATGCAGTAAAAAAGCGTATCTACATAATAACAACTCCAGCACATCAAATCCCAATGAAATTTTGAACTCATCAAATCAGATGTTTTACTATAAACAACAATCAGTGTAATCAAACAGAAATACCTTCAGCTTTGTAAATATTTATTCTGAAAGCACAGATGTTTAGTGAACAATTTCTTCTTAAATTATTATAAATATAACATTTATATGTTCCCTATCTTAAACATAATTCTGGATGGTTCACAATAAAACAATAAAAACAGCACAAACACAATTATTCTTTTATTCACACATCCTGGCAATTTATACTTAATCCCAGTCAACAATATAAAATCAAGCACTTACCTTATTTATTTATTACATTTATTTGTCACCTATCCTGCCGTGGGGCTACTCTAGGTGGCTTGATTCTACACTTTCTAACTATTAAGTATTCTTGGTTTCATACTTTTTAAATATTCAAAATACTTCCTCTCCTAATAAGCGACAGTTTTCAGATTGTAATATTCCTGCCTAATGACTCAGATAAGTGAAGGAGTGCCTATTACAGAATTTAAAGAAAGAAATTGAAGTGCTTCAGTATCATTACAAAGGTGAAATTATTCTTTGGATTAAAAGGCAAGTATCATTTCTTTCATTTTTTTAGACAGGTTGATAGAAGTTTAGAGATTCATTTATTGATCTTTTTCGGATTGCAGACCTGAACCAAAATTCAAATATTTTCCCATCTAGGTTCTTTTGTAACTTTTAGGTAAAGCTAATTTAAATATTTAAGTTTGCACAGTTATCCATAGTGTTAGTACCCATTTCCTATTCAGATTTTTAATCAGTATTTACTAAGTGTGTGTGTGTGGGGGGGGGGGAAACCTCTCTAGGAAACCAAAGAATAGAAGAAGACTGCAAGGCAATAGTCCCTGGAGGGTATCAGAACTGGGAGTCAAGAGATTTGTCATACTTGCTCCTGTTGCAACTGGAACCTAAGGACACTAAGTTCACACTTCCTTTGCTAACCACCCTTGGAAATTGACTTTTAACTGCTTAAAGGAAGTTGAACAACTTCAAACTGACAAGGCTGGAGACACTAGCTGAGTGCCTTCAATCCTCACAAGGTTTTGGCCAAACAGATTAAGGGCTCTATAAACATTGGAATTGAGTATTAAGGCTGGAAATTAATTCTAAAGACTGTGTTATTGTGGAGGAAAAGTATTTTCATATTGGAGACATAACAGAAGATATAACAAGATAAGCAACTTATAAGGGCATTCAGAGACCTTTTTCGAGGAATTGCATCAGGATCTTGAATCATTGATATTGGTCTTGTCTGTTTTTAGGAACAGTCATTTCCTGAGATGAAGCAGTTATAAAAAAAGGATTTGCAATAAAACCTGATAAGATGAATAATTTGTTATTAGATATACAAAAAATAGATGAATTTTAAAAATTAATAAAGAAAAAAAATCAATAACGGAGAGGAATTGGAATACTATCTTAATATTACATTGACTAAAGAGGCTTTTTAAGTTTTGAAGAAATTTGAGATAAAGATCAATTGGCTGGATTAAGAAGCAAATTTGTTTATGCAAAACAGCAAGTTTGTTTATACAATAGAAATGAACAGAGTTGATTTATTTGATCAGGATTAAAATGAGACATGTTCTTTTCGGACTTGTTGACATCTAGACTGGAAAAATATTATGTATTGGATTTATTTACAGTTCATGGTGTTTTAAGCCTTTGTCTCTACATCAACTTCATATATCTTACTCTAACACATCTACATTGTTTTAGTATCGAATTGTCTTTGCACTTAAAGAAATCTTTGTGACTTTGTTCTCTTTGAAGGAGATATTTCACTTTGTGTCATGTTAAATTTCAACCTTTTGTTTATACTAGGGCTGTGATGGCGAACCTAGGACACACATGCCACAGGTGGCATGCAAAGCCATATCTGCCGGCACATGCCAGCGAGCTGATTTTTGACCTTCCGGAGGGCCGGGGAGGCCATTTTTGCCCTCCCCAGGCTTCAGGAAAGCCTCTGGAGCTGGGGAGGCCAACCCCCCCCCCCCTTGTGCAGGGATGGGTGGGTCATACACACGTGGGCAGGACGCATTGCATGGTGTGTATGGACACATGGGCCCACAATTTTGGCATTCATTTGTAAAAAAGTTTGTCATCCCTGTACTAGGGTACTGGGACCACTTGATACCTTCTAAATGTGGATTTGTTTATTTGTTAAGAGATGAGATATGGAATGATGAGCTTTGCATTTTTTAAATATTAATTTAGGAGTTTAGTCCAACTCCTTGGACTTCTTGCTGGCTCCTGGATTGCAGAAGATGCTAGAAATTATATTACCTATAGGTCAGATTTGAGTTAATGCTATATTTGCTAAGTAAGAGGAGATGACAAGATAATACAATTGTTAACATTTGATGTGAGAAGAATAGGAATGTTGCTTTCTTAGGATTTTTTCTTTTTCTAATTTTTCCTTTCCACTTAAAAATAGTAATACCATTGTGTTTTCTTAAGGATCCTATTGGTCCACTTAGTCTGTATCACTTTTATTTATATTTATTGTTAGAATATAATTCTAACGGTTGGGTTGGCAATATATAAATCATGTAACAATGGTGTAACTGTTTCTTTAAATCATGCTGTAAATGTGATTGGTTGCTGTTTTCCTCAATCGGCCATAAGAGGGAGCCAGAATGCCTGTTAGCTCTTTCTTTGTTTGGATGCTGGGCTGATCTGATCTGAGTGCCGTGAGCTATTGTAAGTTTTGCAACTGTTAGCAAACCTTGATTACTGGACTGATTATATGAATACTGGACTATGTTAGCAGGATTATCCCTTAACTGAAAGACATTGATGACTGACTGAATTATCCGTGTATGACTTGGACTGTTTGATGGACTCTGATACCTCTATTTCCACGAAAGTAAAAGCCTATTTAAACTGCAGTGTCTCTGTATGCTGGTTTGTGTGTTCTCCAACACAACTCTCGCAACGCTTAGCTGAACGTACTCGCTCTCCCAACGGGGAGCTTACTTAACACTGGTTATGGGCCTAGAGTGTACCAGACATAGCTAAAGGAGAATTGGTGTTGATACGCAATACCGCATACAGACAGCTGTTTATTTAGTGATTGTACTATCCTGGAGAAGATGGCGAGCGACCCATCAACAAGCCTATCAATGATAACCCGGTTGGATGGAACAAATTATATTTCCTGGTTTATGAAATGCAGTCTATTCCTGCGTAGGGAAGATTTATGGGATGCTGTTCAGAATCCACTGGATGTAACTGCTTGGAATCCAAATAACAATGAACATTGCCAAGAAAATAGCAGATTTACAGCGATGCAACGAACGGGCGTTGTGTATTATTGGTCTAACACTGAATGGCCAACAGTTAGTACACATTCATGGAGAGAATTCTGCTGCAAGATGTTGGGAGAATTTGAAGAGGATTTATGTGCGTGACACTGTAGGTGCACACATACATGGTACACACAAACTGTTTAGGGCACATCTTCTGAAAGGTAGAGATATGTTAGCTGATTTAACCTTTATGAAAGGGGTTTTTCAGGAGCTACATGTAAATATTTAAATATTTAAATTGCAATGTTTGCAATCAGGAGAAGAGCAAAGTTACTCCTGCAAACAGACTGAATGGTTTTAAAACAAAGGAACCTCTGGAGGTTGTTTTTGCTGATATAATAGGACCTAAGAAACCGAGTTTGGGAGGTGCCTGATATGTTTTGAATATCATGGATCATTATTCATGATACGGTTTCTGTTATTTAATGAAAAACAAAACAGAAACATTTCAGCATTTCTTTACTTGGCTGAGGTTTGCGGAGAGAAAGATGAAAGCCAAGGTTATCATTGTAGTTACTGATAATGGGACTGAGTTTACAAACTATAAATTCCAAAGGATGTTAAGATCACCTGGTATTGAGCATAAACGTTCTGCTCCTTATAGGCCATAACATAACTCATTTGTAGAACGAAGGGGGCAAACATTACAGGTCATGGCTCGCACTATGATAGCTGATTCAGGTTTGCCAGAAACACTGTGGGGTGAAGCTATGATCTGTAGTAACCATGTATTTAATAATGTGGTGAATACGACAATCGGTGAATTACCATTCACTAGATGGCATGGCAGAAAACCAGATTTAAGTTATCTACATACATTCGGAGCCCCAGCATGGGTGCATATACCATCACACGTAAGACTGAAAGGGCAACGTAGAGCTCGACAGTTATTTTTCGTAGGTTACAAGGCCAACCATAGATCGTTTAGATTTTGGGAGAAGGGCACAACTAAGGTTCAGTGTAGCTCTAGTGCTAGGTTTATAGAACACATGGGGTGGAATAAATTAGAACCAACTGATGATGTAATTATCGACTCCCAGGTCCCTAGTAATGAAATAGTAAACGGGAGCAGTTGAAACAGGAGTCCACTGGTGAGTCCTGAGTTGCCTAGATGTTCAACCCATGTAACACGGCCACCTGACAGATATCAAGCTACTATAGCATGTCAAGTAGATAAAGTTCCCACTACTTATCATAAATTAATCCTATATCCTAAGGAGGAGCAGATAGTTTGGAAAACAGCAATGAAAAAAGAACTGAAATTCTTACAAAAGTTCAGGTTACCCCCAGGTAAACATGCCATAGGATGTAATTGGATCTACAAGATTAAAACAAGTGTAGATGGCACTGTTACCCATAAAACCAGATTAGTTGCACAAAGGTTTGCTCAGTCAGCCAATGACTATGATGAGATATTTGCACCTAGTCTAAAGGCTACAACATTATGTGCATCATTGGTTTGGGCAGCTAGGCATGGATATGTAGTGAATCATTTAGATGTTGAGATGGCATATCTCCATGCACTGTTGCAACATACTTTATATTTAAAGAAGTCTTTAGGGTTAAACACTGGTAATAACACTGATTGCTGGAAATTAAAAGAGTCTTTATAGCTTAAAGCAATCAGGACGTGAATGGAATCAATGTATAGTGAAAGAGTTAACTAAGATGGGTTTAAATCTGGCATTGCTGATCCATGTTTGTTTAAGAAAGAAAGTGATGGTGTGATTTCATTGTTGCTATTGTTCACTGGTGACATAGCATTAATCACTAAAACTGAGCAAGAAGCTATGAGATTATTACACTGTTGAAAACGGAATTAAGTATAAAACATCTCGGTGAGATTAGGCATTATCTTGATTTACAAATAGATAAAACTAGGGGAGGATACAAAATCTCACAAACCGAGAATATTAACCAGCTACTCAGAATGTTCAGGATGGAACTGTGTAAACCAGCTAAAACTCCAATGTGTCTGGAATTTAGCCATTATGATGTAAAAAGCCCTGTGTTTGATAAGGGTTTTTATCAATCACTAATTGATAGCTTATCATATCTGAGTAATTGGTCAAGGCCCGACATAGCATATAGTGTAAATCAATTAGCCAGGTTTAATGCTGAAGCTACTGAAAGGCACTGGCAAGCTGCTAAGAGGGTATTAAGATATCTTAAGCAAACAATGCATTATGCATTGTATTTAGAACCTAGAGATGATTTGAGCTTGACTGCATATGCTGATGCAAGTTTTGCTTCAGATGTGTCTACAGGGAAATCAACATCAGGGTTTGTTGTATTCCTGGGAAAGGCACTAATTGGATGGCGGTCCATTAGACAAAAACATTTAAGTCTATCGACTATGGAGGCTGAATTCTCATGTCTGTCATTAGTATGTAGAGATTTGATGTGCTATAAACAACTGCTAATTGATATGGGGATTGACATACAAGACCCTCTTCTTGTTTATGAAGACAATCAAGCAGAAATTCAGATGGCATCCGATCTTGCTGTAAAAACTAGGTCAAAACATACTGATATAAGATATCTGAATGTACGGCAAAGTGTGAATAGTAAATTAGTTTCACTGGAGTATTGTATGTCTGAGGATAACATTGCAGATCATTTTACTAAGGCCCAAAGTAATATAAAGCATAAATGTTGTTGCGAGGAATACGGATTAAGATTGTAAGATTTATATATTGTCCTACCCAAAGGGGAGGATGTTAGGAATATAATTCTAACTGTTAGTTCGGCTATATATAAATCATGTAACAATGGTGTAACTGTTTCTTTAAATCATGCTGTAAATGTGATTGGTTGCTGTTTTCCTCAATCGGCCATAAGAGGGAGCCAGAATGCCTGTTAGCTCTTTCTTTGTTCGTTAGATGCTGGGCTGATCTGATCTGAGTGCCGTGAGCTATTATGTTTTGCAACTGTTAGCAAACCTTGATTACTGGACTGATTATATGAATACTGGACTATGTTATTTGGATTATCCCTTAACTGAAAGACATAGAATTATCTGTGTATGACTTGGACTGTTTGATGGACTCTGGTACCTCTATTTCCACGAAAGTAAAAACCTATTTAAACTGCAGTGTTTCTGTATGCTGGTTTGTGTATTCTCCAACACAACTCTTACAACGCTTAGCTGAATGTACTCGCTCTCCCAATGGGGAGCTTACCTAACACTTATGATCTGCTTTTTGTTCAGAAGCATAAGGTACTCTACAGAGTGCTCCCTCCATCTCTTTACCTCTACAACAGTGGTTCTCAACCTGTGGGTCAGGATTCCTTTGGGGGTCGAACGACCCTTTCACAGGGGTCACCTAAGACCTTCGGAAAACACATATTTTCGAAGGTCTTAGGAACCGTGACACCAATTTTATGGTTGAGGGTCACCACAACATGAGGAACTGTATTAAAGGGTCGCAGCATTGGGAAGGTTGAGAACCACTGCTCTACAACAACGTGATGTAGCTTGGGCAGAGAAAATAACTGACTGAAAATCACCCATTGCCTGTCCATGGCTGAGGATGGACGTGAATCTGGATTCCTCTTGTACAAGACAATCATATTAACTATTGTACCATGGTGACTACTTACCCACTGACTTATTGTATATTCCACCTTTACATTGTGGGATGCTCAAGGTGGCTTAAGAGGAAAAGCAAAATGATACAACATCTCGTGACGAAACTAGATCAGGGGTGTAGTAGAATAACAGCCTTCCTGATCTCCATTTTTACTGGCTGAGTGCTCAGGCCATCACAGGCACTCCTGACACAAGTGACGTTGAGTTGGCCATGACCCTCCCAGCCTCCCAAGGTCAAATACAACCCTAATGTGGCCCTCAATTAAATTGAGTTTGACACTCCTATATTAGGCTGTTAATAACACTTTTTTTTAGACTAAAAGGCAGCTTGTAAGCTAAAACAAGCCAGGAGGAAATAGTTGTCAGTTGGACAGAGTACAAATTGGGAAAACAAAAATGATCAGAATGAGATTATGTAAAAAGTGGTAGCCTTGTGACAATCATTCTATTTAAGCACTTAGAAAGAGTTCTTTGTTGTAGTTCTAAAAATTTACTATTTGCATTCTATGCATCTTTTTCTTTTCCATCTTTTAGAAAAATATTTCTAAAGTTTAAATTGTTTACAATCAAGTTGTTTTAGGAGAACATGAGAAATAGTAGCCGTAGAGAAGTATGAATAAGAAAGAAGATAATCTCAGTATAAGAAATTTAATATTAGAGAGTTCAGTACTTATTTGGAGAAATAAGCCAAGGAAATCTCTGGTTTCAGAGAATAGATTAGACTAAAAGAAGAAAGGTAGCAATGGGGGGGGGGACACTCCACATTATTACTAAGAAAAGTACATGGGTGTAGTTTGTGTAATCACCAGGGATTGTCTGATTTATGGTACAATATATTCTTTTTCCTTATTTAAGACTAGCTGATAACCCGGCATTGCCCAGGTATTTATTTATAGGGAGGAAATGTCTAGACCAAACGTAATTTCTTTTCTTTTTTTTTTTTTTAACAGAACTTTTTTATTTTTCTTCAAAAAAAAACACAAATATGTCATCATTTGTCAATCATTAAAACATTGAAGTACAATTTTTTTTGTGTGTGTACCCCTCCCTCCCTCCACCCCCCCACCCCCCCTCCTCCTTCCCCCCCCCCGACTTCCCAGAACCCGTACACGGTATAGAATTTTAACTAACACAGTCTAAAATCTATTGAGAAAAAAGAAATAAAGAAATTAATGACATTCTAGATTGACCTTAGCTTCTTCTTACTGAACTAACTTTAAACAATTTAAATCATTTCTGATCTTAAGCATAGGCTAACTGGAATTTCTTAGTCCCGTATTTATTTTGTATATAGTCAATCCATTTTTTCCAGTCTCGTTTATATCTCTCATTTGAATGATCTTTGAGATATGCCGATATTTTAGCCATTTCAGCTAAGTTTGTTACTTTCAATGTCCATTCTTGAATTGTAGGCAAATCTTCCTTCTTCCAATATTGCGCCACCAACAGTCTTGCTGCAGTTATCAGGTGCAGAGTCAAATTGGTCTCTACCACTGTAAAGTCAGTACATATACCTAGTAAAAATAACTGAGGACTAAACTTTATCCTTCTTTTAAAAACATTTTGCATGACCCACCATATTTTTATCCAAAATGCTTTAACCTTTTGGCAGGTCCACCATATATGATAATATGTAGCATCGAGAGAACCACATCTCCAACATTTAGGCTGTACATTCGGATACATAGAAGCCAACTTTTTAGGATCTAAATGCCATCTATAGAACATCTTGTAAAAATTTTCTCTCAGATTTTGAGCTTGTGTAAATTTCACATTTCTTACCCAGATTCTTTCCCATGTATCCAACATTATTGGTTCCTCAATATTTTGAGCCCATTTTATCATACAATCTTTAACTAATTCTGTTTCCGAATCCATCTGTATCAATACATTATATATCCTCTTTATATGCATTAAGCTTTGATCTCTTATTTGTTTAAACAAATTATCCTCAACTTGAATAAAACCAATTTTTTGATCTATTTTCCACCTAGCCTGTAATTGCCCATACTGGAACCATGTTTGAACTACCTTCTCCTCTTTTAATACCTCTAAAGATTTTAATTGTAATACCCCCCTTTCCGAGGTAAGAAGCTGTCTGTAGGTAATTCTGTCCTGTTTTTGTGCTGTATTCATATTTTCAATTGCGTGTCTAGGAATTGCCCACATGGGTATCTTGTCATTTAATTTATATTGATATTTCTTCCAGACCCGCAATAAAGCATTTCTTAAAATATGACTTTTAAAGTTCTTATCCAATTTTTTGTTGAATAACAGGTAAGCATGCCAACCAAATACCAGATCGTGTCCCTCAATGTTCAATATTCTATCATTGGTTAAGTGAATCCAGTCACTAATTACAGATAATACCACTGCATCATAATATATTTTTAAATTAGGTAGTTTCAATCCTCCTCTCTCACGTACATCTTGCATTATTTTCATCTTTACCCTCGGCTTCTTTCCTGCCCACACAAATTTGTTGATACCCTTCTGCCATTCTAAAAGGTTCGCATCTTTTTTAAGTATAGGTAACATTTGGAAGAGAAATAAAAATTTTGGTAAAATGTTCATTTTCACTGCCGCTATCCTACCCAGCAAAGATAAGTGCAATTTCTCCCATTTTTTCATCTCTGTCTGTATGCTATGCCAAAGTGGTTCATAATTATGCTTATATAATTTCCCATTTGAAGTTAAAATGTTAACTCCAAGATATTTAACTTTTTTAACTACCTCACATCCTAGCATCACTCCTAATTCTTCCTTTTGTTTAATATTCATATTTATAGCTAATATTTTGGTTTTTCCTAAGTTTATTTTAAAGCCCGACACTTGACCATATTGATTAATCATATTCATTAAAACCATACTAGATTCCTGCGGTTGTTCCAATATTATGACCAAATCATCCGCAAAAGCGCGGACTCTATATTCTTGCTGCCTAATCTTGATCCCTTTTAAACCATCCAAGCCCCGTATTTTATTCAACAATACTTCCAAAGTTATAATAAACAATAATGGGGACAAAGGACAGCCCTGTCTTGTACCTTTTCCAATTTGAAAAGAGTCTGTTAGACTTCCATTGACTATAATTTGTGCTGTTTGCTGTTGGTATATTGCTTTAATTGACTATAGAAAATTATCTCCTATCTGCATTTTTTGCAGTATCTTCAACAGAAATTGCCAGTTAACTCGATCAAAGGCCTTCTCAGCATCCAAAAATATAAACGCAGCAGGGATCTGGTTGTTCTTTCCCAAATATTCTAATGCATTAATAATTAATCTAACATTACTTTTCATCTGTCTCCCTTGTATAAAACCTGTTTGGTCCGTGTGTATCAATTGTTGAATGACCAACATTAACCTATTTGCTAATATTTTAGTAAAAATTTTATAATCTACATTCAGTAATGAAATAGGTCTATAATTTTTGGGTTGAGTAGTATCTTGTTCTTCTTTGGGTATCAAAGATATAAACGCTGTCTTCCAAGATGGAGGGACTTTACCTTCCGTTTGAATCATATTAAATAATTCTCTAAGAGGTTCTACCATTTCTAACTGTAAGTTTTTATAGTAAACCGCTGTCAAGCCATCTGTACCTGGTGCTTTCCCTAACTTTAATTGCTTAATTACCTGCAGGATTTCCCCCGAGGTTATTGGTTGATTCAATTTTTGCCTGTGTTCTTCTCTAACTGAAGGTATTTTCTCTTTGTCTAAATATTTGTCTATGTCTAAACCATTAATTTTATCCCCTTTATACAGTTCTGTAAAAAATTCCCAGAAGGCCTTTTGAATCTCTTCCTGTTGAAACACCTCCTTCCCTCTGTAAAACAGTTTAGATATATTTCGAGTTTTCCTTTTTTTCCTAATCTGATAAGCTAACCATCTGCCAGGTTTGTTTGCATTACAAAAAGTATTGTGTTTTGCATATAATAGATTAGTAGCCACCTGGTCAGAGATCAACATGTCAAATTGAGATTTTAATATGTTAATAGCTTCCTTAACCTTTGTATCGTCTGGGTTCATTGTTAACTCCAGCTCTTTTCTCTTAATTTCCTCTTCCAGTTCTGTTCGTTTTAACCCTTGCTTATTTCTATGTGGTTTATTTATATTCATCAAAACTCCTCTCATATACGCTTTGCTTGCGTCCCATACAAATTCCATAGATGTACCCTTATTCATATTCAAAACGAAATATTCAGATAATAATTTTTTACAATCATTAATATACTTTTCATATCTAAATAAGTTTTCATTCAATCTCCAAGACCTTCTTGCCTGCACTACCCTTCCCAACTCCATCCAAACTGGATTATGGTCAGAAAGGACCCTAACTGCAATCTTTGTTTTCTTGACCCTAGAAAGCAAATCGTTAGTGGTTATGATAAAATCAATCCTTGAAAGGGATTGATGCCTGTCCGAGAAGAAAGTGAAGTCATATTCCTCTGCATTTCTTTCTCGCCAAATATCTCTCAATTCAAAATCATCCATAATGTCAAAGAAAGACTTGGGTAACTTTGCTCGCATCTTGGTATTTAGGCGGGAAATCTTCTTATCTCTCTTAGTGTCTATCACTCCATTCCAGTCACCCAATAGTATACAGGAACTATAGTCCCACTGTACTAATTTAGCATGAAGATTTCTATAGAATCTATCTTGCTGTTGATTGGGAGCATAAATTCCCAAAAGTAATGTCTTTTTCCCTTCTAAGATTAAGTCTAAAGCAATATATCTTCCGAAGGGATCTGCTTCTATTAATTCAGCTTTCATATCTTTTCTTAAGTATACAACTATACCATTCTTCTTTTCCATAGCAGAAGCTGCAAAATGTTGACCAAGTTTTGAGTTGATCAAATATTTTTGATCAGTTGACTTGATATGAGTTTCTTGCAAACAAATTACATCGTTCTTAAACTGTTTGAGATAATGAAATATTTTCTTCCTCTTCTGTGGAGAGTTCAGTCCATTGACATTCCATGTTAAAATCTTAGTTGTCATTTTTGGTTGGTTGAAGCATTTTTAGAGCTTCCTGCACGGCCTGTTTAACCTTAGGTCTAGCTCCTCCCATTGCTTCCAGATTTGTTGTTGTAGATCCTTGATCGCTGGCCGATGATTGTTGATGCTGTTGCTTTTTAGCTTGTTTCTCCATACGTCTAGTAGTCATGCGGCTAGGTCTTGGTTCCATAGCACCTTGCACTTCTAGAGAAGAAAGATGCTCCATCTTGTCTGATGGTTGTGTAGTTTGCTGTCTATCCTGTCTTTCTTGTGGTCTTTCTCTGGGTCCAGATGGTGCAGGGTGTCCGGCCTTCAATATATTATAATAAAAATCTCGGGCTTTCCATACAGAGTTGAGGCGGTACCTTTGCTTATCAAATGTAAATATGATGCCAAATGGTGCATCCCATCTATACTGTATCTGACGATTTCTGAGTTCTTCGACCAAAAAAGCGTAGTCTCTCCTGGCTCTTAACATTGGAGGTGGTATCTCTTTCAAAACAACCAGGTCTTGACCGCCAATTTGAAGCTTAGTGTTATAAGATGCTTGCAGTACCATATTTCTAAACTCTCTTGTAGTAAAATATATAACGATGTCTCGAGGAAGCTGCTTCTGCTTTGCCAGCCAGGAGTTGACGCGGTAAGCTTTGTCAATTTGCCAGCCTTGATTGCTCCCTGGTCTTCCCATCAGGCGGTCAAAAGCTTCCGATAGGATCTGTTTCAGGTTCTCCTGTTTCTCCTCACGCAGCCCCCTTACTCTTAATGCGAACTCCATTTGTCGGTACTGTATCATAATAATTTCTTTTTCAGCATTTTCCACTTTTTGTTCCACCACCTCTGTTTTCAATGTCAAGTTAGCATTGGCATCATTAAGAACCTCTAAAGTATCTTCCACTCCAGAAATATGTTCTGTTAATACAGTTACAAGACTCAGCATGTCGTCTCTAATTTTATCAACCTTAGCCTCAAATTTCTCATACAACTCCTGTTTAAGTCCTTTTATTTCACTTTTAATTTCATTTTTAATTTCTTCTTTCATTTCTTTTATTTCCTCTTTTCTCTCCTCTCTATTATCTCTAAATTTATCTTCCATTTTAATTGTCTGTGCATTAAGAGCCTCGCTTAGATTACTCAGAAAAAATTCTTTCGTTAACACATCCCCAGCAGGGGGCGTAGGAAGCGGAGGCTGCAGCTTTGTGCCAGGCACTGAGGATGTGCCCCTGGAAGTAGAGGGTGACGACTTCAAGTTAATATTTGGTTTTGAGGCCATTTCAAAATTTATCTGCCTGCAGTTAATAAAACTCTATTGCCTAAATAAGCAGCTTTAAAAAAAGAGGCTTTTATTTTGAAGTTTAAGGCTTGGCAAAACTTTCAGTGAGTAAACATTGTAACAAGACCATTCAGCAGATTCATCACCATTTAACTTCCAAATAAGCAAGGTTAATAAAGGAGTAAAATTCTTCTATTGTGAAACCAAAACAAATGATAAGCAATCTCTTTGTTTTGAATTCTTTTGAGGATTTGCATTGTCTAGCAAAAAGTGTTCGTTATTACCGGAGAAACCAGGCTGCTCGGCGCCATTTTAGAAGCCTCTGAGTAAATAATTTTTCGGAGGAGAAAAGGAAAAGAAGCTAAAATGTTGATAAGCAATTAATGTCCACAGTGAACGGATCCAGCTCGTGATAAGAATAAATCAAACAAAACTTTGATCAGAGTGGGAGAGACCTACTTTGTCCTGCACAAGGCAGTTTGAAGTTCCCAGCACGGACAGCCGTTCTGCCTTGGGCTAGCCCCCCTTTCCTTGCAAGCACAAAAGCTGCAAAAATCGAAGAGCATTTGCCAGCAAAACAGTTTCTTCTTTCCTTCTTGCCTGAAGGATAAGAAAACCTGATAAGACGTCAGATGGAAGATCCTCTAAACAGGTACGTAGCCAGGAATTCGGAGGCAGCTGATTTTTGCTGCTTCCACCAGTAGGCTCCTCCCAGGAACCGAGACCAAACGTAATTTCTAATGTTTGATTTTCCCCCTTACCAGAGGGAGCCCCCTTGTGGAGTACTGTGAAGCCATTACCATGGCAACTCTACTGCGACGTGGAGGTGTACAGTGCAGTACAGTAAAAGCCATTTTACGGCAGTACAATAGAAATCATTTTAAAGCACAACAGGCTGTATCTTAACAGAACACACACCCCAAGGGGTGTTAGGGGTGTTTTACCCCCACAGTATTTTTTTGCAGAGCAAGTCATTTATATACCAAGTTTGGTTGAAATTGCTTGAGGCGTTTCAGAGTTATGCTTGAACACACACACACACACACACACACACACACACACACACACACACACACAAAACATGCTAACTCACATAAGGGAAGTCTGGGTCTGGACTAAATAAGCCATGTTCTCCACTATATAGTTGCTTTTTGGTTTTGGGGTTTTTTTTGGTGTAGGCAAATGTAATGTTTTAATCTATTGCAATTGTGGAGAAAGATTATTAGAAACTCATTTTACATCTTTTGGGAATAAATAGGAATTGCTGGATTGCATTACATTTAAATTGCTAATAAAGGCCAATTACTTTGGACTCCATGAATGTGCCTGAAGACTTCAGATACATTCATATAGGACAGTGTTCCCAACCTTTTTTGGGCCAGGCCCCACCTAAGCATCTCTAAAATCCTGATTCACCCCCTTTCCCCGGTGACTTGTAATTCTTGCTTTACTCAGAAAGTGAACTCTACTCATGCGGAAAAAGCCTAAAAGGCCATTAACTTGGTTTAAACAAGGTTCAAATTGCCCCCATTAAAAATGAAATTGCCCCCCTATGGGGCCTGGGCACCACTGATATGGTTTTTTTTTTTTAAGCAATACAAAAATGCTTAGCCACTGCCTTATTCTAGTTTATATTAATGTTTTGAATCTAACCTATAGCCCTGTAATTCCTTGATATATCCCATCCAAGTATCATGAGTTAACTTCTAAACTCAGAAAATTAAACAAATGTTGCCATATGTGGAGGCAGATTATTAGTACTTCTCATTTAAGAAGCATTTAAATATACTTCCTCACATTTCTATTCTGGTCTCCTTCACAAAAAGACATATAATTAATGTTTTTATGGCACAGATGAGAAACTGACATTGAAAGGATACTATAACATGAAATGAAACACTTGATTTTGACTTAATTTCTTGTGTGAATATAATTATTGTGCATCGAAACCATAGTTTACAGCTTAGACTACTCTGTGAAACCAGCCAATTCAAGAAAACTCAAATAACTACAGGAGAGCACATGTCAATCCTGTCAGATATTTGCCATCTAACTTCAGGTAGCCTCTTCATTCTGTCTGACAAAACTGTGCAGAGACACAGCTATCCTTCAATTATTAAGAAAGAAAAAAATTCCATGTAACACAACAAAAGCACAACTGTTTTCTTTGGTTGTTATGTCAACATGTTAAAAGTTTATAGTCAACTGTTCTTAGCAGGCTTCAAAGCTTACTCTATTGCGGAAGAAACAGTCACTGATCAGACTATTGAGTAACAGAATTCTTTACCATAAATGGACATCCTTTAGCATTATAGATGAGTCAAATTCTTAAGAAGTACTGCACTAGACCAAGTAAGTTGACACTATTACTATGTAATAGTATTGCAATTAGGATCTTTCCTGAAAGGCGTAATAGCAATAGCATGTAGACTTATATATTGATTCACACAGCTTTACAGCCCTCTCTAAGCAGTTTACAGAGTCAGCATATTGCCCCCTACAATCTGGGTCCTCATTTTAGCTATCTCGAAAGGATGGAAGACTGAGTCAACCCTGAGCCGGTCAGGATCGAACTGCTTGGCAGTCGGCAGAGTTAGCCTGCAATGCTGATGGTCCCTTTTATGGCTTATTCAATAAATTATGGTTAAAACAATCCATGGTTTAACAAAATGTGTGAACACATGGTCAAAATTTATATAGCAGGCTAAATTATATTTGCTTGCTTAGCTATTATTGCTTGCTTAGCTATTGTGACTTGTAAGCCAAACTTAGCACAATATACAAAGTCAGATATTTGCACTTAGTCTTATTTCTGTATAAAAATGTGAGTCTCATGATATTAGACTTAGTATTATTTATGCATTGTAAAACAAAGCGGAGGGTTAGAAAACTATAAAATGTAAATGATCCCAATGCATTATAAATATAGGGGCTGGAATTAAGTGCAAAATGCAATTTACACTTTCATTTCCCTTTTTTATTTTAAAAACAGCATGGCACATTACTATCTTTGTAGGCTATTTCCACTTTCCCAGTTCCTAATATTCTCTTTTCTCTCACATAAAAATATAGTTCTGTCAGCTCAAATCAAGTTGTCAGTCAGACTGAGTGTTAATAATTAAAGTGCTAGAAATAATAACCTTAAGGCATTTTGTTAAAAAACAGGAGACATTTTTAATGTTATGCAGAACCAGGATTTTACCAAAAACCCTAGAGATGAGCACCTGAGGCCATTAAAATTTTATTAGACTGTTTTATATCTTAAAAAATAATCTATTATTTTTTTATTAATTAATGAAATTAATTTTCATGACTGTGAAAATCTCATCTAGAATAGTGTAAGTAGTTTGGGTTCTACTAAAAAACTATACAGTATATATTTCATTTGAACATAAATAAATTCTCAAAATAAGTTTGGCCTTGGAATCAAGTTCTTTGGGTTATAGGGCAGAATGCTGGTTATTTTCTCCTTTGATAGAATAATCTTCTCAATAATCTTTTTTATTTGTAAGTTACTGCAGTTAGCAATTAAATAGCTAAATGTGCCTCTGACCCTATGCCAATATTTTAGTCATGGTTTATTGATGAAGCCATGGTAGCCTAGATCACACAGATTAAGCAAACTACAGTTTACAACTACAATAAAACCTCACATTACAGGTTAGCAAAAAACAAACTATGTTGCCTCTTCCAACTCAACCAATGACTTTAGGACATACTCTAGTACCCTTCCCCAACCTGACATCCTCCAACTGTGTTGGGAGCACAAGTCCCACAAATCTCGAGCACCAGGAAGGAAGTGAAATGCACAGACTCTGATGGTCACCCCAGAAATGGAGTGTTTGTAACATTCTTCTCTTTCAAGAATGCTAGTAATAAACAGCCTTCCCAACTCTATTGAGTTATCTTTATATATCAAGAAGGACTCCAGCGATGAATTTGCATTCTTTGTTCAATAGAGGCATGACATCCAACAGTATTAAATACGTAGCAAACGGCACCCTACTATTACTTCATTGGACTGCGAATTGTTGCCAATTTCTGCAGTGAGATATTGCACTGGGGGGGGGGGGGACACAGGAAATACTGTAACTAGAGTAAGTTTGCGGTTCAGGCACCCTCTATTACATAAGAGTCACCGGGGTCACCGGGCTTTTGCTGCGGAGGGTCAATATTTTTTTTTTAAAAAAAATAAAACAGTGAGCCTGATCAGGCACACAGCAAAATACTCTTTTTATGGGGCGGGGAAGCGAAAATCTAACAGTAGCTGAACACCACCACCACCCCCCAATTAAAAAAACAAAAACTTACTGGGCGGGTAAACGTGCGAAAGTCGCGCAAGTTGGCTGGGCGCTTTCAAATGGGGATTTCCTAAATCGGGCAAAAGGAGCAGAAGATTGGCGGCGCTCTTTTTACACGGATCGTTCGCAGCTAAGATTGATCCCGGACGACGGGACCGTTTAATAGAGCTGGCAAAAGGACGGACCCTTACCTGGCTAAGCTGGCGTTGGTCGCTCCGACGTCCTGTTTCTGGGCACCCGAGCTGTCGTGGCACAGAAATCTGCAGAGCGTTGTTTTGTTCTCTCTGGGAGAAGGCGGGTCCCCGAGCAGCGCCCACAGCCAGCCCAAAGAGGCTCGAAAGGGAGGGCCGTGTTGGGTTGGGGTTGACCCTTTTCTTTTTTGCACTCAATACCACAAACGGGCTGATGTCATCCCAAGGGCCTCCGGTGTTTCCTGAAGGAACAATCGAAGCGGGCTGGCGAGCAAGGAGGCGGCGCTTTCTGCTTCAAGACGTATCTTCAGAATGCACCTCTTTTAGCTAAAAGGAAGTTTCCAGTGGTAGCCGCGCTTGTCGGAGAAGCTGAAAAAGGGTGGGGAACCTGTGGCTTTCTGGAGTTGCTAAATTACAACTCCTTGCTGCTCTGGGTAGCACAGTAACTAGGTAGACTAATCTAGTGAAGTAAAGGACCAGGGGAAACATAATAGCAGTGTTCCAATATTTGATGGGTTGCTACAGAGAAGAGGGGGGGTCAAGCTATTTTCCAAAGTACCTGAAGACCAGACAAGGAATAATGGCTGGAAATCTAGGAGAGATTCAACCTAGAAATAAGGAGAAATTTTCTGACAGAACAATCAACCAATGGAACAGAAGTTGTCTTCGGAAGTTGTGAAAGCTTCATCACTGGAGGCTTTCAAGAAGTGCCTACCTATGTCTCTGTCCTAATGTTTCTTTTTATTCGTATCCATTTCATGTATCAAAAATCATGCTTATACATATGTTGTCTAATACATGCTTGACAAAATTATTAAATAAAAAGAGATTGGACCGCCGTTTGTCAGAAATGGTGTAGGGCAGTGGTGGGTTTCAAAATTTTTTAGAACCTCTTCTGTAGGTATGGCCTGCTTTGTGGGAGTGGCTTGCTGGTCATGTGACTGGGTGGATGTGGCCAACTTGTAAAATGTGGTGAAACTCACTTAACAACGCTCTTGCTTAGCAATCAAAATGTTGGCTCAGAAAGTCTGGCATTTGAAGCACGCAAGTCTTAAAACTGTCAAGATACAAGACCCTTGCACCCCTAACACTTTAGGGAAAAAAAACCAGGGGTGTTCAAACTTGAGAGCTTTAAGACTTGTGGACGTCAACTCCCAGAATTCCTCCTCTCGCTCTTCATTTTGATGATGTGCGGGCGGGCAGGGGAAGGGGCTGGAACCGGTTCTAAACGGCACTGTGGATTTGTGGAACCTCTTCTATAGAAGAGGTTAGAACTGGCAGGAACCCATCTCTGGTGAAGGGTCTCCTGCTTGGGCGGGGGTTGGACTAGATGACCTACAAGGTTCCTTCCAACTCTTGTTAATCTGTTAAGCAGCTCTTGCTGAAAATCTGTTAACATCTGGAAAGCCCCAAATCCCCCAACCCAGTTTTTAACCAACCCAGGGACCTTAGTGCTTTTGAAGACTGTTTTACGAACTTTGGACTTCAACTCCCAGAATTCTCCATCAGCTTTCATTAATGGGTTGTGGAAGTTTTTGGAGCTGAAGTACAACATTTACAGTGACTTTCAACATGTACTTCACAACCAAAGTGTAGGCAGTCATATTTCAACAGTCATATTTCTGTAATAAATACAAAATGAGGGATTGGAAATCTAGTTTATTTCATTGCATCTTTCTATATTTTATCATTTTCATTTTTTTGTTATTCCTTATTGCTAAAATATATAGTGAAATGTTATCTTTATAACTAACTGTACACAGTTAATTACATCTTCATTTATGGATTTTAGATACACCTTAATAATTGTATTATTGCTGGGTTTTTTTAAAGGAAGCATGAAGAATTGATTCATGTGTTTAAGATGTTATTAGTTGATGAAGTAACATTTTCCTCCCACAGAGTAACAGCTATAAAACACATGGTCATTCTAAGTTTGAATAAGAGCCCAGGATGCAGATGCCTCCTGCTGTTAAATTGCAATACTACACACAGTTCTTGAACATTTAAGTACACAAAAAATCATTTCTTCTAAAATCAGAGACCAAAGTATTGTATATTATGGAGGAAACATCCGGATCAGATTTTAAACCAATTATTTTGAAGAAATTCCAAATTAAAATGGCAATATACAGCCTTTTTCTAACAAAGGAGTGGGGTTCCATTAGAATAAATAACTTATTGGCAGTGGTAGGCTAATAAAAAATAGCAGATGGCAAAATAAGTAAAATCCAGAGCACTGGCATTTTGACAGAGGCAAAATGAAAGTTAGGGTTTTTTCTCTTCTTAACACTGTTCAAGATCTCTGTTCTTCAAATGGTACTCCTCAGCTTTAAGCATTGCTTTCTGACAATGAGATCTAGGTACTTATACTTCTGAATTTTCTCATGTGAGATTGCATGTAGTGATGCAGAAAATCTTTTAATATTTTTTGCTAGAAAGATCTGAATGCCTGATCTGTATTGATTTATGGTCTGAATTAGAATCTCCTTTAAGATTCTGTACTTCTGTCCCCAGCTGAGCACTATGTCACAAATTCTTTTGGCCTGAGAAGCAGTGACTGCATAGTATAAATAAAGTTTTATTCCAAGGCACAATAAGAAAATAACATAATCACATAATGTGAGTCAGTAATCCTAACAGTATTTAAAAGGAATATTGTTAAATATAAAGTGTTACATGATATATAGGAAAGATGAACACGTGAAAGAATGTATAATAAAATGGGTTAAACATTTTGGTTACAATATACAAAGAGAACGATAGGAAACTATGTGGTTAAAAAGACTGAAATTTACATTATGTTATAACCTGAAGGTTTATAAAATGATGCATCATTAGTATATGTCACCAGATAAATTGTTTAGAATGTATAAAGTTACCTCAAATTTATTTTGGAAATATGAAAAATGACATTTTATTATGCTTGATAGACATGCAAAAAAGCCAGAAAACTTTGGGTACAAATACATATACCAGTTCAGAAGATCTTAAAGATTAATATGCAGTTTTCTTTTGAGTTTGATAAGCAGCTGGGGAAAAAAGTCATGGAACTTTGTTTTTATAAATGATAATTGCAGCAATATTATTACATGCATAGCAGCACTGCCCAGTAAATGGCCATTATAGAGGAACGGTTGGTGGAATTGATGGAATTTGCAGTGATAGTTAATTGACTTCCTCAATTACAGAAAAGACAATATGTGTGTTTAAAAATAGATAATAGAAAAAAGAGTTTGTTTTTATAACCATAGAATAAGAGGTAATTTTGTATTTGTACTTATAATTGCAATAAAAAAATAGGAAAATACTTTTTATTTTTTCTTTCTTTCTGAACTACTGGATTTTTATTTGCTTTCTTTCTCTTTTAATTTTTAATCAAAATTCTTAAAAAAGTTATAAAAAAGGAATACGAAGAATAAATCATGTCCCAAGAGAGCAAATCAAAGAATATCCAGAATTTAAAAGTGTTCAGGAATACAAAGAAAGAAAATATAGAATATTTTCTGTCTGCCAGAGAACTCCAGGGAGATGACTGCAGACAAACCTCTTCAAAGCTAACAAACATGCAGGACTCTCCCAGTTAAACCAAAATCGAATTTCATTCCATGGGCATTTGACTAGCTTATAGAGGCTCCAAACTATAATTCAATACACCTGTTTTTAATGGTCCAATCTCATTGGATTTTTTCCAAGGACAAGAAGGACACGTCTATTTTATTTTGGAATGCTTCGCCCTTTTGCCAAGAATGAGACCATCAAAGCTAAGGAGCCTTTGTTCATACCATAAGATCATCTCAAAGTTAAGGAGTACCTATTTCTCAAGGTTTATTGGATGGAAGATGAGAAAAATAATCCTATGCTTCATCCCTCTCTTATTTTTTGTCTTCAAATGTTTGCTAATTTTGCCTCATTTTTTTCCAACCATCCATCACAATTTCCCTCAAGATTTTTATGTCACTCCATAGTAGCAGCCTCTCTGAGACATGTCACTGTTCATTCTTCAGCTCCTTTCTGGTTCGCCTTCTATAGAAGCTCTCCCCTCATCTTGGTCCCTTCCTTTTTCCTTCTATTTAGACTGCAGCCAGGTGGGAGTGCACACTTGTACTAGAGAAGATGCCTCCAGCCCTTCCACTTTCAGACAGTTTACTTGAGCAGAAAGCTGCTATTGAACCAACAGCTCTTTCAGAGGTAGCAATGACACTGTTGTTGATGATGAGCCCCAACGGCCAGGACAGTGTTATTAATTTTTTCCCACTCTACCAAGTGGTGTACCTAATGAGAAAGAACTCACTGGAGAAGAGCCTAATGCTGGGGAAGATTGAGGGCAAAAGAAGAAGGGGACAACAGAGAATGGATGGAGTCACTGAAGCAGTAGGTGTGAGCTTAAATGGACTCCAAAGAACGGTAGAGGACAAGAAGGCTTGGAGGAACATTGTCTATAGGGTCACAATGGGTCAGACATGACTCCGCAACTAACAACAGCCAAGTGGTGCATGTTTCTTTTTCAGATGCACATCTACTGACACACAGTTCTGTATGTCTCCTCATGGAGATCTTTAAAACACTCAGGTTTTGGTGTTGGAGAGGTTTTATTTTTGTATTTTCTCTTCTCTTGCAGACTTACCAGAGATGCTGTCCATTTAAAATGAGGCTGAACAACAAAATGCTGGATAGACTACCGGTAGATGCTTGGGCAGAGATGGAGGCAACTGTAGCTGGAAGATTTCCAGCTGAGGATCCCTGAGGTGTGAATGAGTCTAGACCAGTGTTTCTTTACCATGGCAACTTGAAGATATATGGACCTCAACTCTCAGAAATGGTGGCCTGAGATTAGCTGGCAGAGAAACAAGCCAATTGGGCTCTGCTGAATAAACTGTTTTAGACAGATGAGAACTACAGAAGGGAGCTCAAATATAGGCTTTTCAATAGGAGGCCTTAAGGATATCTAATTTGGAGAGGGGGAGACCGCAATATTATTGTAGGCAGTGGAAGTACAATTCTTTTTTATTTCTTTTTTCTCTTCCATTCCTGGAAGCAAGGAAATGTTAAAAAAAACTGTTCAAACGTAGCAAATTCAGCAAAGGCTTTAAGGATACTTTAAGCATTTGTCTACGCTGTGAAATTCTGAAAGAAAAACTAAGAGAAAAAGAGTTTTAACAGAGGCAGCTTTAAACATTTAAAAGAACATTTGAGGTTTCTATCTCCATGGAAACTGTATTACAGAGCAGCACTTAGGAATGAAAGCAAATGGGAGTAATTTATAGTAGCATACAGGAAGTAACAGGTCAGAATGAATAGTGCTACAGTAGGGGAAGCCAAGTGCAGAAAATGTAAAAAATGCTCAGAAAGGCTGCCACTGGGGGGGGACGGGGACGACACAAGTCATTTGCTAAAGCAAAGCACCAGTTATTTTAAAAGAGTGCAGCAGTGCATGCCATGGATGACAAAACTGATGCTGAAAGGGCAACGGGGCTAGCTATTAGCTGACCTGGAAATCTATACCATACAAAGTAAAATGAAACCAGCAAAACAGCTCATAACAGAAATAACAGAAATAAATGGCAAAACCATATCAATGCAATTTTGTATTAGTTCTGCTGAAACTGGTTAAACACCATGTGAATTTAAGCAGCAATTTCACAGATGATAAACTACCGAGACCTACCGGTAACTTATAGTATACTGGAAGAAAGATCACTTGTATTGGAGTGATACTAGCACAGTAGCATAAAATATAAAAATCAAGTAAATGTATTAGACATGTATCTATGGAGATTCTCAGTCATCCAGGTCATGGTTGTCTCAAAGGTGCTTTTCCAAGAGGCAGCTGGACTTTCTGGTTTTTCTTTGAAGATGTTTCACTTCTCATCCAAGAGGTTTCTTCAGCTCTAACTGGATGGTGGAGAATGAAGGTTTTAAACTCCTTGCAGACAGCTGGTCATTTGCATTCTTGTAGCACAAGGGTGTCAAACTCTATCTCATTGAGGGCCGCATCAGGGTTGTGTTTGACAACAGTTAGGTGTGGCCAGCTTGACATCACTTGTGTTGGGGGGCCCTGTGGTGGCCCAAGCGCTTTGCCAGTGAAAATGGAGGGCTGCGTGTGGCCCTTCCGAGTTTGTTTTTGCTGGCAGAGGCACCGCGAGCCGGTCCTTCGCCGTTTCCAGAGAGGCCCCATGGGCCAGATCTAAGTAACCTGCCAGCCGGATCTGGCTCGTGGGTCTTGAGTTTGACACCCCTGTTTTAGCAAGTTGTTAAGATCACCTGAAGGTTTATCTGTGTTATCAGGGTCTTCAAAGAAAAACTGGAAAGTCCATTTGTCTCTTGAAAAAGCACCTTTGGGACATGTTAGACTTATGGTATATTGTGAAGACAAATGAATCAGACTCTGAGGAAGGTGACACTGGATTAGAAGGCTGATAAGGATCTTTACCTATTAACAAATTATATTAAAAAGCACAAGCTTCTGTGAACTGAAGACTTTTGAATTTTTACCACCATAGATTAATGTGGCTTTCCTACAATAGCATCACAGAAACCATTGAGGGTAGGTTGAAAAGGATATTGTTTGATGTTGAGTCTGTGTTCACAGATAGCGCCCCCACACCTAACATCTATATTTAAATAAAAGATAAGGCAATATTATATGAAAATGCTAGACCCAAGTTTTCACGAAGTATGTCCACCCTCCATAAGCTATACGGAAAAAAGTAGAGCCTGAGTTGGATGGAAGCCAGAGTCCCCTCCCTCAAGAAACTAATTACATCACAGGCTGCTTGATTTTAAAAGAATAAAACTGCCAGAATGAATGGCAATTTTAAAGTTATCATTAATTTACTATTAAAGGCTAAGCAACAGCCCCTTGCCTAGAATCAAAGATATTTTTCATCTCCGTTTCAAAGCCAAAGAGCCAGTGCTGTCCGAAGATGTCTCCATGGTCATGTGGCCAGCCGAAGGCGCATGGAATGCTGTTACCCACCAAGGTGGTCCCTATTTTCCTACTTGCATTTTTAAGTGCTTTCGAACTTCTGGGTTGGCAGAAGCTGGGACAAATAATGGGAGCTCACTCCGTTATGCGGCACTAGGATTTGAACCACCGAACTACCAACCTTTCTGATCAATAAGCTCAGCATCTTAGCCATTGAGCCACTGCATAAATATTCACAGAAGATTGCATTGTTAAAACAGCAGCTGTTTCAATGTAGGTTTGGCATTAATTCCTTGGTGCTTCCAACACAAAATAGAACTCAACACATTGTGCTATCATGCATATGTCTGTATAGGTAAATATTCTTAAAAATGGAGATTAGATGGAGATTTCTTTGGCATGTATTATCTCATAGAGTCTTAGAATTTTCCTATTGCAGCTGAAATTATTAAAGAAAAAACAGTGAGACCAAACACTTCCCAGAATGACTGAAGTACAGTTTAATCAGGGCCGTGATAAAATTACCCTAAGCAAAGATTGTTTTTGTGGGCTTTTGTACTATCCAACATGAATACTTGAAAACTACACATTGGACAGATGTGTAGATAAATAAATATTCAGGCTCTAGCATTATATTTTTGTTTGGTTGGTGGGAATTTTCTGTCAGTTGACAATATGTTCAAAGGATGACATCAATGTTCATCCCACCTCTGGTTCATAGCTGAAATGACTTGTTTTTCCCTGATTATTAATAAAAATCCAACAGGATGAGTTATCAAAAGCACAATATGTTTAATTGTAGTGGATACATATTCAAAATGGCCACTGAATTAAAAGCTTGCATACTTTCTATGTGCATACCATAATGCATGCAACACCAAATAAAAAGCCAGCAACATTGTTCTTATGTTCTTATATAACAGCTTAATTTTAGAATAGTATTCAAAACAAGTGGAACAATTGTCTCATGCAGAAAAACTAATTTCTCCATTGGACAAATTATTAGCAAGGGGAATGTTAGTGAACAATCATAAAATTCAAAGTAAGAACTGCACAGTTTATAGCAGTTTATAACTCCATGTAACATTTGGAGACAACATAATAGCTGAAAAAAACAAAGTTATACAAAGAAAATTTAACACTTTCAATTCTACTAATTGAAGGTAATTTTTGGGTTACCTGCCTGCCCTGAAGTAGAGAAACACATAGCTGTTGCTCCACAGTGGTCAGTTTGCATAAAAGCCATATCAATGCTTATATTTGTAAATATAACAGGGAACAGTATAGTGTACTGGCCTCCTCTGTATTGCTGTAGGAAGTTTCTAACATAATTATAAAAATTAATGTTTTCTATAAATGATAGCAGGTAATTCAAAAGAAGACACTTTTTAGATCATTTTTTTTGTTCTGACATAAAGCCTGAAATGCTAAGAACTACATCAACCACAGGATGGCGCTAACAAGATTAAAAGAATTTAAATAAACATGTTAATTAACCTGAAAATTACACTGTTGACACACACGTTCTCATTCTTTTAACTTTCCAGAGTAGCAAGTTTGTCTAAATTATTGATGAAACTTTATGGTGAGGCTTATTGTTAGTAAAGCATCATCATTTTACTACAACATCTAAAGTGCTAAAGCATCTTAAGTTCACAAGGTAAGTTAAAGTCAGAAAGAGAGCTATGGGGATTATGTCAACTTTAAAATAAGGTAGTCTTTCTCCTAGCAAAGATAGTATATGATAGCAACAGGACTAGAGCAGAGCTTCTCAAATCATATTTTTCTCTGGTTTTTTATCTAAAGAGGAGCTTTAGATTTCTTTATATATGACTCAGATCTTATCAAGATTTAGGAGGATCTTGGCAAGTTGGAAAAAATAGATAGAAACCAGAAAGTTTAATTTCAACAGGAAAAATGCAACTCTACATTTGGGCAGAAAAAACAATAAAATCATAAATATAGAGGAGACTGTACCGGGTAACAGTACATGTGAAATGGATTCAGATAAATTTGGTGGCTCAAAAGCTGAATTTGAGTCAACTCCATAATATAAGTAATACAACTACAGTTTAAACAGCAAGAAAAGCACTTATTTCTCTCTGTTCTGAATTGGTCGAATTTTCTGAGTAAGACATTTGACAATGGAGAATGGAGCATGTCCAATAGGGAATAACCAAGATGAAAAATGGTTTGGAAAGAAAATCACCTGAAAAAGTTGAAGACACTGTTATCTGAGGAAGATGTGGCAGATATATTCTGATATATTCTGACAAGAAAAAAAGTTATTTATAAGAAAATAGATTTTGATTGGAAATCAGAAAAATTCCTAATCAAGAGTTCCTCACCAATGGACTAGTCTCTAGACCAGGGCAGTCCGTGGCCGGATGCATTATGCACAGGCCATCCCCACTCTGGCTCTGCAAAAAAAATCATGATATATCACTTGACGCGATTGAGTTTGACACCCATGAACTAGACCATCTTGGAAGTAGTAGATTCTTCTTCACTGGAATGTATCAACAGAAGCTGGATAATAGTACCTGCCCAGAGTTATATGTTTGAGATGGGTAGCCATATAAATTGAATAATGAATGAATGAATGAATGAATGAATGAATGAATGAATGAATGAATGAATGAATGAATGAATGAATCTGCTGGAAATGTTGTAATAGCAGATTCCTTCATTGAATAGTGTTTTGAACTAGGAGATCTTCCTTCTTATTCTTACATTCTATATTGTCCTTTATAATCCATGTTCATTTTAAACACTGCATAGAATTATTGATCTATACACATGATGGCGAACCAATGCACACGTGCCATAGGGGGCACGGGGAGCCATATGTGCCAGCATGTGAGCAATCAGCTCCAGCGCACATGCATGTGCCGGCCAGTTGATTTTCAGCCTTTCGGAGGGACAGGGGAGGCCGTTTTCACCCTCCCCAAGCTTCAGGAAAGCCTGGGGAGGGTGAAAAACGGGCCCAACAGGCAACCAGGAGTTCGGAAACAATCCAGAGGCTTTCCTGGAGACTGGTGAGGGTGAAAACGGCCTCCCAGCCCCCTGGAGGAAATACCAAGTTTAGCTTAGAAGCAAATTGTGCGGCATGCATGAGGGGGGGAATGGAGAGGGGGTTGTGCATGCATGCACATGTGGGGGCGCACTTTGTATTATGGGTGTCGGCATGCATGTGCGCTATTGTGTGCACGCCCTCACATTTTTGGCACCCAACAATCAAGGTTAACCATCCTTGATCTATACTATTCTGAATAAATAACATGTAACTTGGCTAATTCTGTGTGGTGTTCTAAGTCAGTGGAAAAGGCCTTTCTTCAATTCAGACCTTCCTTGTCTCCATTTAATTCGCTTAATTTACAGGGGCTCAATCTTGAGACTCCAAGACTGCTTCTACCTCTGAAAACTTTATTTGTGAGATGTTCAAAAGCTATCACCAAATTGTGTATTTTTGTCTAAAACAAAGAGAAATTATTACTTCAGAATTGGGAAGCGATTGTATTAACTATACTTAAATTTAATGAACTTGAAATGTAATTTACATTTGGATTCACTACTACTTTTCTGAATGTGGTACCAAGGTTGTTATTAAGAGGTCAGGTGTGGCTAAATCTCAAATTGGATATTTGTGTGTTTATTAGAAATAGCAGTAACCCTATCTTGAGTATTCCATCTAAGCCTTAAAGTAGTGCTTCTTGAAGTGTGATCCAAGGATCCCAGAAGTTCTCCCAAGACCCTCTTAGGAGTCTGTCGAATCAAATGTGCCAGCTATTAAGTATATTTGCAAAAAGTTAAATCAATGTCACTCTTCTCATTATTATTTTTGTACTATTCCTATTCTATTTATTCTCTTAGTTTATTAGAAATGTGCATTTTAAAATGACCAATATATTTCTGTTAATTTCAAATGAGTTTAATATGCTTATTTTGTATGATTCAATAAATATGTACTCCACAAATAAATTTTAATTTTTAATATGGTAAATATTAGTGATCATAATGCACACAACACTCTTTCGGAGTTCTCGATAGCTTTTAAAAGTGGTAAGGGTAGTGAGAGCAAAATGTTTAAGAAACACTGCCTTAAGGTATGCAAAAAGTGCTTACCTGCTGCTGGGGAAATTGTTCAAACAAGCTTATTGAAAGCGATAGTAAATTACAATAATTTGTTTCTCGTGTCGGCAGCACGACTGGGTTATAATAACACGTCTCTCTTAATTCCGACAGCCTAGGAATCTGCGCTCCAGGAAGACAAGGCATCCTTGGAACACCAATCTTCCTCCCTGGGACACCCACTCAATGAAGTCCCTTCGAACTACGTTTCCCATGATCCTTTAGCGGAACTCTGCGCTCGCGCCATAGTTACTCCGGGGAGGGGGGAGGGGGAATTGGGAAGATGGCGGACGGGCCGTCGCGCTCTCCCGCGGGCTGGGGGCGGTCAGTGCGCTCCTAGCATTTAGACGGACCGGGAGGCTCGGCTGTCATTGCCGCCATCGCCAACATGTCTGAGCCGGGCCACTTGGGGATAAAGCGGGCCGAATCGGCGAGGCTGCGCCGGGCGGAACAGCTGAAGCGCTGGAAAGGCTCCTTGACCGAACTGGAGCCGGTGACTCCCGCCCGGAGCCGGCACCGAGGTGGGGGCCGTGTGCGCTTCGAGGACGGCGCCGTCTTTCTGGCTGCCTGCTCCAGCGGAGACACCGAGGAGGTGAAGCGCCTGCTGGCCCGCGGAGCCCGCCTTAACACGGCCAACGTAGACGGGCTGACGGCGCTACATCAGGTACCCCCCAGGGCGGAGCACCTGCACACCAACATCTCGGCGGCCCCAAATCTGCCGGGGATGGAGAGGGGCTAGAGCGCAGCTGCAGGGCGTGTGGTCGCTTCTCGCCCCTCTTCGCCATCCCGGAATCTCCGTCCAGAGCGATGGATGAGAGCGTTGCCCAGTCATTCGCTTGTAATTGGGATGCCCTTCGGACGGGTTGCAAACAAGTCCTCTACTGCTGGGGCGTAGCTGTTGCCCACAGCACATGTGGAGAGCTTGGGCTGGGACGGCTGGCGTTGGATCATGGGCTGTAAGATTAGAGCTTGAGATCGTGGAGGGTGGTTTCTCAGATAAGCGGAGACGGTTAATTCAGTGGAATGAACCTGTTGGTTTTCCTTCGGTTTGCCTTTCTCCCTTTCCTTCGCCCCCCCCCCTTCCCAAGGCTCCTTTCTGTATGTCCTGGAATTGACCATTCACCAATATACTTATTTTATTTATTTATTTAGTTTGTCACTCATGTACAAGATAACAGGAATAAGAATAAACATGAATAAGAACACACAAAATGGGTATAAATAAATGAGACCAGTAGGACAGGGACATTAGGCATGCTGGTGTGCTTATGCATGCCCCTGCATAATACTGTTGCATATATGTTGTATAATATGATACTGTTGTAGCGCTTCCTTCCTTGGGAAGATTGATGGGACTCTCCATAGTCACCAGATTGCGCTTCTGCCCAGCCAGTGTTTCCTTTCTTAGATGACATGAAAAGTCATCTATGTGAACTGGACAGCCCAGCTCAGACTTATGCCTGTGAACAGTTAGACTAAATAAGATTATTAGTCACATAGTAATGGCAATGCAGCAGATGTTAGACATAAATACTTTTGTTATTTATTTTTGTTTGTTATGTTTTACTTGAACTTAATGTAAAAAAAAAAAACTTTGCCATATAAACAAAGGTACTCTTCCCGTGGCTATGTTGGATGAATTAAGCCCTATAATATGACCCAAACAGTTTCTTGTTTGTCAGTTCTTTCTGTTAACCAGGGTTATTGTGGTTTTCTTATGTAGAAAACATTTGCTACCCAAATAATTATTCTTATTTTTACTGAAACACACACTGCATGGTTTTTTTAATTACTAATACACATTTTATATTCTGTACTCTTGAATCTGGGAGTGGGGGAAGATAACATATTTTTGATTAAACTAAAGTTATTCTGTCTCTGCTTTTCATCATCAAAAGAATGAAAAATAGAAGGAGGATATTGTTTTCTTTTTGAGTTTTATTTGTTTAGAAATGAGAAAGATCAGGTTAGTTTGGTAAGTGTGGTCTAACTTTCAGGATAAAGTGCTTTAAATGGATACTTTTTGATATCAAACTATCCTGATCTGTGTTTACTTCCAATAGAAAATATTACTTTTGATGAAATATACATCAGTAAAAAAATATCTGTCATAATCTACAGTATATAAAATATTTCCCTTTGTTGCTTCTTCCTTAATAGAACTCTTGGAGTTCTAAAGTAAAACATTAATTTTAAGTTAATATCGCAGAATATGAAAATCCATAAAGGATAGTTATCTATTTGATAGCTTTCAAATAATTAACTTGCTGCTAAAACAATAAAATATTTTAAAATTACAGGCTGTTTGGGATTCATTTTTTATTTTTGTGTTTTAAAAAAATCAGAATTATGATCTGTCTATTGCTTTAATGTACCCTGTACTGGACTTGCTGTGATACTTGTGACTTTCAAAATCTTTTCCCTTGGCAACCTTTAAAGAGAGCACAAGGTGCCAAGGCCTAAGATAAGCAACATTGAATTCTATTAATAGAATTCCTAATGTGCAATGAGCACCAGAAGCATCCTCAAAAGTCTGCTCCCAAAATGAGGCTATCATTAGAATTTCATTGTCTTTTATTTGGACTCGTGTTGTGTTACTTTTTCTAATGCAACAGTGAAGATATTCAACACTGGGAAATACATAGCAAGCTTGCATGTTTTGTCATTTAACTATTATTATGTGATGGATACAAGTTGCCTAAGTAAGATTTCAATAATATGAACACCTATATAGTATCCAAAGTATTTCATTGGTATACGTTTTTGGATAATTTTAGATATGGGGATGGGCAAGGAATTATGCCCTGACCAATGGAAATCTTACCATGCTTTTAGTTTTTTAATGACATAAATTTTTCAAATATTCACAGATACAAAGGCTTTTAAGAAGACAGAGTTGGGTTTGGTCATAATTGTAGATTTCAAGCAATTTGAATATATCTCATAAGCCCTCATTTGATGTTGCTTTCTTCATACAGTCTCAGATTCGTTGAGGGTTCTGGTAAGATTTTGAGGGTTTTGTTGAGGGCTTTTTATGAGTCTTCAATGTGCTAGCTGTGACCTCCACAAGAATTAAACAGTAAAAAGTTACCATAGTCTTGCATATTCCTGAGGAAAGTGACTTGTTTTACTGCTTGATATTCCAGTTTCAAAAAAGGGCATGGTATGTAAACGGTATCCATGATACTGCATATAGAATAGCATCTTGCCAGTAAAACAATTTATTTCAGAGAGTTCTGGATATGATTCCTGGAGGACCATTTGGCAGATATAATAAGTATTGTGGGAGATCATAATGGCAGTCATCCTTCGGCTTGGTTTTCTTCCGTATGATCCCACTGAGTTAGGCGTAAAGCCTGAGCAATCTTGAGCTCACCGGAAATCATTCCATTCTATTTAAGTGAAAGATCCCTGCATTATTTGTTGCTTTCTGCTAAAGTTAGTAATAACAAATGTGTTCTTAGGAGTGGCAATGAGTGACTTTATGGTTGAACCACCTCTTAAGAGTCAGAATAAAAGTTTGCCACATCATCCTCATCTTTGTTCTATTCATTCTGACACTAATAGCCTTGGTGACAGGCCAAGTACAAAATCTTAAGATTTGCTGTTAGTTGCTCTGCCTTTAATATACTTGACAGGTCCTTGCCTCAGCTGGTATGCTGTAGAAGCTAGGTTTAGAGATCACTATTATTTGGGGGAGAATATGAGTGTTTGACCTTAATGTATGTTGTGTTATGATTGGTTTCCTTTTCTGTCTGTTTTGATCACCTACTTTTTGCACTGCAATCAGTACATTTTTGAATGGTTTGTGAAAGAACAAATAATGTATTTGTTAATGTATTTGGACTTTAGATCCAAATAACACTGTTTGTCTCCACATATGTCATATGTCTGCCTTCTAATAGCCGTTTAGTGTGTCCCCAGTATCTGAGATGTGGATTTCTGCAAGGGTGGAGGGTGGAATCTGCATTTTGCAATGCCCTTCCTAGATTCGTCCAGCTGAATATATACTTTAAGCATCATTTCAACATAAGGCAAAGTCCCTGTTTTCCCAGGTTTTTTTTTCCCTGCACATTTTTAATTCTGCTTCTGGAGAATTCCAAATTTTTGTTTTACTTGGTTATATTGTCATTGTAACTCCTTCATTTGCTGCTCTGTGAATCTGTTAAAGACTGGGAATATCTAAAATAGCAAAAATTATGAAATAAGTAACGAATATGATTTTTGATGAAATTAGAATAACTTCAGTTAGAAAATGTTGACAATGGAATACAGTTTCATATAGTTTATAAAATTCCATAGCTTTCCAATATAACTTGCTGTTATAAGGGTTACCCGTTCCAGTTATTTGTTTCGGTCCTCTTTGTTTCAGTCCTTCTGTGAACATTTGCAAAAGGAATAATTTATCAATTGTAGATTTCCTGCTGGAGAAATAGCAGAATAGTACTCAACCCCCCTTTTTACATTTGTGTGGATGTTGATTGTTTTTAAATTCTTTCTGTAGTTGCTTGTTTGTTGTTTTTTCCTCTTGTCTGTATCCCCTACCTTTGGTTTGTGAGCCGCCCTGAGTCCCTCCGGGAATAGGGCGGCATATAAGTGCAATAAAATCACAAATCACAAATCACAAAAAAAATCACATTTATCCTACAATTCCAATATTGCACAGTGTAATGGATAGTCCTTCAGACCACAGGAACAGATTTTTGCAGGGATTGACTTTAGGAAGAAGGAGGAATTGAAGAAAACTCTTAACTTTTCTCCTTTCATGCTACAGATCTAACCCATTGGTTTTTGTGTTATTAAATCTATATCTTTTCTTAGGAAATGAATTGCTTAATTATTATTAAAATTCAAGTTGGCCATGATAATATGCGTGGGTATGGGTGTGTATAGATATGTGTAAATATATCATGTTTCTCTGAAAATAAGACAGGGTCTTATTTTCTTTTGACCCTCCAAATAAGTGCTTGGTCTTATTTTCGGGCAGGTCTTATTATTTTTGAGGTGCAGGAGGTGACAAGCATGCTCACCTCATGGCTGCTGCTGTGTTGCAATATTTTTTGATTTTCAGAGGAGAGCTGATTTTAGTACATGTGCTCAAAAGCCCGATTGGGCTTATTATCCAGAGAGGTCTTATTTTCAGGGAAACATGATAGTCCTGAATAATAATTTTTATTATATATTTTAACATTGTTCTATCGCACAGGGTACTTGTAAGAACTATATGTAAAACCCTTTGACTGTCTGAAGCATGTTAAATATACCTCAGGCTTTCTTAGATATACAGGTTATTTTAATTTCTAGTATTTCACTTAAAAGTTTTTCTGTCATAAGAAACCTTCAGAGAATGACCAGTAGGAAAAAATGTCCTCATAAAGACTGCTATATTATTTGCATTATTTTTATTGAAGTGTTTAATGAAGTATCATCAAAGCCATATCCATATAAAAAAGATTGTTGAAATTTGTATCTACTGAATTTTCAGCAGTTACAAATCAACTGGAAAAGTTGGTTTCCATGGAGATTGAATGACTAATTGTGTGTCAGTTTTTTTCGTACAGCAATGAAACCTAGGATAGATTTTGTCATCTAGAACATGGCATACAGCACTATTTTCAGTGATGTGTTTATTTTATATGTATTTGTAATGAAAAAAAGTCTTCATCTGACTTGTAAACAATATGTATCATTCTGTTCTGGGGGCAAAATCTTTATTTTATTTTTTTCTCATCTCTAATCTTTGTGGTATTTTTATAACTTTTACCATCACCTGGGAGCAATAGATTTTCAGGTATTTATGTTTCTTCATATTAACTATGTGAAGAATTAACATTAACTATTTCCTTTTGAGTGCAACATGTAGGTGTGACTTTCTCAACCTGTTTTTTTTCCATTTATGTTTCAACTGTGGTTCACATGAGGCCTAGAAAGATGAAAAAAAGATCCTAGGAATTCAGGAAGGTACATCGTTCACTATTATGAAATCAGAAAAAAATATTTTTGGTTGATAGATCATATTTTTTGATAGCTTGCTAAGTGACATGTTAACATCAAGAATGAAATTACTAATGTTAATTGTCTTGACAATAATTACTATTTCTTAACAAGTTGTACGCTGTAAATCTGAGTGATTAACAAGCAATCCTATATTTGAAGCCTGACTAGGAATAATTTTTGTTTAATATAACTAATAAAATAATGGAATATTTTATTTATTTTTATCAGGCTTTTGAGGAAAATGAAATTTCTTATTTTTCCTTGTTTAAATGACAATAGGTGATTGCATCTGCATCTCTGTTGTTTAGAATTTGCTAAATAATTGCCTTGTTTAGCAACTGTTCAAATTATGAAAAAAGTAACTTTACGATATTTGCATCTATTGTGGTGTTCCTCCAATCATATGATCACATAAATAGCCATTTGCAGCATCTCGCAATCATTTGATCACCATTTGGCCAGTTCACAATTGTCCCTCAACAAGCAGAGTCAATGGGGAACCCATCTGCATAAAGATCTCTTTAAGAGGATGATATGTCATCTGAAACATTCTGATCTTGAAAGAAAATGTTTCAGAGGTGATGTTCTGGGTATAATATTTTTCCTCACTTATAAATGGCTTAAATTTAAAAAACTGTAAGATAACAGTTGTCTATTAAATCACTGTTTAGATGCAGTAATACAACTTTGCTGTTTTCATATAAGGGCAATCTCTACGTTCTGTTAGTTTAGCATTAATCATCAGAAGTCTTCTGAATGATCATGTATTACTCTTCTATGTGTCAGTGTCCTTTTAGGACTAGCTAAACCTGGGTGATGGATATTCTAAACTTCTGATCTGACACAACAACTGCTCACCATCCATTTCCGGACCACATGAAAAACAGACTTCTATTTATAACTTGTTCACTTTAGTCTTCCAAGCAGCTACTGTTGTTTCTTTGAAGTGCCTTTGAACTTTAATTTGACCTATAAAGATCTCATAAATTACTTATTAAAATCTAAAAACTGCCTGTAAAAATTGCTTTAAGACTAATATGATTAGGTAAAGAGAAATGTAACTTTCATGTATTTGGAACAGTTCTAGATGACAATACTGTGATGTAGCTTGCCACTCACAATTTTATATTTTACTTTTTATTTTGAATGGGCCAGTTATTTCCTTATGGTGCTTCTTGTGCAGGTCAGACTTTTAGTTTTTCATTTTATGGGATAAATATAGGGGTGGTGGTGGTGGAAGGAGAATTAGCATAGAAGAATCTAAAAATGTCAAGTGTGGAAATAATAGTTGGGATCAGTCTCTGGCTTTAGATGATGTCCAGAAGGTTACGTGTTCAAAATAGATGCCTATCTTACTAAAATATTCAACAGAACCTATATGTTCCCATATTCTATTGTTGCTAAACTGACAATATAAATCTGACAATAATGCACGCTGGGTTGAATATAACGCTAGCATAGCTATACAAAAGAAATTTATCTGAATGAAATGCAGTAACCAATAGATCTTCATAGGGTTTCTCTCTTTCTCTCCTTCATGTGTTCACTTAGTGATCGTTTTGCTTAATGACATGGTTGTTGGAACAGAACTCCATCTGAGTTGGAACAGAATTCAGTCACTAAACAAGGAATGGATGTACTGAATCCTATATAAAAACTATTCCTCCAGACATATGAATTGTCCTTTCTCTTTGAAGCTTTTGGAACCGCTGGCAATTTTAACAGACTCTGGGATCTAAATGATTTGTGTGTGTTTGTGTGTGTGTGTGTGTGTGTGTGTGTGTGATGCATTTCATTCCTGATTCTTAATAGTATAGATTACAGGAAAACCTCAATTTATGAACAGAGTCAGGACTAGAAATCTGATCAAGAAGTTATTGTTCCTTTACGTTGAGGCATCCACGTGAACGGACAGTGTTTTTCAACATTCTTTTGTGGTCATCAATAAGTGAATCACCATAGATATTAAATGAATAGTATGGTTGTTAAGTAAACCCACTTTTTATGTGACCTTCTTGACAGAAAATAGCAAAAATGCTGGAAACTGGGAAAAAGGTCATGTCACATGACCTTGGGACTCTGCATCTGGTCATAAAGGTGAGCCAGTTGCCAACTCCTGAAATGCAAGTCACTTAACTGCAGCGTATGTATAATTGTAATATTTTATGATGGCTAGAATGCTTATGGCTTGTAAATCACAGTTCCAAGCCATTGTAATTTCTAAAGATAATAAAACAATGAGTCATAAATCAAGGACAACTTGTATACTTATGACTATCTAATAGTTTTTGTTTATCTTGGCTTGCAAAGTGGGAACTGTATATTGCTAAGAATCTGTTCTGATTGGAGCACAGAAAAATACACAGTAATTACTTAAGATCACTACTCTTGCTTCATGAGTAGCAAGGCTGTATCTTAAATAATACAAGAAATAATGTTTTGAGCTTGGAAAACAATGCTATAAGTTTGGTCCTTGTTTTAACAAAGGCAACTTAAAAAAAATGGCTTTCTTCCTGAATGGCTCTCAGAGTGAGCCTTTAGACAGAAAAGGGAAGCAGTATGCTCCCTCACATATTTGGGCATACCAGAGGTTGTGACACAATACATACCTATTTCCCTGGCTTAGCTGATAAAGGAGGAGAGCCTGCGGCTTAGTGGCTAATATAACTGCCTAATATGTAATACAACCCAAGTTTGATTCCCAGTAAGGGTATGACTAGCTGATGAGAGCTAAATAGCTTGAAATAGATCTATACTAGTATCCCTTTATTTATTTATCAGCACAATTGCAACACAAATGTAACAAAGGCAACATTAAAAAAATGGCTTTCTGCCTGGATGGCTCCCAGAGTGAGTCGATAGACAGAAAAGGGAAGCAGTATGCTTCCTCCCATATTTGGGCATACCAGGGGTTGTGACACAATTCTATCTATCTATCTATCTATCTATCTATCTATCTATCTATCTATCTATCTATCTATCTATCTATCTATCTATCTATCTATCTATTTCTGTGATGCATTCAAAACAACAGATAGTAGAAAAGAGAAAAAACAGGAAAACTATTTTTACAGGGTAAGAAATAAAAATAATTTTACTTTGGCTTTTTACATCTCTATTGATCCTAGTACAGATTTTCTTATATCATAAAAACAATGGAACAAATAGGCCCATCTACATAATAGCTAGCAGTTGATATGGGGAGGCGGGGTTGGTTGACTAAGTACAGCTTGCAAGCCACAATTTTTGTTCTACTATCTTAGGGCTTGCTATACAAAAAGAATTTCAGCTGTTAGGCTTTGCTTTGCCACTCAAACAACCATAGTAAGGGATTTAAACTGCAGTTAAATAAGTGGTTCTGTATACTTCACTCATGTACCAGTAAGAAAACGATTACTTCTGGTATTTTTGTATTCTGTATTTTATTTGTTATGGGTTTTGCATTTTAGCCAGTGGCTAAGAAAATATCCTGAAGTCAGAGAATATAGGAGGTAGCACTCTGCAACTCATCAGATCATTTCACAAAGAACCCATATGAGTCATATGGTATTTTTACTTTATGTGTTCTGGATATGTGAGCTCGCCATTGCATTCTGGATTCTTATTAGTAGAATAACTTGTAAATTTATTTTCCGTATTGATTATTTGCATACTAGTTATTTTTATACTGCAGTTTAAACTTAGTACTTATTTTTATACAGTTGTATATAATTTTATTTCCAGACAAATGTGCAGCACAAGCCTGATATTTCCTTAATATTTTAGCATGTTTGCAGAATGTCTCAATTCTGTGTCTTGGTAGACGTATGTAGTTCTTTACAGCATGTAGGTAGCATTGCCAAGTATTTTTAAATTATATTTCTGATTTTAATAATTTGTCTGTTTAGTGGGAAGTCAGTATATTATACTTGTAAAAACATTTTTATTCAATATCTATATCAGTTCTATTTTAGTATTCAGTGCACAAAATATACCTGACCTATCACAAGGTTTGCACATGCTGTTTTCTTAAAGTCGCTTAGTTTACTTGAACATTTAATGTTTGAGACCTACTTGGGAAGACACGCTTTTGTATTAGTGCAGACCACTGATAATGATAAAAATAGATTTGTCTTTAGATCTGCCTTTGACTCAGTGTTGAGTCAAAGTTAACCAATTTTGTTGTATACATGAAGTACAATGACAATAAAGGCTATACTATGATACTACGTGTTGATTCTGGGTAACTGCCGGGATAGATTTTGGAAGTGGTTTGCCATTGCCTCCTTCCTAAGGCTGAGAGACATTTATTGGTCCAAGCTGGCTTTGTGCCTAATGTGAGACTGGAATTCACGCTCTTGGGCCAGTCACTCTATCTTTACCCTAGGAAGGAGGCAATGGCAAACCACTTCAAAAATTTTGCCAAGAAAACAGACATCTCCACAAAGTTGTCAGAAATAAAAAATCCCCCCAAACCTGACTCAAGGACAAACACAACAAAACCAAAACCCTACTATTTCATTTTCTCTAAGTTAAGTAATGGTTCCTTTTTTCGAATTGGCTCTTAACTTAAGCATTTTGCAGAAATCCTACTTGCTTTAGTTCTCTCATATATCATTTCATTGAAAGTCCTGATATAATCTCTTTCATTGAAGCTTTCCTGGAGTAACAACTTTTAAACAGCTTATTGGATTTAATGCTGTTCCTAAAATGAATACCCAAAGATCATTTTGCAGGAAGTTGACTCCCAGTTTGTTTGCATAGTGAAAGGAGAAGCAAGCTATATGAAGACATCAGGGGTTGCTGAAAGAAAGGCAGTCTCAGTATGGCAGTGAAGTCCTTGCATTTACAGCTGTTAAAACGGAAAGTGATATTTGCTCATTTTAATCTTTCTCTTTCTCTCTCTTTTCATTCCCACTTCCCTTCTTATTCCAAAGGCCTGTATAGATGAAAACCTGGACATGGTAAAATTTCTGGTAGAATATGGAGCCAATGTAAATCAGCAAGATAACGAGGGGTGGACCCCACTTCATGCAGTTGCATCTTGTGGCTATCTGAACATAGCAGAGTGAGTGAGTTTCAGTGTGATCTGGATACTAGAAAGAGTATTTGATTTATTTCAGTTTCAGATGTCGTGAGAGGGGCAATAATTTTAAATGAATTGCCAAGCAGGTATCCATGAGGCTATAGGTACGTTTCTGTGCATTCTGTTCTGCTGACAATATTTGTTGCTTTTGGTATGAGCCGAAAGCAACAAAAATGGTCAGCAGTCCTCTTAAGTCTTCAATGTAATTGATGGAATGCTCCAAATAAATAGAAAGATGAGATACAGACCAAATTAATAACAGGATCAAATGAATATAAAACAATAACCCAAACGTGTTAAAATATTGCAGTGGTAACTCTGATTTTAATACTATGGTCTCTCTCTAATTTACATTTTAAGGCACTTCAGCAATGCATAAAGTCTTAAATTTAGGATGATTATGTTGTGTTGGTATTATTATTTAGAACTTTACATTTTAGCAGCAATGAAAACACTACATGCAATTAATTCCTTAGAGAAATTATATGACAAGTAAATAGGATCTTTGATACCAAAAGACTCTATAACATCAGAGATGTCAAATTCTGGTTAACAGAATAGGTTCCAAATGCGTATCAGCTATTATTTGATTTTTATGGTGCTACAAAGGAAAAACTAATAGCAACAGTAGCAATACAGGTGGTCTTTATTTCTTTATTCACTAAATTGTTCTGCCACCCATCTCACTGATACAGCAACTGTGGGTGGCTTAGAATATAATAAAAAAGTAAAAAAGGTAATACAAAACAATTAAAATTATTAGGATTAAACAGGAAACTAAAGGAAGATGATGGCATGGGAATGGGGATCTTCCCTCTACCCTGTCAGCCATCCCTCAGTGTAGCACCAGGCCAACTGAAAGAACCAAGTTTTCAGGCTTTTCCAGAAGGCCAGGAATGTTGGGGGCGGATCTCACTTCAAGCAGGAACTATTCCAGAGGGCAGGGGCCACAGCAGATAAGGCTTTTCTTCCGAACCCCACCAGCTAAATTTTTTTGGCAGATGGGGTCCAAACTAGGCTTCTTGTGCTGGAGCAAGTGGGATGGGCTACTCCCACAAACTCCCATGCTCCTCAGATACCATGAATCCATGCCATAAAAGACTAATTAAAGCTAATGATCAACACCTTGAATTGGACCCACAGGTAAACTGGCAGCTCATGATGTTACATCTGCCACCTGAGAGGCCTCCAGAACTATCTGGAGCGTTTTTCATCAGTTGCATTCTGCATCAATGGTGGCTTCCAAATATTCAAAGTACTCCATGTAGAGCACATTGCAGTAGTTCAATTTAGATGTGATCAGACATGAATGACTCTCTGCAGGGCCTCACAATCCAGGAAATGGTGCACCACATAAAACTCTTTGAGCAGAAGTGGTGAGGCTAGGAGAACCACCAGATAATGCATGGAATCCATATGGGAGAGTGCAACCCCATCCACAACTAAAGATCATAAACCCCCAGATTCAGGGCTCCTTGAACCCAAAGCTACTCCGTCTGACCAGGGTTTAGCTGAAGCCTATGGTCCCCCATGCAGTTCCCCACAGCCTCCAGATACCTTGAGAGGACAACTTATCACATCACTTGGATCACCAGGATAGAGATGCAAAGTTGAGTATCATCAGCATATTGATGATACCTCATTCAACGCCCACTCATTCAGCAACTGTTCATATTTACTATAGAGCTGAATGAGGAGCACTTACGAAGGATCCTCATAGTTGTGGCCATTGCAGTGTCCTCATAGTCATGTGATTACAATTCAGGCACTTGGCAACTGGCTTGCAATTATGATCATCTGACCATTTACGACCTTCACTGCTGGTTTCTAACAAGCAGAGTCAAGGAGGAAGCCACTAGAAGGTTGCAAATGTTAATCATGTGACAGCAGAACTCTGTGACCATATGAGATTTGCCTAATGAGAACAACTGGCACTGCTATTATAAATCAGCACAATTATGTGGTGTCATTCCTTACAAGTCCTGTTCCCAATTACTGTTAGTAAGCAAGAACTATCTGTAATAAAGCAAAGCCTAACCTTAATCTTCTGATAAGGTTGATGAACCTCTGATAAGAAACATTCCCCAATTCCCTTACCCAAGCAGGAAAAATGGGTTGAGGATTCCAGCCCAGTCTCCACTGGTAATATCATTATAGCACATTATTGTCCTACTCTTGGGTTCCTTGGTTTCTGGGAAATGGTATGGTCCTTAGCTTTAGAAAGTTCTTATTCTACCCATTATTACAGCATTAATAATAGGAATATAACACTTTAAGAAGTATGCCACTTTAAAGAATGCTTCTTTGAAAACAAGAGTTATTGCAATGGGATGGGATGGTAAATTCCATATTTGCCAGTCTTTATCAGCTTTGATAAATATAAGGATACAGTGACCCAGTGAAATGATATGAATCGTTGCTTTTACTGTGGGAACCATTTGAGATGTAAGGAATGCAAACTTCACAAATTAATAAGTGGAAACTGTTGTACATATTTGCCCTGGAAGTATGTTTCACTAAACTCAGGAGGACTTATTTCTGAGAATATATGATTGCATTGTAATATTTGATAATGATCTTTATAATATTGCAATGGCAAGAGGAGTTTGAGATGAGAATATATACCGGTAAATTAGCCAAACCATAAGAATCAGCTCAGCTTTTTGAACTGTAATCTTCTTTCGTATAGAAGGGTTGGATGAACCAGAGATGCATATTGGGGAAAAATGATTCTTTTACATTGAAAAATAATGAAATAGTTCAATATTACTAACATGGGAAAAAATTCCTTGGTTATTTCCAAAAAGTTATAGATTTATTACAGTTACTCAATTAACCGAGAAATTAACTATCACTGCTTCTTTCCTGTGATGGAAGATTTCTTGCCTGGTGACTTGCCTTATTTGAGGGCCATATAAATTAAACCTGGGTTGAAGTTGAGTCTCACTTATTTTTTCATCCATCTAGGTACTTGATAAATCATGGGGCCAATGTTGCTGCTGTGAACAGTGAAGGTGAAGTCCCAGCTGACCTTGCAGAGGAAGCAGCCATGAAAGATTTGCTTTTGGAACAAGTAAAGAAACAAGGTAAGACAACTTTGCATCTCCTTATCATTAGATTTTGTTTGATGGATTTTCTTCTTCTTCTTCTTTCTTCCAGAACAGAGATGCGTGACAATTCTTAAATTTGGCTCCACATCTTATTATGATTTTTAGAAAGGAAAATAAATATTCTGGAAATATATAAAAATATTTCATTTGTAATAGGTAATTTATTGTAGAATGAGTTTTGTATGATGAACATATATGTGTAAAACAAAGTTTTACCCCAACATGTTGATTTTCTGTGAGATACTTACAAATGATGATCATCATCCATTTTTTTCCCAACATATTTTTGGTAATTACAGCTTGAACTCTCATTCACTCTTTTCTGAAATAGACATTCTAAGTATACTCTGAAGAGGAGAAACCGAGCTTGATGACAGACATATGGAAAATGTTGCTTTATATTTCATATGAAATTATAAAGTATAATTTTATATAGGCAGCTAGTCCATTGACCCCTGAGAATTTTTTTTACAATTTGGTGATTGGCCACTTAGTGTATAGGAAATATGGATGGTTGCCCAAAAGCTATAAAGAAAAGTACTATGGAAAGTTCAGTTCTTTCCAATTACAGTATGTTATCTTAGAAATGAAGCCAATTTGATTCTCCTCAGCTGATAAAAAGCTAAATTTTTCGTGATGGTGTTTTAGATGTCTGCGAAGTATTTGTTCCATTCGTTTCTAAATGTTTAATTTTCTGTGGAATCTCTTTTAAGTTTTAAATAAAATGTGTCATTGTAGAAGTGTGACTCATAATAATAGTTTTATATCATAATAACTAAATGCTAGTTGGTTTATTCTTCTCCTGAACAAACTTAGTATAAAAAAATGTTCCATTCCACAAAAATTCATATGAAAACATCTTGATATTTTGACTAGAGAAACGCTGAAATAGATAGTTTTCACTACTACATCCCCGTCCCCCTGTCCCCAATTTTTGGTGTGTTAAGAATGTATATAAGTTTCCCAATAAGGAAACCTACTATTTTTGTTTGTTTGTTTGTTTGTTTAGGAAATTTATATTGTCGCCTATTCACACCTGGTGACTCAAGGCAGTTTACAGAATATGCTTTGGAAGTGGGAATTTTAGTAGATTTATTTCACCCCGTGAGATGAAAATTGAGTTTTCTATCGAGATTGTAATTTTTGGCAAGTATTCCCTGTACAAGCACCTCAGTATTTTGTTGATGATGAGGAATACTCATTGGTCATACTAACTAGCAATTGTGGCAGTTGTTCTTCAGCATGACTTCAAATCAGCAGGTGTTGTTCAATAGAATTATAAAAAAGTTATGTTCCTAAGAACAAAAAAAAAAAGTTTTTAAAAATATGTAGTCAAAAAAATCTTAATTCTACTCCCATTGCAATAATGTGGATATTTACCTCCACTTCCCTTTTATCATTTTTTGTTCTACCTCGAGATTTTTTTACACCTGCAGTCTGTTTCTCCAGGGGTGGATCTTGATCAGGCCAGAAAAGCAGAAGAACAACAAATGTTGCAGGATGCCCGACAGTGGCTAAATAGAAGGAAAATTGAAGAGAAGAAGCACCCTCGAACAGGGGCTACTGCTCTCCATGTAGCGGCAGCTAAAGGCTACTGTGAGGTGATGAGGTATTGATCTCTTTTCAGTCTTTTCTATACTAAACTATGGGAATAATTGTAACCAAAAAGTGTTACGTGGCTGGGTTCAAATATACTACGAGCCATAATGTAGTTGGTTAACTTTTAGCTCATTATGTCATTTATTTATATTTTTTATAGGGTTGCTCATCTCATAACAGTGACTCTGGATAGGATTCAAGATTTAAAACATAAATAGCACATTGCCACCCAAGCTTAAAAATCACAAATCATTAAAAACCACCTCACCAGCAGAGTTCATATAACCAAATCCTGGCCCAAATGCCTGGGAAAAAACAACCAGGTTTTCAGAACCTTTCAAAAGGTTTATGGGACTAGAATTCCAGAGGGAAGGTGTTGTACAGAGCAGGTACTTTCACAGAGTAGCTACCATAATTATATATAATTAATATTACATGCTTCCTGCTAGGTTATGGCAGTGAGCAAGGAGAAGTGACAAAGAACGGGTGGGGAGTTGTGGAAGATGAAGCAAGGCAGGGGCACCTTCTTCACCCCAGCTTATCTGGGGGCCCTTCAACATCAGGGAAGCCACATCCATTCACTAACCTGCTTTCCAGCTCCATTCTCCATCACCATGTGCAGATCAACTAAAATAGTCTGTGGGACTATGGTTAACAAAAAAAAATCTTCCAACTTCTCACAAAAAAAAAGAGGTTGGAAGGTCTGAACTATTTTTTTTATCATAGTCCCGCAAACTAATTTGGTTGCCCTGCACCCAGTGATGGAGAACAGTGCATGTGTGCATATACCCACCGGGATGGCGTGGGCTGGGTCAAAGTGACGCGGGCTGGACCCTTAAAGTTTTCAGGATCACCATGTGGGCTGTATCTGACCTCATTGCAGGCCATATGTGGCCCGTGGGCCTTGAGTTTGACACCCCTGCAACAACAGGAATGGTGAACAGTTGTCTGTCTCTTTTTAAATGGCATAGATACCGTAGCTACATCAAACTTAATAAATACAAATTAGGGTTCTACTTGTAAGAAAAGAGGCATACCCACACACTACAGTGATTTTTGCTATATAGAAATAAGATTTGCTTGTTTTATCAACTTCAGAGAAAATATCAGTTAACTTGCGTGTAACATTTGCCTGCTTTTTTGCTACTGTTCTAGGACTTGTCGCATACTACAAACTAGAATGGCAGTATTGGAAGCATCAGTATTTGAGAAACTTTATTGAACAACACACTTTCTTTGTTCATTAAGTGTTCCAATTTTAGGGAAGCAGAACCTTTTGATCTCAGTTTTTGAAAGCTTGCTTTCTGCATTTGCCAGTGCTGTGGAACCATTTTACAGTAATGCAAGTTTATGCATTTCTTTTATTCCTTTATTACTTCCATTCAGGAAATGTCATATGTCTTATGTTTGAACATTTCATAGACATAGAATGATTTAATTTTCAGAGACATCAGTACTAAGAGATCCTGGAATCTCTGAAATTTATTATTTTTATTGCGCCTTGTAAGAGTTTTTCCAGTGACATGGAAGGGGACTGAGTTCTAGTTCTTTACAACAATTCCTCCTAGGCTCACTTACTTGATTTTAGATTCTTTCAAAACTAATGTGATAGCACTTATGACTTGATTTATGCAGTACTGATGTGATTTGGAACTGACCTCCAGTTGAAGCAATGCTGCAATTGTTTATGTGTCCTGTATCATTCATTAAGTTCATTAATATATGCATGTAGGCCATTTTTGGGGTAGTAGTAAGAAAGTAACATTAACTGTCACTTGAAACAGAATGTTGCTATAACTTGCTTAATCCCTCCATCTGTCAGTGTTGGAGAGCAACTGTCCCACTCCGTAAGGGATATCAAATGGAGAATTAGCATTGACCTGTTACATAAACATAAGACAGCAAGGTTTGACCCTCTCTTGAATGCCTCTGACCCTTATCTAGTCTTTCCCAGATGAATTTGCCAGTCTGGGAAGATTTCTATGAACTTGGCATAGAACAATAAAGTAGCTAGTTTAAACTCTATATGTGTGTTAGCTTAAACTCTACAACTTCAGAACAATGCCTCCCACCCCCAACAACTTGCTACCCAGAAGGATTTGTGATGGAATGTAATCTGAATTCCTAGGAGAGCAGGACTGCTTGCCAGAGGGCAAAGAAGTGGAAGAGCTTGGAAAGTTTATTTGACATGAAGAGGGTTAAAATGACTCCTCCCTAGCTATTCCCAGGGTATATCTGTAGTTGTGCAAATAATAGCTTGAGGCTGGCAAGATCCTGTCTATAGGTAAAGAACAATAAAGGAAACAACTCTTAAGTAACTTTACATGTCATTCTTGGTTCTTGGGGCCTGACAGGATTGATGGTAATATCACTCTCGCCATACCAAAGACTTTCACTACTTGAACCTAACAGTTCCCCCTCCATGCCAGTTATCTCGATCCTTTCCAGTCAGGCTTCAGACCTGGCTGCAGCACAGAAACCGCTTTGGTCGCGTTGACCGATGATCTTTGGAGAGCCAGGGATGGAGGCCATGCCTCCATCCTGGTGCTCCTTGACCTCTCAGCGGCTTTTGATACCATCAACCATGGTATCCTTCTGCGACGACTGCGGGAGGTGGGGGTGGGAGGCGCTGTTCTACAGTGGTTCTCCTCCTACCTCTCGGACAGGTCGCAGTCGGTGTTAGTTGGGGAGCAGAGATCGACCCCTAGGCCCCTAACGTATGGGGTGCCGCAGGGTTTGGTCCTGTCCCCCTTACTTTTCAACATCTACATGAAACCGCTGGGTGAGATCATTCGATGGCACGGGATAAAATACCACCAATATGCGGACGATACCCAGTTGTATCTGTCCGCCCCGTGCCAACTCAACGAAGCGATGGATGTGAGATGGATGTGATGAACCAGGGTCTGGAGGCTGTTAAAGACTGGATGGGGGTCAACAAGCTTGTGCTCAATCCAGAAAAGACCGAGTGGCTGCTGTGTTTCCCTCCCGCGAATTGGCCAAGTGTTCCATCTCTCAGGCTGGGGGGTCAAATTATACGCCCCTCAGACAGGGTTCACAACTTGGGAGTCCTCCTGGACCCACAGCTGACCTTCGAACATCATTTGTCAGCTGTGACCAGGGGGGCATTTGCCCAGGTTCGCCTGGTACACCAGTTGCGTCCCTACCTGAACCGGGAGGCCCTCACAACAGTCACTCGTGCCCTTGTGACCTCTAGGCTGGAATACTGCAATGTGCTCTACATGGGGCTGCCCTTGAAGAGCATTCGGCAACTTCAGCTAGTCCAGAATGCGGCCGCGCGAGCGATTGTGGGTGCACCTCGCTTCACCCACGTTACACCTATCCTCCGCGAGCTGCACTGGCTGCCTGTCGATCTCCGGGTGCGCTTCAAGGTGCTACTTATCACCTATAAAGCCCTTCATGGTAGTGGGCCTGAGTATTTGAGAGACCGCCTACTGCCAATTACCTCTACTAGACCGATACGATCGCATCGATTAGGCCTCCTCCGAATTCCATCTACTAGCCAGTGCAAACTGGCAACTACCCGGAGGAGAGCCTTCTCGGTGGCTGCTCCGACCCTCTGGAATGAACTCCCCGTGGAGATTCGGACCCTCACCACCCTCCAATCCTTCCGCGCCGCTTTGAAGATCTGGCTGTCCCGGCTGGCCTGGGGTTAAGATTCCAACCCCACCCGAATTGTGTGACTGTTGTGCTCTCTTTTAATATGTTGTATTGTTTCCATATTGGAATACTGTTTGTCTTTCCCCCCCTCCCTTTTTGAATTGTGAGCCGCCCTGAGTCCCCCCAGGGAAAAGGGCGGCATACAAATAAAGGAAATTCAAATTCAAATTCATGCCTATTAGTGATATGTGGACCTAGATCACACATGGCAGAATTCTTTTACAGAGGATGCTCTTCATTTTAACAAGTTCCCAGAATTAGACAAATCTCAGATGTTATCACAGGATGCCATCTCTTCAGAGTCTAGCCAGCCAGCCAGCCGGCCGGCCGGCCAGCCAGCCAGCCAGCCAGCCAGCCAGCCAGCCAGCCAGCCAGCCAGCCAGCCAGCCAGCCAGCCAGCCAGCCAGCCAGCCAGCCAGCCAGCCAGTGTTTAACCCCAAATGAGCTGTAATGATTTTATCAATAAAGTGCTTTTAGACAATAAAGTCTAAGAGGTCAATACTAAGTTCTTTTGTCCCATTTGTATCCAAAAATGGCAATGTGGTTGAATGGCATTCCACTAATACCCTAGATGCCAAGAAGCACCAACTTTTTGCTACACTTGACATAGTTTAGACTCAGATATGAGCTTATTGTATACCATGGCCAATTGTGTTTGTTATTTGTTTTCTGCAGCATTGCTTTATATGCCCCTTACTTTGATTTGTCTCCCAGAGCATCCCAAGGCCCTGGATCAGCAGATCGAAAGAAGCCACTTGAAAACTATCTTATCTAGTGCCTTCAACTTGCCTATATTGTGTTACTTAGTTAGGTGCTGAATAGAATGTCTGTTAAATTGCCTGCTCATTTCCTAAGCACTCTCTGAAAGTCAAGTGGGCATTTTAATGATCTCTGAAGATTTTGGTAGGACTAACAAATCATGATTACAAGAAAGTAATCTGACCATGCCAATGGGTTTAGTATAATACCATCTGCTATCAGAATCCCATTGGCTCTTAGTTCAAGACTAGATCCAGATTATGTGAATCAGACCTGTTATATAATCTGGATTGATTTTACACCCTTTGTTGTCATGGTGGCCATGAAATGCTAAACTGCTTTATCCCCAGATTATGCTAAGAAAGACTTGATCCAGAAGAAGGAACAACTAGAGATAAAATATTTGCAAGTCTTAGATTTAATTTCAGACTTGGCTGGAGATGACGTCTGAATATATTTGTGCTGAACTGCAGCTAAATTAGTCCATGGTGGTCTAACATGATAATTTTAAATGTTATTGTGCAGAAGTTAATCCACAAGATAATGCCAATGCCTCAGCTTTGGCTCATTGTTCTGAGATTTGCTTCTGCTTGACTAAAGCATTTCCTAAAAATGTGGTTGTGCTCTCTTTTTTATCAGATTCTTCAATTCCATCTGTAAGGTTGATCATTAATTACCATCATCATTAGGAAGAAGCTATTTTACCCTTTACCTTAAACTTGATTTCTCTTTTACCATCTACAGCTGTCCACTTGATCACACTAATCTCTGTCATGGGATAAGTTTCATTCACAAATGCACTGCATGCTGCTTATAGTGTTTACTAACTTACAAGACTGAATTGCTGCCATCTTTACTATTTTTCCCTTAGACTCTTGATCCAAGCTGGGTTTAATATAAATGTTCAGGACAATGATGGATGGACACCACTCCATGCTGCTGCACACTGGGGGGTGAAAGAAGCTTGCACTATCTTGGCTGAAGCACTCTGTGATATGGACATCAGGAATAAACTGGTTAGTGAGTCCTAGACTAGCAATATACCATAAATATTCCCAGAACAGAAGGAAGGTTTTTTAAAAGAAATGTTGACTACGTGAGCTAAACAAACTTTAAAATTGATTTATGTTATTATCTGTGGTTCAGCATTACTCAACAGTTAAATAGATTGTGTTAAGTAAATTTTATGCTGTGTCAGCTAAAAATGCATTCTGTATGCTGTTTAAAATACTATTTTTCTTCTATTATGTTTATTTTTAAATTGTAAATTTAACCTGACCATGACAATGGATTTACTGTAATAGGTTCACTTAATATTTTCAGGGCCAACAGCATAAACAAAAATATTTGTTCTTTATAAAATGAGTATTATAAAATCTCTTTTTGATATTCTTCCCATTTTGAGAAAGGATCCAAGTCTATACAGGAGAAAATGATGGGTAAACTGCTATTGGGCAAAACCAATTTTGCTATAAATATAATATATAGTAAAATCAGGCATATAGAGAGTTAAGGAAATAATGAAAAAGAGGCAAAGGGAACTTAACAAGAAAGCATGATAACAATGGTGATCTTTTAAGATAATTTTTTGTGGTGAAACTTTTAAGATAATTTTAGCACAACATCTAGATTTTCTGCTAACAGTCCTGAAACCAGTGGTTCATATGGATGTTGCAATTCCCTGCAAGGCAACAAATTCGGTGGTCAATTGAAGAATGAATGGAACATCTATGTCTCGTATGGTATATAGAGGCAGTTTTTGGGAAAAAATAATCCCCCCAATTCAATTCAATCATCGCACATGGATTCAATGAAGCTAATTTATCTGACAATAGAAATGTCTCTGGACTGGGCCATCACTCCTCTGAAAAGTTCTGATTTGTTTTCTGTTTTTTTTATTGATACTCTTGTGAATAGTCTGGTTGATAAAGATAACTTGGAAATCAGTAAGCATTCTTCTTTTGTTACTTGGGAGCTTTATTTCCTACTCTCTAAGACACAAATGCACACCGTAGGTTGTCATCTGCTTCTTGTTTTGTTTTCTTTGTGACGGGGGTTGTAACTAATGAGAATTTCAGAGTTGGTGTATACATTTTTATGAAAATAGTGATATATTAATCCGTAGACTACTGAAACTTTAGTTGTGATTAACTTTACATAGCCAAAATGATGCATCGTAGGGCAACAATTTTTAAACCAATATACCTCAAATGAGCGAATGTGTTTTTTTTTTTCATTTTCAACATTCCACAACTATTTCCCAGCCAGACTCGCAATCCCTCACTCCCTTCCCGACCCAGCAGCAATGAATTGACTCATTGCGTGGCTCTTAAAGAAAAACCAACTTTCAAATGCAAGAAGAAAAGGCTGGATATTTTTATTGTTTTAGTTGACCCTTCTCTGGCACACAAACATGCCCTGTGTCACTGGTTAAAAAATAAATAAAATTATATCACCACCAAGAGAAATGGTTGTGGTTTCATAGTCAAGAGATGACTCCAAATATCAAGATGCAGTAAGGAAGAGAGAGGTGAAGAAACTGAGAATGAAAAGGCTGCACATCTCCAGAATTACAAGAAAAGGTACAGAGTAAGGAAGCAAGAAAAGATGGAAGAGGAAAGGGATCAACTCAGTATGTGACAAATATTAATTACTGCAGGGGTTCATCAATATGACAATACCTGCCTTCAACAAGACCTCAACAGAGAAAGAGTGAGGCAAAAAGCCTGACTTGCACAATGTAATATTTTTGTTGATATTGGCACATTGGCCAAAGAGTCTGCCACTGTCCTTCCCTGGAAAAACTGCCAGTTTCTGGAAAATCAGGATAGATAATTGGCATTCTCTGTGTTATGAACTCCTCAATTAATGTAGCAGTGATAAATCTATAGTCTTGCTACTCATCTTTCTTCTTTAATAAAAAGATATTTTCTTAATTTTAAAACCCAAACAATAGCAATCCGCCATGATCATTCTGTTTCTGTGTTAAGGTAAGGAAATATCTCTGAAAGGATGACCTAATGGGTCATGGCTTGTCTAGCATACTGCTAAAATTCTTGTGTGTTTGATGGTTTGTAATTCTCAATTGGGCAAAATGGTGCATTATATGACAGTTTTTGAATTGACATATCTCAAATGGTCTACGTTACAGAATGCATCCAAAATCTGGGACTCATGTCTTCAGTGAGTTTGAAATTTGGCAAAGTTAGTCTGTGCTGCTGTGCTTTGTTGGTCAGCTGAGGTCACATGGCTTTCCAATACACCCTGCCAGGAAAGCCAATGGGGAAGCTGGCAGGAAGTCATTGCCCCTCCCACTCCTTTTTTGCCCACTTGGGGTCATTCTGTTTAGATAAGGAAATACCTCTGAAATGATGGCACAATTAAGATTAGCACAGGTATAATCTTTAACCATGGACTAATATGGAGAAGTTGTCACAGAAAAAAAAATGGAAATTGGATTTGGAATATTGTATCTGCTCTAATTCACCTGATACAATATATAATTTTGATACTATTACTGTACTCTTTTTTATTGGACGTAACAGTATATGACATTTTGATATCCCAATATGTCTAGTAGCCATATATTTTCAGCTCCATACTTTTCTCTGGCTATATGATGAAAAATATAGTAAAATATAAGCTAATTTGGGAACTAGTACAATTTAAAATACATGGAAAGCATTTTTGAGAAAAAAGAGTTAACCTTGAAGTTTTTGCCACTTCTTGCTAAGTAGTTTTGCATATTTTTAAATTTGTTATTCACAAAGAAATAAAAAAATCTTTTTCTCGTGTTAAATAAATGCCAAATCCAGAATAAATGTTTGCTGTTGTTATACATGCCTTTAGGGTCAAACACCATTTGATGTTGCTGATGAGGGATTGGTTGAACACTTAGAGATGCTGCAGAAGAAACAGAATATGGTAGGTTCTGTGTATCCCTTTTAATCAAAGAATTTCATGCATATTCTTATGCTTAGGTAATGCAATGCAATGAAATGTGTGTTTTGTGATAGTTTAAAAACGTAAAAATAACATTGGTAAATTTACTTTTTTGACTGATTATGTGCCATTTTTCTTAGTGACCACAGACATAAATATTTTCTAGAGCAATCTGCCCCTAACCTTCAGATCTTCCAATACTGCACTCATCATAGTGCACTGTGACTGAGTCCATCCACTTTGCTGCTAATCATTCTCTTTTCATTCCTCCCACCTTTCCTAGCATTAGAACCTTCTGTGAGGAACTAGCTCTCCACATGATGTGTTACAAGTAGTATAATCACTGGTACTCAGGTGACAATTCTGACTTGATTTGTTCAGTGATTCATTTGTTTGTTTCCTTGGTTGTCCACAGTATTTTCGGGAGTTTTCTCTGACATCAAACTTAGAAGTCTCAGTACTTTTTCTATCCCACCTCTTTGAAGTTCACTTTTCATTTCCGTACAGTCATAGGGAATAGACCCATCACAGTATTTGAATATCTTTTCATGGCCACTGTAAAAGAAGATGAATGCGAATTTAAAATGGCTTGTTTCCCAAGGAAGCAGTATATGAGAGAGAGAGAGGGAGGGGGAGAAGCGGAGAGAGAGAAAGAGAAATATAGATATGCACTGCTCATTTTCCCTACATTGCAATTGTCATGGCTCAACTATCCAAACTTCATGAGCTAAAAGTCTGACATTTTTTTGGGAGGGAGAGATTGGAATGTAAAGAAAGGGGGGGGGATCCTACTCAGGCAGGAAACCCTATACCATTTCAGACCTATGGTTGTCCAATCTCTTCTTAAAAACCTGCAGTGTTTCAGCATTCACAACTACTGGAGGCAAATTGTTCCACTGATTAATTGTTCTAACTGTCAGGAAATTTTCCTTAGTTCTAAGCTGGTTCTCTCCTTGGTTAGTTTTCATTCATTGCTTCTTGTCTTACCATGGTGCTTTGAAAAATATTCTACCTTCAGATGCGTTGGAGAATATTGGTTCTTTGGTTTCATATTTCAAAAGCAGATTATTATGAGGTACTGGGGTTGGACTAGAAATGCTTTGATGTTTTTGTTGTGAAAAACATAGTGAGTGACTCAATACAGGTTGTTTTATGTCTGTATCTGAGTTTTATGTATTTCTCTTAATAAATTCTCACTACCTTAAACAAAAAGGAAGTAAGTGCTTAAAAGAGTTGCAATTCTGTCATTTGCCTATTCTAACATGCTAGACCATAAGACAACAAGTAACAGTTTGCTAATATATTTTTCCAATTACATTTTTGACAGCTGCGTAGTGAAGAATCAAACAAATTAATTGAAGCTGATATGAATGGTAAAGTTCAAAGTGGACTTTTCAAAAAGTAAGATTCCCTGTCCAAAATGTTTTTGTGTTTATTGTGAAATTTGATGTTAAATTAATGAGGTGGAAGAAGCGAGCACTAGAGGTTGGTGCATAAGACTAGAATCCCAAAAAATTGATTCAGTTCCCCATCAGGTGTGGATCTCACTAAGTGGGTTTGGGTCAGTCATTATTTCTTAGCTCAGCCTACTATACCAAGTAGTTCTTAAGAGGAATAAAGTAAGAGGGAATGTGATGCCTTGACTTCCTTGAAAAATAGTAGAATATAAATGCTATAAATTAATATAATATAATTTAATTTGAGCTGCTAAAATTCATGTTCTTAAACAGTTTTTTTGTTTGAAGTTATGCTAACATTTTAATGCTACTTTATCAAAAAAAATGCATGCATAGCCTTATGGAGGCTTATAGAGTGCTGCTGGGGGCTGGGGGGGGGGGAATGGCCCTTTTTTTGCCCATTTCTACCCTCCCCAGCCCCCAGGAGCTGTCTAAAAGCCTCCATAAGGCTATGCACTGCCATTTTGGTGAAGGGGCGGGGCTTTAGGAGGCAAAAAATGCTGTATTCGGTCTATAAGATGCTCCCAGATTTACAGCCTCTTTTTAGAGGAAAAAAGGTGCTTCTTATACTCCGAAAAATACGGTGGCTTTCTCTTCCTGCCTCATTATATTCATAAAAGCTATAAACTTGTGATACTGAAATGCGGGCCATGAATTTTAATAAGAGCAATTAGTCAATCACTCTACTTTTCCGCAGAAATTATTTAATTTGTGACAATCCTACATTTTCAATTTCTTAACCCATCTAGTTACTTTGATTTTTTGTTGTTGTTTTAAATACTCAGCAAAGAGAAAATTATTTATGAAGCAGATACTTTGAAATCGTTAGAGACCGAAGAAGAGAACAAGGAATCTAGTAGTTCCAGCTCCGAGGAAGAGGAAGAAGCTGAAGAAGATGAAGTTTCAGAGTCAGATACTGAAAAGGAGGCAGGTAATATATTTATTTATTTAAATAAATAAGTAATGTAATATATTTAAAACAGATATTCTTTTCCTTCTTTTTTGAGCAAGAGAATTCTATGAAGCTGAATTGTTGAAGTCATTTTCAGCACTTTTATGTAAGCCTATAGCTTTAGGCTTATGAGCTTCGGTGGCACAGTGGTTAGAGTGTAGTACTGCAAGCCACTTCTGCTGACTACTGGTTGCCTGCAATTTGGCAGTTCAAATTCCACTAGGTTCAAGGCTGACTCAGCCTTCCATCCTTCTGAAGTGGGTAAACTGAGGACCCACTGTAAAATCTCTTAGAGAGGGCTGTAAAGCACTATGAAGCAGTGTATAAGCCTAAGTGCTAAGTGCTATTTAGACAGTTCAAATTCATAGTGCTGCTAATTAAGATTGATAATGTGAAATCCCTATTTTAAAATTAAAGAGTGTTTAATCCATCCCATCTCCCAGGTTTCTATCTCTACTTTTCTGTACCCACCAACGGCATTCCATTGCCATTAAGTAAATTTAAACCTGTTTGCTCCCCTTTGAGGGTTTTTTCTTATGACAGTAACCTAGTTACACTTAGCCCACTTAGTTAGTAATCTATCTACTCTGTTTACTAGCAATTCGGCGGAAGCAGCCTGCAATACTGCATTCTAACCACTGCGCCACTGTGGCTCATGAAAATAATCCTGTTTCAGTTCTTCTCTGTTTTTATTGATCTCATGTGGTCATGTGGTCGGTGGGTCATATGACTGGCTGGTTGGTTGCTTGATTGATATGGCTTATTATGGGTTCCTAGTTGACATGCTTGTTGATAGATCCATTAGTTGAATACAAGGCTTTGATAAATTTGGGTGCATGGCATGTAGTGGCATAGCCCATGATTCTTGTTCTGTCATAACACAGCATAAAGAGAAATTCATCAAGGCCTGATATTTAACTAAAAAAATCTATCAACAAACATGTCAGCTTTGGAGCCAGCCTACGAACCCATAAGGAGCAGTATCAATTGAGTGACTAACCAACGGCGCTGACTACCTCTTCACCTGATTACTTTCACACATAATGACATACCAGTCACATGGCATGGCCAGCCAGACACATGATCCACTGACCGCATGACCACATGAGATAAATAAAATCAGAGAAGAACTGAAATAAGATGCTTCAACCGAAGCTCCACTGGGGGTATCACCTAGCCTGGTGATGAAATGTTTGAAAGCTAAACAGCAAGCTTGGAAAACAAAGCACCACCATCATCTACCATTCGAACTACAAATATTTCCAATCATTTTACATGAACAGCGTCAAGAATCAGCATCTATGGAATACAAATGATTATGAAACTTCACAAGATTTTGTAGTCTGAATGCAGAAAAACCTGTTCCAAGTAAGAGGCTGCTTTCTGCTTTGAAAGTGGCCTGGGTTTTCTTAAATTTAAATAGCCAAAACAGCAGTTTCATGGAGGTTCATATTTGGAATGATTTTACACATCCCTTTGAAATCCCCACCCACTTTCCCCAGGAAGAACCTGGAATTTCATAATTCATTAATCAGGAGAGCATTGATGACAATGATTCATTGCACCCCTTCTCCTTTGGTAGGCAGATAGTAAGTAATGCTCAAATCTATTGAACAGTCACAATTAAGCATACTTCTTCACATAGTAAATGACTGCTTACAGCAGTGGGTTTTTTTTTCCTGAAAAATTACACCTCTTCCGTTGCTTTTCTTAGATACATTACATACATTTTGAATGCACATGGTGTTGCTGCATAAATTTAGGAGACTTCTAACTACATATTTTTCTAGATTAAAAATTGAAAGACTGCACAAGATATATTGCTGCAGTGCAGCATTATATTAGGATTTTGTATTATTAATTGTAGCATCAAAACAAGTAATTACTCAGAATATAGAATTAAGGGCAAAAACCTATGGTATGGATATGCATAATTTATCAGTTTCATCTCTGAACTCCTAATTTGAACATGCATAAGCTTGGGAAATGTTGGTGCTATTTGTCACCTTGGAAAATTATTTGCTTCTACAGAGCAAATTCTACTGAGTTATTCTTTTAATAAAAGAAATGTAAGTTTCACTTAATTCTTGTGGTCCCTTTTCAAGTAGCTTCAAGCAGTATCTGGCTGGCCAATATTGTTGATACCAACTTTCAGATATACAGCATTATAAATGCATGCATGCTAGAACTTCTTGCAGTTTCATATGGGCATTCACATTTTATGTGCATCTTCTAAAACAATACTTTTTCTACAAAGGCCTTAATAATATTTTGCAAGATGTGCAGTTTGTAGGGTTTTTGAGGGGGTAGGTAGACAGGAGGATGCATGTATACCCATGTCTGGTATTCAGATTTATACAATTTTGCCTTCATCTCTTATCAAAGCCTTCTGCATTCCCAGAAATTGGTGCTTGACAATGTTCTTATCATTTATTGCCATCTTATGAAATGTACTAAAATTTGACTTAATATTTCCTTAGTACTTAATGTTTAGCTCTTTTTAAAGGCCTGATGAAAATTTATTTTAAAGATAAAGTTCAGTCTAAAATAGACTGGAACAAAGTGCAGCATCCACACAAAAAAAGTTGCCTTTTCATTCATGTATAAATCTCGGAACCAGTTTCAAACTATTTTTTAATCATAAATTCAAGCACAACAATTATTTGATAATTCAATCATGACCTACATTAAAGTACTTTCGTATTTATTTAAATTTGGGGCCAAAGGTCTTCAGACTGAATGAATGAATTTATTAGTTCCTTGGCTTTTGTAGCCCTTTCTAAAATAATGTGTGGAAAATCAGTAGGTAGTTTAGAACAGTGTTTTTCAACCACTGTGCCGCGGCACACTAGTGTGCCGTGACATAGTGTGAGGTGTGCCGTGGGAAAAACACCCGCCGGCATTGCGTCCCAGCTGGCGGGCAGAGGCTGAGTCGGCCGGCCGGCCTCTCCCCGGCTACCTCGGCCGTGCCTGGTGGGGGGCAGGGAGGCGGCACGCTCCAGGCCACCCCGCGCCCCAGCCGCATCCCCGGGGCCGCAGGAGCCGCCAGTTCGGAGGAGCGTCGCATCTCATTGCCGGCCGCCTCCGGGATTGCTAAAAATAGCGGCGGGCGGAAGCAGGGAGGGTCTCGGGCTCCGTTGGAGGGCGGCCCCTCTGCGCTGTGCTCGGGCTGCTCTGGCGGCCGTCGGGCCCCGTTGGCCCCTCGGCGCTCTTGCCACGCGCGCCCCGCTCCCGCCCACTTCCCCCCTTGCCAACGTGGGGCCCTGGTCCCGGCGCCCGTTGGATTGGGCCTGGGGGCTTCCTCCTTGCAGGAAAGTGGCGGTGACTTTCTCTCGCTCGGTAACTCTGCCCCCCCCACCCGCCGGACGGAGGAGAGCTGGGGAAGCAGAGCGCGGGGTCACTGCCGCTCGTGGTCCCGGAAGCTCGCGCGGTGGCAGCTTCAGCCTCCTCCGTTCAGCTTTCTGGCCCAGCCAGAGAGGAGCCCCGAGGGCCAGGGATGCAGCTGCAGCTTCTGCCGCTTTCTTTGAAAACAAAGATTGACAGGGAAGTTCCCCCTCTGAGACCATGGGAGTTAGGATCCCACCTCCACAGCCAGCCACAGGAAAGGCTCTTCAGGGGGTCCACTGAGAACCCAAGCCCAGGGCTGCTTTCTTTTTTTTATACACACACACACACACACACACACACACACACACACACACCATTTTCTAATGGTGGTGTGCCTCGTGATTTTTGTCATGAAAAAAGTGTGCCTTTGCACAAAAAAGGTTGAAAAACACTGGTTTAGAAAATTACTGGTACACATTGGCAACATTTTATTCAGACTATAGGACAAAGGCTTTTTAAATATATACTGATTAACATACAGTAACTCAAATGGACATATACTGGTATGTTTAACTGCAGCACTTCAAAAGAATGGGATTAGAATGCCCAGAACACATTGCTCAGTTAAATCTAGAATTATTGTAGAATGTCTGCAGATCTTTCATCCTCTGCTTCCCATCTTCTTAGAGAGCAAAGAAGAGTCTATTGCAAACCATTCCAATCATGAATCCAGAATTCTCATCACAGAACAAATACCACCCCCAGAACATAACATTTTTACTACTGCTCCTGCTCGAAAAGTAAGTAAACAGTGACTTAAGGTAAGAGGTTAGAGGTTAAATTTAAAGTTTTGTCCTATGAAGAATGACTTCTTAAATTCTATTAATTAAATGGAACTTACTTTATGTAAACTTTGAAAGAATGAATCCAAGTTCTATTTTGGAAAAGCATAGTTAAAAACCTGTTGCAGTACTGCAGTAGATAATTATCAAGAATTGACTTTGAGTTGATCGACATATTTGATGTTATTTATTTGGTTTTGAAGCAAAACAGTTGTTTCCTATACTTCTATAGTTTAATCAGCAACATAACATCAGAAAAAAGTTTAGTAAATATGCTTATTTTGTATATACTTAATTTTATACAGAAATATCAGACTGCAGGTGTCCCCCTCCAAAAAACCCTGATCTTAAATGGATTCATGTGCTTAATGGTGTTAATTTCAGTATTTGTTCATGTGTTGTCTCTGAAAAAAATCAAAGTCCCTAGGACAACTTTTCCCCCCTTAGTATAAATGTAACTATCTTCAGCATTTCCATTGAAAAATTTTATGCAACAGGAAAAACAATATAGATTGAAGAAAAAGAGAAAATGTTAAACAAAAATGATAAATAATGAAAATAAAAAAATAAAGAAGCAGCTCCTAATCTCCTTTTACAACAGTTACAAATACATTTATCATCTATCCCATTCTAAAGTTACATTATGATTCCATTCTTTCCACATTTTACACTTTCTAATCATGAGATCCATAAATCACCAATTCATTTTTTTCCATTTTCCACAAAAAGTCCATAAAGAGTTTCCAGTCAGTAATAAATGTACCGGTTATCTAAGGTATTTTCATCATAATTGAGTTACTATTGAGTATAGTACATGCACAGTCAGATTGGGAGAATTGATCTCCCCTGACATTAATTTAAACCATTAGTGAAATGTTTTTAATACTTACCTTTTCATTATGATGTTGTTTTTTAAATATTTTTTTAATCTTTAATTTAAAACAAATACAGCATCCTTCTTTACATGCTATAGAAAATATATCAGTTGGTTACAAAAAGACTTTTGTGCATCTCTTCAACAGTCAACAAACATAATTCATATTAACTTAAGTATTTTAACTCAAATATTTACACATTTAACCATCATTATATTTCCATTTTCATTTGACTATAATTGTTTAAGCATCCTTCATCATAAAATATACCAAAATTTAATACACAACCACATACTGACATACTGATTTTGTTTATATTGGATGATTCGTGCCTCATATCTTTCCATTTTTCTAGCTGTAGCTATTATCCGCTGTTTTACAATCTCTACAGCTTCATTGATGTTTCTTGTATCCAATCTATATCTTCTGATTAGCCGATCTATGGTTTTGTTGTTTTTAAGCCATTGCTCATGCATGTTCTTTAAGTTACTAGCATCTGCCCTTAATTTTTTGACTTTTTGTTCTAATCGGATATTCCACTTTGGCTTTGATGCTTTTTCTGTTATGTGACTAGGTACTTTGATTTTAATGCCTAGTTCATTAGTGACTATTACAGCTGCGCTGTACATTAACTGGTTCGTTTCCAAGATGGATCCCGATTCAATTGTTGAAAACACTGCATTAACCATTTTCATGATAGGGGCCAAAATTTTCTTAGGCACAGTTTTTAGTGATGGTAAACGTTGCCTTTCCTTATTAAGCAGAAAATGCTCCATGATCTTATCCTTCAATTCTTTTTGTTTTTGAGTTAGTTCATCAGTTGGTTCAGTGATAACTGGTTCTAGTGGTGGTGATGTTATTTCCTCCCTGAGAGCTTCTTCTGGGAGTTCTACTATAGTGTCTTTAGTTGTGTCTTGAATATCAGTTATTTCCGCTTGTGATATTGTTTTTTGGGTTTTGCAATTTGCCTGAATTTCCTCATGTTCAACTTCACTAAACACTTTATTCCGTATAATAAATCGCCTTTGATCTGCTAGTCGTTGTTCACTAACATTTGAATCTGGATATTGTTGTTTCCATAATTCATACATTCGCTTTAAATATCCTCTTTTTTCTGGCTCTGAGTTGTAGTAACAGGCCATTATGGCACGGTTTTCATTTGCACTATATTTTTGTCGTTTTGTTGGCTGGTCCACTTGTAGCCCACTTGTCGACGGATGTCCAGGGACCCCAACATCCGCCGCGGCACTTGTTAACCCGCGCGACGACCGATGCGGTATGGAATTCTTATTCGTTTTTTTCACCATATTGTATGGGTTGGCGGGTTTTTTTTTTACGGGACCAGATGCCAACCTGATCCCAACCTTCCTCCTTTCTCATCCGGGCTTGGGACCGGCAACGGCGGAGTTGTTATTATTATTATTATTATTATTATGCAATTGTATCACAGCGGCCAGTTGTTTCACCGGATTTGGCATTGGTTACTAGTCGGGCCCCACCCAGGGGCCTAGGACGTCATAACGTATTTTCGTAATATGCGTGCAGATCCAAGCAGTGCGGCTTTTTGCATTTGACTGATGGTGATTTTGTCAATTTTTAACTGTTTTAAATGTAATTCCAGTGCTTTTGGAATAGCACCCAGTGTGCCAATTACCACTGGAATTACCACTGCTGGTTTGTGCCATAGTCGTTGAATTTCAATTTTTAAGTCCTGGTATCTTGCTATTTTTTCATGTTCCTTCTCGGCGACCCTGCTATCACCTGGTATTGCGATGTCTATGATTGTGACCTTGTTTTTCTCAACCAGTGTGATGTCTGGTGTATTATGCGCCAGTATTTTGTCAGTTTGTATACGGAAATCCCACAAGATCTTGACCATCTGATTTTCGGTGACTTTTTCAGGCTGATGTTCCCACCAGTTTGTTGCTGTTTTAATATTATAATTTTTGCACAAATTCCAATGGATCATTTGTGCTACTGAATTGTGCCGCAATTTATAATCAGTCTGCGCGATTTTTTTACAGCAGCTGAGTATGTGATCAACAGTTTCATCAGCTTCTTTGCAAAGTCTGCATTTGGCATCATCAGAGGATTTTTCGATTTTGGCCTTAATGGCATTTGTGCGGATAGCTTGTTCTTGCGCAGCCAGGATTAGTGACTCTGTTTCTTTCTTTAATGTACCTGTTTTTAACCATAACCAAGTTTGTTCACTGTCCACTTTATCTTTTATTTTTTCCAGAAATTGACCATGCAGTGCTTTGTTCTGCCAACTCTCCATTCTTGATTTTATCACATCTTTTCTGTATTCTTGTTTTGTCTGTTGGGCCTTCAGTAGATTTTTGTTCTTTACTTCGATTAATAGATGTTCTTGAGTGTCTTTTAAATAATCAGCCAGTGCATGTTTTTCTTCTTCAACTGTTTGCTTCACTTGTAATAATCCTCTGCCACCTGATTTTCGGGGCAGATACAGTCTATCAGTATCACCACGTGGATGTAAACTGTAGTGCATTGTCATTAGTTTCCTGGTTTTTCGGTCCAAAAGGTCCAAATCAGCTTGTGTCCAGTTAACTATGCCAGCTGTGTATCTTATAACTGGTATTGCCCAGGTATTTATGGCCTTGATTGTATTTCCACCATTCAATTTAGATTTCAAAATTTTCCTAACTCTGTTGGTGTACTCTCGCCTGACAATAGTTTTTACTTCTCCATGCTTGATGTTATCCAACTGCAGAATGCCTAAGTATTTGTAGGCTTCATTTTCTTTGCATTTAATTAGTTGGCCATTGGGCATTTCAATTCCCTCAGATGCAGTGATTTTGCCCCTTTTTATGGATACAGTGGCGCATTTTTCCATGCCAAACTGCATTGAAATATCGGTGCTGAATACTCGGACTGTATTTGTCAATGATTGGATTTCTATTTCTGACTTTCCATAGAGTTTCAAATCATCCATATATAGTAAATGCGAAATTTTTTCAGCTTTTTTGGCTGTTTGGTAGCCTAATTTCATTTTTTTTAAGATTACTGATAGTGGGATCATTGCGATGATGAAGAGAAGAGGTGAAAGTGAATCACCCTGGAAAATTCCTCGCTTGATATTAACCATTCCGTAGCTCTCATTCCCTACTGCCAACTCAGTTCTCCATTGTTTCATTGCCTTTTCAGTAAAGGATGTAATATTTTTGCTAATGCCAGTTGTTTCTAAGCATTTTATGATCCAACTATGTGGCAGTGAGTCAAATGCCTTTTTGTAATCAAATTATTATTATTATTGTTGTTGTTGTTGTTGTTGTTATTATTATTATTATTATTATTATTATTATTATTATTATTATTATCCTTTATGTATAATCCAAAGGGATTGCTAATCTTCCTTACATGGGTACCATTCAATATTCATATCCAATTATACTCATCATAACACTACACATTGTATACATTAGTAACATTATCAGTTGTTTATTTAAGCTATATCTATTATCAATAAATTTCACTAAGTTTAACTAGTTTTAAATTATGTTGCCATCTATCAACCTGTGTCTTTCCAACAGCAAAACAGTCTCATCTTCTGCCATTTGTGGTGTCAATCCTCTAATCATGTTCTTGATCAGCTTTGTATAGACTTCTTTTAGCAACTCCTTGATCTCTCACATAATCTTGATGCCCTTTTTCTGTTTCCTTATTCACTAATTGGATTACAGTATAAATTAATTTAGTGCCTCTGATTTATTTAGGTGATATTGAAATACTTGATAGGGATTGAACATTTAGCTTAGATTAAACTGTCTATTGGAACCTAACTATTGTTTATAGTGCCTCTGCTATGTATATTATAACTTGTTTTGAATGAGTCAGCCTCTGACTTCTAAAACAAAAAAAATCATTGCAATATGTTTAAACGAGATCGATTAATGCATGATTATAAAAAGCACTAACATGGACAAATTAAAATTTTAGAGTTGGTGTATGTGAATGGGGAACAGACACACATACAAGTGTTGGTATGATATTTTCTATAAATTTAATTAGAAAATATGATATTTCAATACCATTGATTTGGCATTTAAGAAGGCATTTCTTGGCATTTCAGTAGAATGGCTTATCTTAGAGAACATATATGCCTTTCTCAAGCCAACATGCACTCTGGAGCTCCCCTTTGCAGTAGATTTAGATCATCTGTGAGGTAGAAAGGAATCATTTTAGTTGGATAAGAGACGACAAACTCTTAGAGCTGAAAAGAGCAATTTAAGCCATTGAATCGAAGTTGCTGTTTAGTGCAGGAATTCAAATGAAACATGGCTGGCTAAAGTCTGCTTAAAGGCATACAGTGAAAGGAACTGCTACCTCTCTGAGTCATTGTTCCCTTGTTGACATTGTCATTGTGTTGGAATGAGGTAATTGAGGGTTTTCCAATTATGTCCTCAAGCCACTTTCTCTACCACCTTTTATAGTGTAGTTCATTCGTCAACAAGCCTGAAGAACAAAAAGATGAATCACCATCATCATGGAGGCTAAGCTTGCGGAAAACTAGCAGCCAAAATGCACTTAGTGAGGACAGCATGCCCCGTGACAAAGAGAAAGGCACCTCCATCTATTACTCTTCTTCAACCCCTCGGATATCTGCACTATTAGATAACCAAGAAAAGGTACACAATCATTTGGCTTCCCTGTCTTTGAAATCTATGTTTTGAAAACTAAAACAATGCTGAATAGTCTAATTGCTGTTTTGTTTTGTTTTTGTGCAATGCTATACTTGTTAACTAGAATTAGGATTTGCTTTTTCTGTCATACAGAAATTGACTTAACTCCATTTGAGGAATGGAATCTATGATAGATTGTTATCTATCTTTTCTCTTTCAAAATCTAACACTTTTTCTTCACTTTAAATTATGAATATAGATTATATTGGTGCTGATCTTGATCATGGTCAGTGCTATCCAGCACTTACTTCTAATTGTAGTTCCTCTGTGGATTAGTTCAGCTCTAATGCTATTGGTCTTGGAAAAGGCAGTGATGTGCTCTGTTTGAAAAAGTCATTCCTAGATCCAAATGTCTTAGATAATTCTTGTAGTTGGTACTTGGTCTCCAAGTAAATGATTTCTAGATGACTTATACCATCTACTAAGGTCTGGCTATTGATCACTTTTGTGAATGGCCTGTAGTTGGAGATGAAGAACTTTTCTATATTCTTCCCAATATTATTGGGGAGGAAGTCGTTGAGTCCTTAGACATTCAAGTGTTGGGTGGTCCAGGGTATTGGTCTCTCCCCATCTTATTTAATGTCTTCATTAAGCTGCTGGTTTCATCAATATATTAAATATAATTAAATTATGGGTTTGAAACTAATTTTGTATCCTGAAATGTATGAGACTGAAAAATTGTACATTTTTTCTGTACAATTGTACAAAAGTGCACAATTCCAAAATACTTTGAGGGGAGTTATATATTTGTTTACTCCTGTGATTTAAAAAAAATTAATTATGCACATTCCTTCATGTTATATTATGTATCGAACAATTAAAAAAAGTAAAACATTTTTCTAAAGTAAGAATTGAGACAATACTGTAATGGATTTATACACAATTATCAGTTCAGATTTGGTAAGCAGTTAATTTAAAATAGTGTATGTCAAAATTATGTATCATTTTTCAGCCATTGTTTGAGATAATTATTTTTTGTCCAAAAATTGTTATAATTTAGGAATTTGTTCTTATTTCAGCAGGACAAGGATAATAGGATCTATTTTGCTTCAATATCCCCTCGAAAATTAAATAATACAGGTGACATTGAAGAAAAAGAAAACAGGTAAGAGCCTTTCAATAGATTTATAGGAGTAAATGTTTATGGCCTGAATTTGTGAAACAGTTTTCTCCCTTGCTTTCCTTATTTCTCCTACATCTTGGTTACATTTTGCAATAAAAATATAAACCCATAAAAATCCACCAACAAGTCCATATAATTTTCTTGGCAGTGAGGTCCCCCCCCCCAATTTTCTAGTCTAGCTAATAGGCCTGTTATTTAATAGACTTCTTCCACTCAAATATGAACCAGATCCAAGACTGCTTAGCATTTGGAGACCAGCCAAGTCATTTTATCATTAAGCTATAACTGAAGTTATATAACTATAACTAAAATACTGTTCTGATACAGTAACATTTATTAGTTATGACTTCCTTGCTTATTTATTTATCAAATTTATATAACTGTCCATCTGACAAATGTGACGCCTCCTTATGAGGTGCAGGAACATCCCTCTCCCTCGAAGAAGAATTCATAAGCACTAGAACCCAATCATACTGTATGTCACCTCCTAGGTGAATTTAGCTATTTGTGGGGGGAGGTGGACATGGAATGAATGAACAAATGGCCAAGCTCATAGTCAAAAGGACCCTGTCCACTTCCTCTAACCCAACACATTCAAAGCATTCACAGATAACAGAGCAAGACTGTGACCCTGGCATTTCCTCAGGACCTGCACAAGGCTGTAGTTCTTTTATGTCACCACCTTAAAAATTATAAGAGAATTGAATATATATGGTTTTTATTTCATATATAGTTTACATGGTTTGTCTAATTAGTCTTACATTTTAGAATGAAATATTTCAATTACTGAAAAATATAAAAATAACCAGAGAACAGGATCTGTTCATACACATTATACACTTTACTCAAACTATGTATTTTAAAAGTTATCTATTAGAACTGTTCTTCAAAATTGATTCTTATTCTAGTCTTTAATTCTTATCAGTGTATATTATTATTTACTGACAGTTCAGGGAACATAGAAGATATTTATATAAAATGCTGTGTTCTTAACAGCTGGTTTTTATTTTCCAGTATTTTTTTTTTCCAGCATTAGTTTGATCTTGGCAAGCATGCATTTTGCTTGGATTTGGGTAAATAGATCAGAATGTGATTACAGTTGAAATACTGCTGTTATAGACTACATACATATTTCTCAATGGCATAGGTGCATTTGGATGACATACTCAATCCCAAAAAATTCTGCTTGTTTTGATATTAAAAGGTTGTTGCTGTTCCTTATTTATTTTTAATGTATTATGCCAACTGAATGCAGTTTAGGAACACTGCTGAACAAGGAGCAATTCATCACACCACTCAGTTGACTTAGCAATTTAAAAATGAACCAGAGGATGGTGATTTTTAACTTTTATAGGTTAAGGGTTGTGTTTGTGGCTAAACCACGCAAAACAGAATGTCAAACCAGTATAATCTTTGTGTAGATTGCATAGATTTTGCATAGATTGTCAGAATTGAAGAATATAAAACACAAAATTGTAATCACACACACACCCTCTTTCCCAATTTGCCATTTTAGAGAATCTGCTGTTAACTTGGTACGGAGTGGTCCTTACTCTCGCCAACAATGGAGGGAGGAACCAAAGGGGAATGAAGTCCCTACAACTGGTGCACCTTCCACCTACATATCTACCTATTTGAAAAGGTAAGGTGTATTTAAAACTTTTGGTGGAAAAGGGTACAAGGTTGCATTAACTTTAAACAGTTTAGTAAAAATTCTGACTCTCATAAAACCAGAAAAGTGGAAAAGCAAAATATAAACGGCATAGCCCATCTACTTGCCTCTGTTTGCATAATTAGAACATTGATTTATCAACATTTTAATTTTTTTTCTACATGAAATCTTTATCCATATAGAAAATATATCTTGTGAAAGAGGAGAAATAGAAGAAAGTATTATTTAATCTAAAACCATACTGGGGGTTAAGGGTATCATTGTGGAAATACTGAAAACTTTGCTTCTTGTGTGCTATGCATACACTTTTGCCATTTGCTTTGAAATAATTTAAAAAACCCTGAAAAGCAAATATGCAGACATTATTACATACAGAAAAGGGTATATATGTATAGTTTTTATAGGATTTTTTTCATAAATCTGGAAAAGACATGGCCAATATTTTAGCCTAGATGAGTTTAAAAGCAGGGTTGAAAAACATAACATTTTGGCAGCAGTAGCTCATGTGCTGAGAATGTGGCATAGGTATCAGCATAGGGTTTAGTTACATTAGATAATGTAACTAAAAGTTGTATTAATGTCAGGTTATGTTCTGAAAAGGAAAGTATATTTCTTTTTGAACCATCTGCATGTAAATTATTCTTACAATGAATTATATCATTAATGTCAGCCCAGCAGCCCAATGATAGAAGGGATTATTCCTCCGCTTCACAAGCTGTCTTTAAAGAGATAGCAAGTATTCCAGTAAGCTTTGGGATAGTACAGGTGGTAAAAGCACGAGAAGAACATAGAAAATAGGCCCACTGCTCAATTAGAAATACATTCCCATAATAATACGTATAGTCTCCTACTTGCAATACAAATTGTTTTCATTTTTAAAAAATTCAGTATTGCAAGCATAGCTTTAAATATTTTAATGGCTTGTTTGTTTATGCTGTTATTAGTTAGGCCTATTATAAACACACTTGTGAAAATAACTATTTATTTATTTATTACATTTATATGCCACTCATCTCATTATCCAAGGTTATTCTGCATTTCTTCTAATCTAATTCCAGGATTTGTTAGAGCATTTGTGTCCTTGGATTTTATAATTCTTAGTTTGCCCAAATTATCAGGTATAGGATAAATCATGTTGTTAATTCTGGAAAAGCAACATAGGAGAAATCAAAAGAAATGTACAACTGGATCGTAATCAAACTTAGCAGAAGCTTCAGTTTTTTTTTCCCCATAATAGCATTTTATTTTACTAAACTCTAGTTTAAGTAGAATATTGAGTTCAAAGTATTTGATATTTATTTATTCATTGTTGCCTATTAGGTAAAGAAAAACTAGCAGTCTTAATTTTTAATTAGGCTGCTTACAATCACAGCATTTTTGATAATACAAAAAATTACCTGATCACAGATAGCTTGCTAGCTGTAATCTAAACTCTTGCATAATTGATTGTCTGCTTCATATTGTTTCTGGTACATGTAGTCTGTTTATTTATGAAATGGACTAAATTTGATTTATTCTACCTTATCCTTCAGTCTGAACACAATACTGTCAGATCCATTGTTCATGTTGCCATTCAACCTTATCCCCCCCCCCCCCCCAATCCTGATTCTAGGAATAATCTGTAAGGAATTTCTTACTGTTGTGATTCATGTCCTAATTTAATTGAATATGTTGATCATTAGGCATTTTCTATTTATATTCTTGCACATACAATATGTATTTAGTAGTTAACAAAACAATCTGCCCACATCTTTCCATTGGAATAAATCTACAAAAACATAATATAAGAAAAACACTAAATAATAAATTGGAAAAATGGTTCATTTAGTCACTTGTTTTGTGCATATCTTTTTTTCAGGTTCATTTTTTGAAAGTAGCAACATAAGTAATTTTCAAGTGCTGAATGAACTTGTTGCACCTTAGTGATCTTTGTGAAAATATTTTTATGCTTTTAAAAAAAGTTCTTGCATAGGCAACAAACTGAATTATGATTTCTTTGATAATTATAAGATGGAATAGATTTCTCAATGAGCATTCTTTCCCATTATGGAAATGTAGACATTCTTTCGAGCAGAATCTTAGTAGCATCAAGATATGAATGTTATACAAAGTTTATTAAATATTGTATGTAGTATTTTAAACATTTTAAACATAATTATACTATTTGCCAAATGCAACATTAAATAGTTTTAACTGTTAGTATATATCATCAATATGACATAGATTTTTTTTATTTATTTCTGAGTCTGGCCTCCCTGAATGTAGTAAAGTGGAGATTTGTATTAATTATGCTTGATAGGTTCAGTAACTGTATTATAAAGCATAATTTTGGACTGAGGTTTTGTGGTTAGTATATTTGGAACTAGAATTGGAATTAATGTTGGTATCCATATTTATCTGTAGGCTAAATTGAAGTTAGTAATAGTTTTGTTTACTTTGTCTTTGCATTTTCATATACACTTTATCATTCTCCTTTAAATTCTACTTTTGCAACTTTAAAAAAACCTTTGTTATGTCTGATCTTTTCTTCTTAGTCAAGACTCTTTCATTCTGTTCTTTTATCGAACAGAATAATTTTATTTAGATACATCATGTGCCAATGAACACATATTTTCATTTGCTTTTTCTTATTACTTTTTCTGTCTTCAATCTTGATTCAACATCTTGCTTCTTTGACTTAACCTAAGCACGCTGATCACACTTGATCTTAACCAAAAAAGCAATTCTTGATTTCTAATTTCTCTTTTCATTTTGTGGAATATTTCTTTAGCACTGAATAGGTCATGTGCTAGTCTTAATATTGTATCTAAAGAATTTCTGAAGAAATTGATTTTTTCTGCTATCTTACAGTGCTTCATTTGGTAGAAGTAGTGAAATCAGCAGTCCCTACATTTCAGCTAATCGCAATGCATGTTCTACTACCTCATCTACTATTATTGATTCATCTACCTCATTGGGCACAGAGTGGCAGATTGCCCCTTGCCCAACATCTACCAGGTTTAACACTACACCATCAGTTTACCAGTCTACCAGGTAAGGGATCATAATATGGCAAAATGATAATGAAGAGGACTTATAAAGGAATCCAGTATTATTGCTGTCAAGACACTGGTATAATGTTTCATTTTGAATGTTTTTTCCAATGGTTCTGCCATCTAGGATGTTATTTAGGCAATAAGAAGATTATATTTTTATGATTTCTACTGATTACTCTAATTCTGAACCTATATCTCGTTAGTAAGCTTGTTATCTTTTGATTCAATTCCAAAAAGGTGCTTTGGAGCTCATAAGGGTGGGAAAGTAGCATCTGCTCTTTAAAGGATCATGTCTTTTCCTCAAATTATGCAGCAGCTATGGAGGTCAGCTCTTTGATCCTGAGAAAGAAGCACCTGCTGTAAAGAGTTAGAGACATTGATAGCCCAACACACCTCAAAGCAGTTCTTTATCATCCAGCTATAATATCCTAATTTGTATTAAGAACTTTCTTCTTGGATTTTTAAATTAAAGTTCTCCAATTGTTAACTCTTTCTTCTGTCATTTATGCTCAATTGCTTTGCTAACTTAACCTGATGGAGACAGGGAATTACCTTTCTTCATTCCTATTCTAATACTTTTAATCATATTCATTGTCATTATTTATGGCACTAAGAAGAAATCACTATTATTGCGTAAAAATGTTCAGATGACTGTTCTATTAACAGTGATATTCATTTTGTTTCTCTTCCTTCTGCTAAAGCATTTTACAATTATTTATAAGTTCATTTTGTGTCTTTCAGAGCCCCTTACCGACAACAAAGTGACTCTACCACAGAGAAGAGCACAGAGGCCGTCTCTTCTAGCATTCCATTAAGTGCCATAACAAATCTCACTGTACCTGGAAGTTCCAATGGTGTCACAACTACTAATTCTAACTCACTGACTGGAACAGAGTCATCTGCTGGTGATGCCAGGGATCGAAGAAGGTTAGTAAGCCTTTTATGGGGTTATGAGATGCATTAACTGCATGACACAGATCCACAAGTAGGTAGGATCATATTAAGCTATACAAAAACATTTTTTTGCCTTGTTTTAACAATCATATCAATTTGCTTTGCTTTTTGTTAGAACATGAGCATATAATTTAGTACAACTCAAGTTGTGCTCTGAGCCATGGTATATATACTTTTGAATATAAAAATTACTTTCACTAAAATTCATGTTATTCATATAATAACATCATTTGATAGGGTTTATTCTTCACTTTATTATGAAATGTTTCTTAGTACTAGTGTTGTCATTCAGGAAATGTGAAGTAAATGAATTCTAGCTTCTATTTTGATCTGGTAAATTTTCCATGGTGAATATTCTATACAGAAAGTTGAAACAGTGTAAAAAGCTGTTACATTTTACTTATTAATTCTTATTAAAGAATTTTTGTTTGTATAAATTAATATTAGAATTACTCTCAATACCTTTTTTGATTCCACTTATATTTTACTGCAAGTATCTGCTCATAATTTTACATATTTATTCTTGTTCTGTTCCTTGATTGTAAGTTTAAGCAAATACATTGCAGTCCTATCTGGCCTTAGACTTCTGGAATAAAGATTAGTTCTTCTTACAGATTTTGTAATTGCCATTTCTTTAAAAGGGAATGCTTCAAAATATAAAGTTTATATTAATTAATGATGAGCCTTGGATATTTATTTGTGGCTCATGGTAGAAAATGAGAATTACATTTGAATTCGGACTTGCCAATTATTTGTTTTTCTTGTTGATTTTCAGTTGCTAAGTCATATTTGACTCTTCACAACCCCATGAATCATAGCATGCCAGCCCCCCTCCCCTTTTGCTGCATTGTCTTCCTAAGTCTACCCAAATTCATGGCCACTGCGTTGATGACACATCTTATCTTCTGCTGCTCCTCCTTTTGCCTTCAGTCTTTCCCAACATCAGGTCTTTTCCAATGAGTCATCTCTCTCGTGGCCCAAGTATTTGAGCTTCAGTATCTGTCTTTCCACAGGACAATCAGGATTGATTTCCTTTAGGAGCTTGTTGATTAGTCTTTGTTGAATATTTAAATTAGCTAAAAGCCTATGGCACTTAAGCAAGGAGCAAGTTGCAGATTTTAAAAAAGTTCTGAGAAAGACAGATCACTAGATTTTTTTAAAGAAGTTTTTTAATGGAAGCTTAAAATGAAAAATGACAGATATTTCCAGATATTTTAGTATGGGATTTCAACATTTAGTGGCAGCTGTCACAATAGCACATTTATCTATCTCAATGTTCCCAAAGCTACAGTGTTCTCTTAGCAACAACAACATAAACTTCCAGACTAATATTAGAACATTAAGATGCCTCCATAACAGGCTGCTTGTCTATTTGAAGTCACTGGATTAAAATTTAAATGCATTCCTAAATTTATGAAAAAATGAGTAAGCACTCTGGAATGTTCTTCCTTTCAAAAGTGTGCTGTTACAATCATTTAGATGCTCTAATTTCTTGATTCACTCTCGTATCTTTATGCATGCTGAAAGATATCTGTAAAACACAGTTCTTTGTTCAGTTCCTTATCTGCAGGTTTTACGTACAAGCTCCTCTACAGTTCTGATTCATACTTTGCTGATAGCACTTTTGATGTAATCCCATCTTAAACTGTTCCAGTAATATCTAGAAAAGAGAACCATAGGGACAGTCGTGCATAAATATCAGCAAAAGTACTTTGCTCTGCATGGATTTTATTAGCTAAACAATATTGGACAGCATCAATTTGGAGCACATGCTGTATAGCTCTATTAATAGATCAGAAATGCCTGATGAAAACAGAACCTAAACTCCAACGTGTTGTTCCTAAGCATTCTATTCCAGATTAATATGTTAATAGCAAATAAGTCTTGATTATTCCTGCCATAATACTTGCCAGGGTCTTGATAGATGACATAAAGGAAAAGAGTTGTCTTTAATGTTGTTCTTGTTCTTCTTTAAAAATCAGTTCAAGGGGTAACTTTATATTTGGTAAGATAAAATTGCCAAAATATCAATAACTGGATTGATTTATTTTAGAATTCAATTTAATTTTCAGCTTGTTAAGGCAGAGCCTTAGCTTTCTTGTGAACTGGTATGGTGCCTGATCTCTTTCCAGATAACTGAGATAAGCACTGCTAGACTTCCTTGAATTATTTCATCAAGCTGACTATTTTCCCAAAAGTTCAGGAGACATTTAGTTATCTAGTACAGAACACACCTTATTAATAAAAGAATGAATAGCAATAGCATTTAGATTTATATACTCCTTCGTAGTGTTTTACAGCACACTCTGAGCAGCTTACAACACCAGCATATTGCCCCCAACAAACTGGGCCCTCATTTTACTGACTTCGGAAGGATGGAAGGCTGAGTCAACCTCGAACCAGTTAGGATCAAACTCCTGGCAGTAGGCAGAGTCAGCCTGCAATACTGTATTCTAACCACTGTGCCATCACGGCTCCTCATATGGAATTACATTCAGGTAGCTGTGATAGATTATGTATGTTCCAGTATCTGACTGAAACAGGCATACAGGTTCAAACAGGTTCCAGTTTTTGTTCCTTTTGTGTAACTTACAGAAACAGTATGAAACAATTTTAATATCAGCCATTCCTTGTTGGAGCAGGTAAGCACTTTCAAGTTTCTACCTTCTGAACTGCTTACATTTACATTTTTTGTGGTGGCAATTTGCCTCCTTTTCTAGTAAGCACAAGATGGCAAAGCAGTTTGTGCCATATCTTTCATTAGACAATCATAAGATATTGTGTTCCTAACATATAAGTACTCCTTTATATCATTAGATATTAGGACTAATCCTATTTTTCCATATGTGTTTAAGGAAAGGGTTTACCAAATGAATGGGCAAAATACCATCCTTCATTGTCTGAAGACCTGACAGATGATCTCACTTCGGCTAATGATCCGCAGAGAAGCAAACCTTTGATTTTCTGTTCTTGTATTTAATTTGCGGCCCATGGCTTTTGAAAAAAAACTTGCCTATGGTGCTCTTCAGTGTTCTTTTTTATTTTGGATTGTACCTTCAAACACTTAATTTAATCTTCTCCAAGTCTCATTCTACTTCCCATAAATCCTTATTAGGATCAACTGTTCACTTTATTTTAGATTTCACCAGCTAGCCTAACTCTGGATAGAAATCAATAGAATAACATTCCATTTTCAATAGCTTCTCTTTCAATTCACGTAAGCTATGATAACAACTTTATTTATTCCCCCATTACTCTCTCCCACAACCTCTTCAATCTCAATTTACTATCTCATTTTTTATAAAACTGTGTTTTAAAGATTCCTTTGTTTTTGTCAACTTTTATTCTGTCCCTTCTGTATGAAAATTGTGATATATGCGAAGCTAAGTTATCATTGTGGCCAACATTTGGCATCCACCATCCATTATTCTATAGTCCATAGAGCAAATACTTTGTTTTTGATGCATGACTTATATTCTTGTAAATAGTAAGCACCTTATAAATAATTATTATAAGGACCAAAATTATATCCATGTTATTTTCACTTGTTTTATTATTTACAAGAATATATGAAGTCGTATATCAAAAGCAGAGTTCCTGCTAAATGTACAATGGAATAAAGAACAGTGATGACTTTTTACTTGTGTCACTTGCAACTTATTTTATGGCAAAAAATTGGATTGTTTAGAGGGGAAAGTGGAAGGGTAAAAAATACTTTTGACTGTGTCTGTATCTTCTATACAGGTCACAGTATCAACAAAGCAAATTACCGTTATATTTACTTTTGGCTAAAACAAATGAGATGAAAACTTAACAAATAATAATGCCTTATTAATATGGTGTGTATGTATGTGTGTATATGTGTGTGTGTGTATATATATATGTATGTATGTGTGTGTGTGTATGTATGTATGTATATGTGTGTGTGTGTGTGTGTGTTTTCTGAGGTTTTCGCGGGTGTTAGTATGTAGGTCTCTAGTTATTCGGGTTTTCTCCTGCGTAAAATTGGGGATGTCTTGGCGACGTTTCGACGAAGTCTCATTCGTCATCTTCAGGCTACTTCAGGCTTGGTGCTTCCAGGAGCAAGTGCTGTCTACTGTTAACATGTCAGGCTTCTTCAGGTGCTTCAGGCTACTTCAGGCTTGGTGCTCCTGGAAACACCAAGCCTGAAGTAGCCTGAAGATGACGAATGAGACAAATGAAACGTCGCCAAGACATCTCCAATTTTACGCGGGAGAAAACCCGAATAACTAGAGACCTACATATATATATTGTTGTATTTGTGCTGATAAATAAATAAAGGGAGACTAGTATAGATCTATTTCAAGCTGTTTAGCTCTCATCAGCTAGCCATACCCTTACTGGGATTTGAACCTGGGCTATATTACATACTAGGCAGACATCTTAGCCATTAGGCTAAGATGTCTGCCAGTAAGGGTATGGCTAGCTGATGAGAGCTAAATAGCTTGAAATAGATCTATACTATTCTCCCTTTGTTTATTTATCAGCACAAATACAACAAAATGTAACAAAAAGGCAACAGTAAAAATATTGGGTTTCTGCCTGGATGGTCTCTTGTGACGAGCCGAAGGACAGAGAATGGAAGTAGTGATGTTCCTCCCATATTTGGGCATACCGGGGGTTGTAAAAAAATCTAATAGCTATATATATATATATATATATATACACCAAGGCTAATATAATCATTATATGTGTCTGAATAAATATATTGTTTGATAGTTGACATACTGTTTGTTGTGCCTTGAAATACTACACGAGATGAGAAACAGGATTTATCTCATGGTAGAGTGATTCTAAGCTTCTTCCTTCCCAAAATACATATATAGGCATCAGTTATTTTGGAAGGAGCACCTTTAAGAGTTCCAGATTACTTTTATTCAATTCTTCCTTAAATGTCAGAGGAAGAGGCAGACAAAGGGAAAAATCTTCAGATAGTGTCTTTCAGAGAGCTAAAACGTTGAGAGGCTTCTTTATACTATTTTTGAAAAAACAAGCAGTCAATAAATATTGGTTTAAGGTGATGCCATTTATTTGAATTGTGGGGTCCTTGGAGTTCTCTGAGCTTGGATGTTTTCTTGAGGATGTTTCATTACCAAACTAGGTAATATCATCAGTACTAGTAAGGAGTGGGGTTTGCTCTAATAGTGGCTTGCTTTGTCAGGGTTGGTGGGAGTGGTCTTGGTGGTTCCTTGATTGGGCTGCTGTCTACTGTTAACATGTTTGGCAGTTCCTTGATTGGGATATTGTTTGAAGTTATTTAAAGTTGCAAGTATCAGGAGAAAAAAGATAGCAGACCAGAGAGGTTTCAGGAAACATTTCCGAAGACAGAGAGACTTTGTTGGTTGGTTAAATTTGGCTTGAAAGTTTGGGTTCCTACTCTGTAAGTTATAGAACCAGATATTTTTTAGTGTACAAGTTTTTGATATATAGCACACACTAATATTGTCGTTAAAATAAAGGATGCCAGAATTGTCCTTTTAAGATCTGGCTGATTCTTTAACTTGCTTCTTCTTAAATTGCTTCTTCTTAAATCTGAAGTTGCTTCTTCTTAAATCTGAAGTTGCACTTTAAATAGAACAATAAACTAAACAGGCTGTGTTTGTATAATCACGCTTAGGCCCAGAAGAACTAGCCAGCTTTAAAACTGTTCTAACGTAGTAGTTTGTGTACTCACTGCTCCGCATCCTTAACCTGGTTAAGTATTCTGTATGAATTTAGTCTGTAGGGAACTAAGACTGATCTGTCCCTTCATGCTGTGTTAGGGAAGGACAGCAAAGGATTCTAAATGCTTAAAGAAGCTTGCAGTCATCCAACACCTACTGTTGAGAGTGCTTATCAGCCCTGCTTTCCTTGTTAATTGCTTTGTGATAAGGTTGTCCTTTTAGAAAGCAAGCTGCCAGTGCTGGTGACAATGTAGGATAGGGAAGAATTCTGTCTGCTATTTCAGACTTCCTATTATTTCCATGTTCGGAAGAGAAAAGGTTACTGTTGCTTTATCAGACAGCAAGCTGCATTTTTTGTTTTGTTTTGAAGAGGTCAGGACTTGTGTGTTATTATTGAATTCCTGATTTCCTATGCAGCGGTCCATGAAAGAATTTCAGCTCCTGGGCAGTCTGCCTGTAAAGGTTCAAGGTGGGCATTTTTGGTGCTTTCATTGAGATTTAATTTTAAATCTGAAGGGAAGGCTGGCAGATAAAATAGAGTAACAGGTAACTTCTACATTTATATTGATAACTTATAAATACAAGTATATAAACCTATATACTTATAATCCTCATTACAAAGGCTATGAAGAGAACCATGGGTATGTTAATAATATCCTAAAATGATATCTTAAATTTACTGTTTGCTCCCAACAAAATGGCTAAAATAGCTTTTAATTAGTATCTGTATTGTCTATTGTGCTGTTTTTTAAATTTTTAATTAAATTGATTATGCATGCTCGCTTAATTTGACCAGGATATTTTGCAAACAACATTCTTTTGGGGTCTTTATGCTCAGAAAATAATAGTTAATTGTTTATCTACATTGTGTTAATGAACTATGGCTTGTGAACGGAGTAGTTTGGCTAAAGTTTTAACTATTTTCCTTCAAGCAATAAGTATTAGTAAAAGTTAACATTTAAATAGTTATGCGGAAATACATAAGGATATTTAAAGTAGTGGGAAGTCTAATTTTACAAGTCTTTTGCAATTAAGACAAACAATTGCTAGTCTTTTTCCGTTGTACAGATATGCATCTTTCTAGATTTCTTCATTCCACAAGATGGCAGTAGATGACTTGCTGTCTTTTTAACCTCAAATGGAATACTGTCTAACTTTTAAAATTATGTGCTAATTTCTACATTAAAGAATCCGATGTCTAAACCACAGATCAGCCGATATAGATAGCATCATTTATCACATGTCATATTTCATATACTGAGAATGAGATGCTACCTTTCACTTCAGTTTTTTGAGTTATGATTGCTACTTCTTCAGTTCTTTTGTTTACTTTGAAAATGTGTCCCACCATTTCAGATAAATGCAGCTAAAATAATCTGCTTGACAGTATTTTTCAATTTTCAAAATCATAGTACAAATTACAATACTTACAGTACTAATTAAATATTATTCACCTGTTATTTGTTTGCCTTCTATGCTATTTTTCCTCTAGGAATCTGGGGACAAGAGGGCTCCTTACTCCTTCTGCAATTTTTTCGTAGACCAATGACATTGTGTGGGCCCTTTGCAATATGACAATTATGGTGTTGGACTAAACTAGGGTTGAAGTTCTCACTCAGTCACAGGTGTTCGTTTTTGTGCAGGAGAGAGTGCTATGTAGATAGGCTTGAATTTCTTGAGGAAAAAAGCTTTTGAAGAAATTTGGGGCATAAACTTATCAAAACAGTTTCGTTAGGAAGGACATGAGAAAAGTAAATACATTGTTTCTTTCTCTTTCACAGTACTCGACTCTGGGATCATTTATTGTTTCAGAAGTGATTGGAGATTATAGATAGGCAAAAAGAAATCCTACTTTACACAGGGCATAGTTAAACTAGAATTTACTACAACTAAATATAATCATGGGCAACAACACAGTTTTCAAAGAGGATTGGATAAATCCAGAGTGTGACTTTACATAGAAGACACTATTACAGGAAGTCCTTCACTTACAACCATTCGTTTAGTAACCATTTAGAGTTGCAACAGCAATGAAAATAGGGACTTATGACCATTTTTCACACTTATGACCATTGCAGCAACCTCATGGTCATGGGGAAACCAGATTCACTTAACAGCCATGTTACTAATAAAACAACTGCAGTGATTCACTTAATAACTGGCAAGAAAGGTCATAAAATGGAGCAAACCTCATTTATCTGTCTCACTCAGCAACAGAAATTTTGGGCTCAATTGTGTTTGTATGTTGAGGACCACCTATATACTCTTTTCCCATAAGCTCCAGTCAATTATTACATTTTTCTTTTAATATCTCAGTTTCTGTGTCATGACTAACCTTTATTTTGGTGGGTGCTCTGAAAAAGAAGGTGGTAATCTATTTGAAAACTTGAATGTCAATATTTATTCAAAAAATTAAGTGCAAGACACTGTTGAAACAAAATACAATAATTTCTACACTATTTTCCTAGTAGTACTGATAAGATATAATTATGTTTAAAAAAACAGGAAAGAAACTTGGAGCATGGAAAAATTAGACCAAGGATTCAAACCTTTGTCACATAATGGATTTACATGCAGTAATGATCTTTATATAGTCAAATATCCCAAAATATGCCATTACAAGAAATCAATACTGTACCCTCTTGATTCAAATATACTGTACCTAACATAAAAGGAAGCAAAACACAATGGGACGAAATACCAATATATAGAGTTTCCAATTTATGTTTTTGCTAAATAACATTTAAAATTCAAATTAGAGTAAACCAGGCAGTTTTTATTGAATTTCAGTCCCCACCCCCACCCCATCTACAGCTAAAAACAAGGCCCATGTATACTTTTTCAATTTAATATAATTCAAAGTGAATCAAAATTATATATTGTCAATCTATTCTTAAATGTATCCATTTTAAGGAAGCTGTTAAGGCACTGGGATAGAAATCCGCAAAGTCTCAATTCCAGCCGCACCTTAGGCACAAATCCACTTGGGTGTCTTTGGGCGAGTCACTTTCTCAGCTCTAGGAAACAAACAGTGGCAAACCAGTTCCAAAGTCTTGCCAGGAAAACTGCAGGGCTAGTCCAAGCAGTTGCCCAGAATCAACAATGGCTTGTATTGCCAGTGTATTATATCACAGGCGTGGCCCGAGTATGAAAGGTTTTAATGGTGTTTGCAGCATTCCATTTTGTCTCTTGCAGTTCTTAGTCTTTGAATGTGTTTTTTATAAACCACATTTTTGACTTGTCTGAGCTTGAGGCTATCCAATTGTAAAATGCCCAGACACTTGTAGGCTTCATCATGATGGCTCCTGATGATGTGGCCATTTGGCATTTCAATTCCATTACTGTTTGTGATTTTATCCTGCTTTATTATACTGTAGTGAATCTCTAGGCCAGTGATGGCGAACCTTTTTCTTATAGTGTGCCAAAATTGTGTGTGCGCACTATTGCGCGCACATGTATGCCCACGTCAATTCAATCCTCCCTGCCTACCAGCACCTGCCCCCTCACCCATGTGCGCACAACCCCTCCTCAGGCTCCGGAGGCTTTCCTGAAGCTTGGGGAGGGTGAAAACAGCCTCCCCTGGAGGACCCCTGGAAGTCAGAAACAGATCATTCCCGAACTTCCGGTTGGTTCATTGGGGCCATTTTTCCCCCTCCCCAGTTTCCGGAGGCTTTCCTGAAGGCAAAAATGGCCTTCCCCAGCCCTACAGTAGGCTGAAAATCAGTTGGCCGGTGTGTGCATGCACACTGGAGCTGACTGCTGGCGTGCCAGCAAATGTGGTTCCACGTGCCACCTCTAGGCCCTAGGCCAAAGTCCATTGCTATATGTATGCTAAAAATTCTTAGTGTTTGTCAATGACTGGACTCTGATTTCTGATGTTTATTGTAGCAGTCCATCAAGATTATGTCCTTGTTATACTTTTATGTATAGAATTGCATGCAAGTTACTTAAAAAAATTAGTGTATCTATTTATTCTTTCTAATTATACAAACTCAGTAATTAAATTGCCCATATGTTTTATTTTCAACATAAGGTACCCCTCTTCACACCCTGCAGCAGATGAAAAACTCAACTGTTTGAATAAGCAGAAATTCTTATTTGCATAAGCTATTTTTCTGTTTAAAGGTTTGTTTTTTTTAATTATTATATTTTAGGTCCTATCTGACACCTGTAAGGGATGAAGAAGCAGAATCTCTAAGGAAAGCTCGATCTAGGCAAGCTCGTCAGACTCGCAGATCTACCCAGGTAAGAAATATTAACTTCTACAGAAGAAGGTAATATGATCTCTAAATTATTTAACTTGTCCTGCATAGTTTTTTCTCTTAATCCACTTCAGAATGGAACATTTCTTATACATCTTTGGCCATTAAAAGACCTCCTTTAAATAAATTTATATTACTTCTCAAAATTTATATCTATTTTCAAGAAAGACTATTAACAAGTTATGGAATTGTTATTTTTATAAAGCTAATTATTTTTCATCAGAGAAGAAATATTTATTTGCCATTACTTCATATTGAATATTTGGAAATGCTATATTTAATGGATAATTAAGTTAGCATACTTTGAAGTACTAATTCCTAGCTTTGAGTTTATTGATTATCAGACTATCACCTGATTAGAACTTTACCAAGCTTATTGACTATGGGAAGAATAATTTATGATGGGATTTTTATTAATTGTAAAGTAGTGATCACCAATTTTTTTGGCACCAGGGGCTGGTTTTGTGGAAGACATTTTTCCATGGATCAGGGGGGTAGTTGTTGTTTCAGTTTTGCTTGCTCACCTGCCATTCACCTCCAGCTGTGCAGCCCAGTTTCTAATAGGCTATAGGCGGGTACTGGTCAATGGCCCGGGGGTTGGGGATCCACGCTATAAAGAGACACCACATTAACAAGGACTGTCTTATTTCCCAGGGTATAACACTTACAGACCTGCAGGAGGCAGAGAAAACATTTAGCCAGTCTCGTGCAGAGCGGTTTACTCAGGAACAGCCTAGTGAAAGGTCAGACCGCCTCAGAGCTAGTGAGGGAAGTGGTGGAAAACAAGAAGATATTACCAGAAGAGAATCCAGGGAGATCAACTCACCATGGACTAGAAACTTGGATGAAGAGGCAAGTAAAACCATACATAAAACCTCCCCCCCCCCAAAAAAAAAATTACGGCATTTGATGACTAACAGATTTGAATTACATTTGAAGGGGAAAGTATGTATTTAATTTGTATCCCATCTTTTTTACAAGATGGTTATTAAAAGAAATAGCTGTTCACTTCTGTAATGTATGTTTTTATTTTTATACCATAGCAATGGATCTTTGTGAAGACATATACACCTTAATCAGCAGATTTGATTATACTTGTATTCAGAATGACTCGACAATCTGTCCAAATATAACTTGTTGAAACAAATCTGTCTTTGCAGTGTTGACATTTTATTTCAAGGGCAGGGCCAGATGTCATAACTTGATAAATACCTTTTAAATGTCATTAAATGGCTTCTGCAGAAGATGTGAACAATAATAATTATAAGTGTTCTACCAGATCAGAGGAAAGTCAGCCAGGTGCTTATGGGAAACCCGGAAGTAAAGAAAGGGTATAATAGCACCGTCTTAACTTGTATTATAATATCAAACCAGCTCTGATGCTAGAACTGACATATAGCTGTCAAAACTATTACCGTATTTTCACGACCATAAGCCGCACTAAAAATCCTAAATTTTGATCCAAAATCGGCAGTGCGGCTTATAACCCGGTGCGCTTTATATGTGGAAAAAGATCTCCCAGCTGCTTTGCTCCTCGCGACTGCAATAGATGTCCAGAAGCGGCCCCTGGGGCCAATGGGGACCGGACCCCCAGCTCGACAGCCCCTGTCGCCTCTGGACGTCCACCGCAGCTGTGAGGAGCCGAGGAGAGCGCGGAGAAGAACGTGCGACGGCCCCCGGCGCTCCGGGAAGTGGGAGAGGCGCGCGGCCCGGCCTCTCCTCCCTGGACGCCGCAGCAGCAGCCCCAAGCGCACCGATCCCCGCGCCCTTCGCATCGGGGCATGCTCTTGCAGCACGCCCCGATGCGAAAAACACAGAGATCGGGCGACGTCCAGGGAGGAGAAATCAAACCGCGCGCCTCTCCCGCCTCCCGGAGCGCCAAGAACCGTCGTGCGCTCCCCTCCACACTCTCCTCGGCTCCCCACAACCGCAGCAGACGTCCAGAAGCGACAGGGGCCACCGAGCCGGAAATCCAATCCCCACCAGCCCCAAAAGCCGCTTCTGGACATCTGTGGCTCCCGGCGCTCCAGGAAGCACCGAAAGCAGCTGGGAGAGGCGCGCGGCCCGGCCTCCCCTCCCTGGACGCTGCAGCAGCAGCCCCAAACTCAACGATCCCAGTGCCTTTCGCATCGGGGCGCGCTGCAAGAGCATGCCCCGATGCGAAAAACACAGAGATCGGTGAGCCCGGGGCCGCCGCTGCGACGTCCAGGGAGGAGAAACCAAACCGCGCGCCCCTCCCAGCCGCCCTCGGCGCCCCCCGGAGCGCCAAGAACCCTCGTGCCGCTCCTCGCGATGTCCAGAAGCGTCGGGAAATGTGCGGCTTATAACCCGGTGCGCTTTATATGTGGAAAAAGTTAAAAAAATTAACGTTAATTGATACTGCGGCTTTTAATCCGGTGCGGCTTTTGGTCGTGAAAATACGGTAATATTTTCTTCCATGAATGTATCTTATTCCCTTTTAAAGTCAGTCAAGGCCCATTACTGCTTTTTGGAGGATAAAGTTCTAGTTAACCAATTTTATTTATATCACAAGTAATTTTATATTTCTGCCTTGCCTCTAGTCTTCTGGTCGTCGATTGAGATACCTAGCACAACAAGACAAACCTACAACTGCTGTCTCTCCTTCATTAACTTCCAGTCTTTATTCAAGTTCTCACATGCCCAAAACAAGTAGATTTACATCTTCTGATTCATTAAGCTCAGCAGATTACCAAAGCACATCAGCTGGCAACATGGAGAAAAATGGTATTTACTTCTTATATTGCTATATTTTATAACTGTTTGAATTGATGCCTATATGAGAGACATATTAAATATATCAGCCCATCAGTGAGAGGGGGGATACCTTTCTTCAAGTGTTTTGTGTTTTTTTTACAATTATTTGGGGTAAATCTTACACCTTTTCTTTGGGAAGAATAGTAATTCTTCTCCATCTCTGTTTTTGAATCAGTAATCTCTTGCAATCTTTGAATCCACTATAAATGGTTTTGATTTATGATGGCAATTTGGCCAGAATTTCTAAATAATGCGGTCATAAAGCTTAATATCATTGCTTAGCAATCCCTTAAGTACCCATTGCTTTTGGTCACTATGCAAGCTTCTCCTTGTCCTGCTGCCTTCCAACAACCGAAGTTGGTGGGGGAGACGGCAGGAAGTTGCAAGTCCCGAGAGGCTTACCAGCAGGCAGGTAAGTGATTGTCAGGGGGACAGGGAGCAAAGGGACCATAGGTGGTAGGGAGATGCGACCTTGATACATTAGGGTTTGGAGTGGCTGTTGACAGATGGGAGAAAGTGTGCAAGTGAGCACAAGTGCCCAAGGGAGTGAGGCACAAGCACAGTGAGGTGTGTATGGGTGGAGGAAACTTACCCAAGCAACTGGCAATCTTCCTGTCAGCATCCCCATTGACTTTGCTTATGGGAAGCCAGCAGGAAAAGATGCAGATCGCAGTCAAGTGACTGCAGTTGCCATTGTAAATTTGAATGGTCACTGAAAAAATGGTTATTAACTGAGGACTACTTCTACTTGATAGACCCACTGATGTTTGGTGTTAAACATTAAAATACAGATTGGTATAGATTGGTAGCTGATGAGGCTAGACAAATCTCTCTGCATAAGTACTATCTTGCCTTACTTTGAAAATGGTCCCATGTTTGAATAAATTACTATTTTTAGCTAAAGCTTTGTTTCTTTTAACAGAATACGAAGATCAGGACCTGGATGATAGAACTTCAAACAAGCAGTCAGTAAGAGAGAGACGGAGACCAAAAGAGAGACGGAGAGGCACTGGAATCTCTTTCTTTACAAAGGATGTAGGTATTGTATTCATACATGAAACCAAAGAATGAAAGATTAAATTCTGATCCACTGGGATGAATAGTGGATGAGATATATATCCCTACCTAATTGTTAAGGACATAAGGTATTATGTAATTTTAAAATGGAAACAAAAGACCTTCAGTGTATGTAAGTGAAATTATAATAGTTACAATGTTTATTCTAACGGTAGGAATGAAATTGATTAAAAAACAAAATAAGATGCCAAATGTTTGGTTACTGTGTACAACCCTAATTAAAATAACAATATAGTACTGTTGAATGCATATTTAAGTAAGTAATTGATTCACAAGAGCTTTAATAGTATTTTGCTGCAAATTAGTCTGTCAAACTTTTAAATGTTCATTGCAGTCATTTATTTGTACTGTTTTGCCCATCATCTTATCTAGAATGTAGCTAAATCAATAGTTCCTTAGCTGAACTACTGGGTATAATGCTCAGATTCTTTGCAATCTCCTGAGAACCCAAGATGAATTTTGAAAAGGTTTTGTCAAATTTCTCTAGCTGGTTTAAAAGCTTATGAACTATTTAACATGCTGTTAAAATTACTATCATCCAACTCACAGTGTGGAGAAATAGAAACATGTTAGGATGAAATTTATGGTGTTTCAAATGGGTAATGAAACAAGACCTTGCAGATTGATAGCATGCTTCTACTAAATTATGATAAGAGATACAGGGATAAGGTATATCTAGCAACTAATATTCTTCAGGGAGCTTTTTCTAAAAATAATTTTCATTATGTTTTAAACACATTTTGCAATCAACCAACTTACAATTTAGCTGGATATTCATGTTCAAACATTCAAATAATTTCAAGGCTTTAATTAATATTACTTACCAGCCGTTTTTCTGGTATATTCTGGTATACTATTGTCTAAATAATATAAAAATGAGTATTGTCTGCCTCAGTAAGTTTCTTTGAGTACATTTTTGGTTAGCTTACGAAGAAAACTCATTTATTTGAAATGTTTATGGTTTGTATGTTTATTTTGTAGGATGAAGAAATAGATGGTACTGAAGAAGTAATGGAGGACAAGGTAAACAAAGAGACATAGCTAGATATTTGTTCATGAGCTGCTTCACGTGAAATTTTGTTTCCAAGACTGTTTTTTCAACTCATTTACATTTTAAAAGAAACATTTGATTTAAAATCATTTTCAGTACATTTTGGATTAGTTTTCTGTCCATTGTAATAGGTATTGTCTTCTTACCCTTCTATAATAACGATGATCATTAGTATTTATATTTGTTTTTTTACTAAACTAGCTTATTAGCTTGATATTTAATAAGCTTGATATGTAATAATTATGAAGGCAGTGGCGATAGAGGAAGTTGCTGAGAACATAAAAAAGCAAGGCAGAGTCTTTGGAATAAGACTTCAGTGCTTATGAAAATAAATACAACATGTTTTATTTTTTGCTCAGCCACACATGGTTGAATTATGATATAATTGAAATGGCCATGCCATAAATCAGATTTATGCTTTTGCCAAAACCAGAAATGGTAAAATAACAGGAATAGAATACAAAAAACATTTTCTACAAGTGAAACTCAAAAAATTAGAATATCGTGCAAAAGTTCATTTATTTCAGTAATGCAACTTAACAGGTGAAACTAAGATATGAGATAACTCATTATATGCAAAGAAAGATAGTTCAAGCCGTGATTTGTCATAATTGTGATGATTATGGCGTACAGATCATGAAAACCCCAAATCCACCATCTCAGAAAATTAGAATATTACATGCAATCAATAAAACAAGGACTGTACATAGAACAATATCGGCTCTCTGAAAAGCATAAGCATGCATATGTACTCAGTACTTGGTTTGGGCCCCTTTTGCAGCAATTACTGCCTCAATGCGGTGCGGCATGGAAGTTATCAGCCTGTGGCACTGCTGAAGTGTTATGGAAGACCAGGATGCTTCAATAGCCGCCTTCAGCTCTTCTGCATTGTTCGGTCTCATGTGTCTCATCTTTCTCTTGGCAATGCCCCATTGATTCTCTATGGGGTTCAGGTCAGGCGAGTTTGCTGTCCAATCAAGCACAGTAATCCAACAGTCATTTAACCAAGTTTTGGTGCTTTTAGCATTGTGGGCTGCTGGAAAATGAAGTCAGCATCTCCATAAATCTCATCTGCAGAAGGAAGCATGAAGTGCTCCAAAATCTCCTGGTAGAGGGCTGTGTTGACCCTGGTCTTAATAAAGCACAGTGGTCCAAAGTCCTGTTGCTCAGTGGTCCAAAGCCCTCTTTTCTGATGAGAGCAACTTTTGCATCTCATTTGGAAACCAAGGACCCAGAGTATGGAGGAAGAATGGAGAGGCCAATCAAGCACAGTAATCCCACAGTCATTGAACCAGTTTTTGGTGCTTTTGGCAAAAGTTGCTCTCAACATTGAACCTGGTTCAATGACTGTGGGATTACTGTGCTTAATTGGACAGCAAACTTGCCTGACCTGAACCCCATAGAGAATCAATGGGGCATTGCCAAGAGAAAGATGAGACACATGAGACAGAACAATGCAGAAGAGCTGAAGGTGTCTATTGAAGCATCCTGGTCTTCCATAACACTTCAGCAGTGCCACAGACTGATAGCTTCCATGCTATGCCGCATTGAGGCAGTAATTGCTGCAAAAGGGGTCCAAACCAAGTACTGAGTACATATGCGTGCTTATACTTTTCAGAGGACCGATATTGTTCTATGTACAGTCCTTGTTTTATTGATTGCATGTAATAATCTAATTTTCTGAGATGGTGGATTTGGGGTTTTCATGATCTGTACGCCATAATCATCACAATTATGACAAATCACGGCTTGAACTATCTTTATTTGCATGTAATGAGTCTATCTCATATATTAGTTTCACCTTTTAAGTTGCATTACTGAAATAAATGAACTTTTGCATGATATTCTAATTTTTCAAGTTTCACCTGTATATATAAATTATTAAGAAACCCAATGTATAGAAAATAAGGTAGTTTTTCATTTTTCAACCTGAAGTGATATGTGAACTAAGAAAAATATCAAATAATCTTGCCTAGACCAATATGTGGTACACATTATGAATGCTTTCTACAACATAAGTGAGATAACTATGTACATAGGATTTTTCTACTTCTGTAGCAATAGCAGTTAGACTTATATACCGCTTCATAGGGCTTTCAGCCCTCTCTAAGCGGTTTACAGAGTCAGCATATTGCCCCCAACAACAATCTGTGTCCTCATTTTACCCACCTCGGAAGGATGGAAGGCTGAGTCAACCCTGAGCCGGTGAGATTTGAACAGCCGAACTGCAGAACTGCAGTCAGCTGAATTGCTGCATTTAACCACTGTGTCACCTCGGCTCCAGAATTTTACTTCTGTAAAATTTCATCCAAGTTGTTTAACAATGCAGAACAGTTAGAACACTCAGAAAGTAGGCAAAACTTTAGGTTTTTTCTCAATTGGCTTTGTCAGCCTTTTATTAGTCAAATCTGTTTTATTGTATGACAGTGTAATATCTTTATATGTAATGATTGATTACACATAGGCCGGTTAGAAGAGTCTCCTTAAAAGATATATAAAAGCAATGATCATATAGGATAAGGAAAAACTGGAGCAGGCTACTGTTAACATATAAAACATTTGAGTGATGGGACAGGTAGTTACTCTTTTTTGTAGACCATGAAAAAAAATCTGACAAAATTAATGGATAGAAACTAATCAAGGAGAGAAACACTTAGAATTAAGGAGAATTTCCTGAAAGTTAAAACAATTAATCAGTGGGACTACTTGTCTCCAGAAATTGTGAGGGCTCCAACACTGGAGGTTTTTAAGAAATTGGACAACCATTTATCTAAAATGGTATAGGGCCGGGATGGCGAACCTATGGCACGTGTGCCACAGGTGGCACACGGAGCCATTTGTCAGGGCACATGAGTTCAGCCTATTTTAAAGCCATTTTTTGCCCTCCTCAGGCTCCAGAGGCTTCATAGAAACCTGGGGAGGGCAAAAACAGCCTCCCCCCGCAGAGGCCCTCCGGAGGCTTCAGCAGCTTCCCTGAAGCCTCCGAAGTGCAAAAAAACCGGCCCTCAGGGCAAACCAGAAGTTCCAAAACGGACTTCCGGTTTGCTTGTAGGGCTGGTTTAAGTCCTACGGAGCCTTCAGGGAAGCCTCCTAAAGGTCTCTGAAGGCTCCGGAAGGCCCCTGAAGGCTCTGGAGGGCTTAAACTGGCCCTGCGAGCAAACCAGAAGTCCATTCCCGAACCTTCAGTTTGCGCATAAGGCCTTTTTTTTGTGCTCCAGAAGCTTCAGGGAAGATCTGAAGCCTCCGGAGGGCCTTCCGGGGGGGGGGGGGGGCAGGGGAGGCTGTTTTCGCCTTCCCCAGGCTCCTATGAAGCTTCTGGAGCCTGGGGAGGGTGAAAAAACATGCAAAAATGGGGAGTGGGAGGGCCTGTCATGCGTGCATGCACACTGGGGGGGTTTGCACATTGCATTATGAGTGCAGTACACCCATGCACGACTCCCCTGTGTTCCCCCCGCTTATGGCACGCAAGCCAAAAATACCATGGCTGGTATAGGGTTTTCTGCTTGAGCAAAGGTTTAGACTAGAAGACCTCTAACGTCCTTTCCAACTCTGTTATTCTGTTATAGATTGTTTTAAGACTATATAGTAACTTGAACTTTTTATTCAGTTCTTTTGCATTTTTACATTAGGCATAAACTCTCAGAGAATTTAGAATAGTTTTAATCAAATATGAGACTTTGAAAATGTATAATAAATATAGAAATATTTCAAATTCATACTATAAATACAGAAAAAGCACACTTTACTGTGGAAAGTGTTAGTTTTCTGAATGTGATGTATCTGTAAGATGCAATGGTCTTAATTATTTTAAATAATGCTGTATTGAATTACTACCTGAAATTACTAATATCTGGAACACTAAAATATGGAAAATGTTCTTGATTCAAGAACAATACTAGAACAACATATCTGTAAGTTTTATGCAGTAGAACATTTATTCATAGTAAGCAGGCTTATTGCAATGAGCATGAGGTTAGACTACACGGTGTTGGGGACTAGCTATATGAACTAGTCTTTTTCTGTGAGTATGGGATTCTCCTATTGCATTTATTTGTTTCTGAGGGAGTTTTGATTTAGGAAGAAATGTTGATTGTAATTGGTCTGCATCCTGAGCGAATGTTGGTATGCTGCATATATATTTGTGTTGTGAGTTGTAGGTAACAATATATTAATTTGCAAGGTTGTATCTAAGTTAGAGATCATAGTTTGCATAGAGTATCATGAGTAGGTTATAGACCTTTTGGCTTACCAAAACTGCATGTCCTTAACTATTAACAGAAAATACTGCATGTGGCAGGAGTATAAGTGGACTTGAAAGTTAGTTACTGGATGTTATAAGAGCAGTGTTTGATTGAATTAAAGATACATAAAAATAAATGGAATGCAGAGTGGTTCAGATTGGAAAACAGGGTATGCAATAATATGTAAACATTGTGAACAATGATGGAAAGCAAGGCAAAGCTTGCAAAGATGGAGAAGTAGAATATTTGCCATTTGTATAAATTAGTTTTAGCTGTGTATTATTGTATTTTTCTTATTTGATGCTTTTAATTTATTTGCCTTATTGTTTCTTATCCCTTTTCCACACTCTGCATCCATTACTTACGTCAAAAGGGAATTGCATGAATGGTATGTAGTGTTGTGAAAAAATTACATGGATGATCTAGTCACCACTAGTTGAGTTTCACTGAGAGGAATTTGTATCGTTTATGCAAGTATATACAGTATTGTTTTCTTTTTAATTTCACATTTCCCTGGGGAAAGAAAATTAAACTTCCGTTTTCACTAAAGAGCCCTGCTTAAATCCTTCCAATTCTCAATCCCAGGGCTACTTCTGCTGATCTGTGTGGTATCTGTTTCTCATTTCTTTGCTTTATTATCAGAAACTTAGTTGCTCTCAAGAGCAATGACTTTATTAGGCCTATGTTCTCCTTTCTGTTTTCTGAGATATTGACTACCTAATATGGTGAGGTATGCCCCGTCTATTGCATGTTGCTCTCACGCCATAAAGTTTACTTAGTAGTTGTATTTAGCTGAATTTCTTATACTTGATTTAGAAGAAGGGCTATTTAAATAGTGATGTATTATAGTTTTAATTGCTTCAGTGAATATGTGGATTCTGATGCTTTTCTTTCTCTCTCTCTCTTCTCTTCTCTTTTCCTGAATGTTTTATTTCCTAGAACAATGCAGTGATACTGGATAACTTTCACATCCCTAGAAGCATAGAGTAAAGCTAATGTTAGGTAGCTAAGATAAAACAATTATTGAATTATGTTTGGACATGGGGAGAAACTTCAACTATATTAGTGTTATAATCAGAAATTATCTGTGGTATTAAAATGTTATTGAAAGGTTTTTGGCAAATCTTTTTTCCTGTAATACACTATTGGTAAGATATCAGACTACATCTCTTAGTATATCTATTTTGTCATATTTTGAAAGGAATATAATCACCAAGTGGCTGTCAAAGTCTTAATTTGAATTTACTCCCTGCTTTGCCTGTACAACCAAACTGCAGGCTTGCCTAGGAAAATCTGCTGCTATTTTTACAGGGTTCCAACACTCTTTTCTTTAAGCTTTGTTCCTCATTTTGCTACACAAGCCTGCAGTGAATATTTCTACCAGTATTACAGCAAACCCCTTGTTTGAAAGAGGGGTCAAAGAGGCCATCTGCATTAAAATTGAATAGACCTACCTCAACAGAGGGGGAAGGATATGACACCACCCATCTCTTGTCTACAAACCATTTGCACTCTGATTCAGGTGATCCTGAGGGTGCAGATAAATCCCCAAGTGGACTCAAAGTCAACCAGATAGCTGCTAAGGAATATAAATCCTTCCGTTCCCCACCATTCAGCCAGAAGTTTTTTTTTAAGTTTTTTATTTATTTTCCATTTTAAAAAATATAAACATTTTATCTCTCCTTAAGCAGTGTGTCGCCTGGGTACAACTATTTCTGTGCAACATCTTTCCACAAATCATATACATTGAACAATTATACTATATATAACTCATTTCCTTCATAATATATCTTGTAATAAAAATACAGTAATAACATTAAACATGATTATTCTCATCGTACTCATGTTATCAGTTGCTATTTTATTCTTATCTCTGCCTTAATGTGTTTTCTATTCTTCTTCTTGTCTTTTTCCTTTGTTTCCAATTTCCTTTTTTATTCTTTAACTATTAGTAAAATGCTTCCCATATCATATAATAATCAGATTGTTCATTCTCCTTAATTGCTAGTGTTAGTCTATTTATTTTTGCACATTCTAATATTTTCCTAATCACCTTCTCTTCAGTAGGAATCTCTTCATTTTTCCAATATTGTGCAAATGCAATTCTAGCTGCTGCTAGCTTCTAGCTAAATATTTATTGAGGAAAATGATCCAAAGCAGCATATCTCTGTGTGTGGCAAAGTATGTGAGCCTCTAGGATTATCAGTTTGAATCAAAATTCTTACTGAACTTCCAATAGGATTTTATCCAGTTGGCTCAACTGAAATGCTTCCCAAGCAAATCAGCCTCTTAAGGGAATGAGCTATGCTACCAAACTTTTGAAGAGTGATGTCAAAGATCTATTGCTTTGGCTTTCTTATGGTTGCTCTATTTCAAGAAAGATAAATAACTATCAGAAAGTCAACAGAAAGCTCACTCTAATTCAGTACTCTTATCAGGTGTTTTTTTTTAAAAAAAAACGTTTTTTACCCTAAATGAAAGTGCTATTAAAGTTTCTAAATGAACTATAACATCTTAATTTGCACTAGGAGCTTATAAAATGCAATTATTACATATGAATTTGATGACTAGTATTATTTATAAATTATAAAAAAATATATACTATGTTGTATTGTATGGCAAGAGCTGAAGTTAAGTTTTATTTATATTTGCTGTAAAAGAAGTCATAAGTCATTTTTTTCTGTATATACATTGAATATTTATGATATTTGGCCCATGAAAATGTTACATTTCTGAAGAAGAGATTATCTGAATGAATAAAGTTAATTTGGTCTTTCAAGTCTCTCAAGAATGGATTTGTTGCCACTATAACTGAATCCATCCACTTCACTACTGGTTATCTCCTTCCTTCCTTCCTTCCTTCCTTCCTTCCTTCCTTCCTTCCTTCCTTCCTTCCTTCCTTCCTCTTTTCCTAGCATTAGAGCTTCTCTAGAAACCTAGGTCTTCACATACTTTAATGTATCCAAAAGAGAGTAAATGTGTTTGTTTTCTTGATTGTTTATTATATTCCCAGACGTTTTCCCTATACTAAAATTTAATGCTCTCCCTCCCCTGCTTCTTCAAAGTCCAACTTTCGCTTCCATACAGTGTCACAGAGAATACTATGGCCTACAGAATTCTGTATTTGTAGAGAATTGTGGGTATAGTCATTTCATAGTATTCTAATATGTTTTCTCAAGACTGTAACTCCCTGCTCTTCCAAATGCTAGCCTGCAGTTTATTTCTTGACTGTTACTTGCTTTTATCCTAAAAGGCAGAAGCTATTCAAGACTTCGATGTTTTCATTGTCAGTTCTAAGACTGCTTATTCTATCTGTTTCATTAGTTTGGACTTCTTTCTATTTAGCTTCAATCCAATTTCTGTTACTGTTCTCCTTGATTTTCATTACTAGAGCTTTGAGAACTTTGCATTTTCGGATGTTACCATAATATCTTTTGCATAGTAGAGTTATTGTTTCTTTGCATTACTTAGAGAAATAAATGTCATGAATTTGTTGTCTACCTCTGCCTTCCTGTGGTCTCGTTTTTTAATTAGATTTTTTTTGCATGGATAATTTACCTGCATGCTAAAGGACTTTATAGAAAGATATATTTAACTTTCACCAATACCATTTCCCAAGAAGTGCTCGCATAAAATACACTTTGGCAATGTCACCTAATTCTTGACTTGTTAAGAAGTATTTGCTTTCTGTTTCAGATGTTGTGTCTCAAGTCACAAAAAACCTACAAAAATTACTTTTGAATTTTAAACACTTTCAATATACTATAATTTTAAAGTCATGGATTTTGCTATAAGTCAGTGTTTTTCAACCACTGTGCCGCGGCACACTAGTGTGCCGCGGCACAGTGTGAGGTGTGCTGTGGGAAAAACACTCGCCCCCCCTCCCCCCAAAAATCGTTTTTAAAATGCACTTTCTGAACTCGGCCTCTGTTGTCTTGGGAGCCTTCGGGGCGAATTCGCTTAATCTCCCGCCGCCGTCGTCCCTTTCACCCGAACCAGAGCTAGGGCAAGCCCCGTGGCCGTTGCACACGTGCGCGATCCTATTTTCTCCAGGGGACGACGAGCCCGAGGAAGAGGGAGCCGCGCAAGGGTGGGGCTTGTCATTGCAGGCTCTGGGCTGACCCTGCCTGAGAGCAGCTGCAGCTGCAAGCCAAGAGAAATTGAGAGAGAGGGAATGTGCACGTTGCGCTCTCCAGAAGGGCTAGGAGTGGGTCCGGCGGCTAAGGCTAAGCAACGCGCGGCCTTCGCCGGGACTGACAGCTGCGGCGAAAGCAGCCCCCGCCAGCCGGCCCTCGCTTTTGTCTGCTGGGTAGTGAAGGCGGCGGCGGCGGAGGAGGAAGCAGCCCGGCGTCGCTGCTCGCCTTTCCCGCTCTGTGCGTGGGAGAATGTGTGTGTGTGTGTGTGTGAGAGAGAGAGAGAGAGAGAGAGGTAATTCATAAAATCCCTTCCCCCTCCAGCCATTCTTCCCCTTTCCTACAACTGACATTGGTTTTTTTTAAAAAAAAATTGTGGCGGAGGCTGTTTGCTTCAACGTGGCTTGCCTCGTCTTTTGGGGCGGGAGGAGGGCTCTGCCATAATTCCACATTAGCCAACAGTTTTTCCATGCTAGAGCTAGAAGTGTTGTGTAAGCCCAATCTATATGAGAACCAATAGAAATTAGTGGATGAATTCAATAAACCATGGTTAACCATGTATAAATGTCTTGTGGAAACATTCCCATGTTGTCCTATTGCAAGTAGATTCGGTGTGTGTGTGTCAGGGTGGAAGGAAAATTGAAGTAAGATTATAAGCACAGTTGTAGTTTTAGTAGTTTTATTTAGAGGCAAATAAACGTGGCTTGCCTCGTTCTTTTTGTTTATTTGATTCCTATTCAAGAGAATTACTTTATATATAGTCAATATAGGCACAGAGTTAATTTTTTTAAACATTTTCTAATGGTGGTGTGCCTCGTGATTTTTTTCATGAAAAAAGTGTGCCTTTGCACAAAAAAGGTTGAAAAACACTGCTATAAGTGATCAAATGCTAATATACCAAATGTTCTTCCTTAGTTTCTCTGTATATAATAGTGTTTGAATGAAAAATGGGCACTTTAACATGTATATCTTGGCTTGAAGCCTGGGAAATGGGAATGGATCAAGTGGGAATGGATCTTCTTTCCTATTTTTTTTTATTTTTTAGCTTATTGCTATTTTTGCATGTACATACTGTTCTCTTTTTTTTATAAACAATTTTTATTTGTTCTGAACAAGGACAAACAAACATAAAAATAAAAAACCCATCTTCCATTACAAATTGTAGAAAGTATGTCAGTTGGTAACAGTATTTCCATGCATCTCTTCCATAGTCACCACCTGCTTTTCATATCAAATCACATAATTTAAATTCACCTATATGCATGTATATCACAATTATTATATCTCGACCTTAATTTGACTATAATTGTTTTTATGTCCTTTTATATATAATATTCAAAATCTAGAATAAGATTCAACATTCCATTAAATCATCCTAAAATCATCCAATCACAATACATCTTTATAACATATTCTAGATAAAGCTTTTAAACCTCCTCTCGTAATCTCAATGTGTTGTTTATATAAAATTTCATATTATCAAACTAATATATCTATATGTATTGTTATCATTATTAATCATTATTTAACTATAGCTATTGTCGCTTCATTTTATACATACTACTAGTAAACTAAATTTAGCTTAATTTTTATTATACATTTTCATTGCATCAACCTGTATCACTCCAGCAATAGTACGGTCTTATATTTCTTGCCATTTGTAACATTAATGTTCTAGTTACTTTCTTAATAAATCTTGTATAAACCTCACTTGGCAACATGCTGTTCCTTTCGTATCTCAGAAAAGCTTGAAACCCAACATCTGCTCTTTTCATCAGCTTATCTTTGGTTATCACTAGTGTTTATATCAAGATTTCTCTCCTTACTCCATCAATTTTTCTCTCTTTTCTTCTTCTGTGCTTTGAAGTCTGGGGGAGAGTTCCAATCCATCCATCTCCCCTTTCCATATTCCGCCCTTGCCATTACCAACCACGTTCACTTTGTTGTCAGTATCCACAGTTTTCTTATCTCTTTGCTCATTTTTTTCTTTCATCTTTTGAATTCTTTCCTCAACTTTCTTCATTTGGTAAACATCCTCAGTTTCTCCATCAGATTTTTCTGTTTTGTATTCCATATTCTCCAATCTCTTTTCAATTCTCTTTTCTCTGTCACAACTAATAGATTTTGAATTTCAAACATAATCATTTGTAATATTACAATTTCTTTTTCCTGCTCAGCCATTCTTTCAATTTTGCAGACACTGCCGCTATAGGGTTCAAGGCTATTTTAATAAACTTCAAACAGGTTCATTTATTATATTTCAAGTCAAAATGTTATCTTCCCTCCAATAGCTAGTGAAAGAACTTCCAAAAGGCACCTGTATAAACAACTTGTGCTCTTCCTACTATCACTGTCAGTAAACAAACTGAAAGAACCTTGAATCTCAAGTGATCAAAGAGAAAAAAGAAAAAAACAATGTATCCAGCCTCCAGCCTCTAAGTGGCCGTGTAACTGCTTTTCCTCCTGTTCTTACAACCCTCTTTATAATCCTTCTTATTTTCTTCTTTATATTCCAAGCTTAAGAAAGAGAAAAAAACCCTTAAATGGAGATCAAAAACAATCCAATCAATCAAATAAAGCATTATAAAAAAAGGAGAATTTTAATCCATAGGTATAAGCAAAAGTGAAAAAAGAAGAAGAATTAATCCATTCAGTTTAAAAAATAGGGAGACCCTGTAAAAATTCCATTGTGAAAAAAAAATTAGAAACTGGAGTTCAATGCAGATCAATCTCACTGCCTACAGTCTTCTGTCTTCAATCTTAACTTAATTTTTTTTCTTGGATAGTCTCTTCCTCTAATAAAATTTCCTCACCAATTCAGCACACTTCTCTTTCCACTTTCTTCCCATTCCGGAGCTTTCCCAACTTCAGCAGCTTCATTAGCTGCGTTTCTGTTGCCAGAAAAAAAAAAGGCTATTTCCTGGATCTTTCAGGGACTTTGCGGTGTCCCTGAGATCAGCAGGAGGTGCCCTTCTCAATCACCGTCTCTGCTGGATGGTTTAGGTCCAAATGGACCGTCCAGTGGCAGAAATTCGACTGCGATCTCCGAACACCAAGATCGCATGTTGTGCCGTTGTGACATCAGCTCTTTTCCTCTACATACCGTTCTCTTTAGCCACTTATACAGTATTGAAATGAAATTGTTTTCTAAAACTTGCCTTTAAATGTGATTAATGTACCAAGATTCTGGCTTGTGGGGGATAAAAGAAAGTTGTTCTACTTGTGGATTTCTGCCTTTCTGTTTGTCTTCCAACCAGAATCATGGGTAAACTAAACAGGACTTGAAACATTTGGCTAACTTTGAAGAAAAATGTGAAAAGTCATTTTATTTGACAGAACTAATTCATAGGAATTTACGTGACCCTTAATTTGTGCAACAATGAGGGGGACGGGGTAGGAAACCTGACTGACAGTCAGTGAAGACAGATGTCTGAATGGACATGTAAATTCCTGTTTATTTAAATGGGATCTTCCCATTAGGAGAACTTGCTGCTTGGTGTTAAGAGCAGAATTCATTATTCAGTTTTGCTTGTTTTCTTTTACAGGAAGTAGCTGCATTGTTTTTCATCAGTTTAGTTTAGACTAGAGCCAATTTCTCTCTACCTGACCACACCAAACCTTTTCACAGTATACAATCTTCAGTATAAGATAGAGGGCTTTTCAGTGGCAACTCCCACACAGTGGAATACTGTCCTCCCAGAATTGCATGCAATCCCTTTCGCAAATCTCTGAAGATCTTCTGTTCTAATGGATATTTAGGAATTAACTACCAGCCAGCTCTGGTTGGTTCTTTTATTTTGTTGTTTCTAGTTTGCAACACTCAGAATAGATTGGGGTAGTTCATAAGTAGAGAAAAAAGCTAATTTGCCAGGTATGACTTGTTGTCATATGAAAGTTTTTCAAAAGCAGTTGTTCTCTGAAGTGATAGGATTCTGCGTGTTAGAGAAGATTAAACAGTAAGATTGAAAGTGGGGGTTGAAATAAGCTATAGTGTACAATGTTCCTATTCAAAATGCAAGATACAAGCAATACACTTTATTAGGGTACTACATTATTTTCTTTTTTTTTCTTCCTCCAATAATCATGCATCATGTCATGATCACAGACATGGTAGCTTTTCCTTGAACTGTTGCCAATCCCTTCTCCTAAATTTGTTTCTAAATACTTATTTTGCAAACTGTAAAGTGCCTCAGAGTTTACAAACATCTCATGCTTTGTGCAGATTGTGTCACTGATGATTAATGAATCCATACATTTCTTTGAAATTAAAGTAAAAAAGGAAATGAATCTTCAATTAAAATACCAAGTGGTTTGTTATTTCCTATAACATGTTTGTTATAGGAAATAACAAATATTATATAAATTACGGGAATAACATGCTTGTTAAAATTAAAGGAATCAAAGGCCAGTATGGTCTTTGTGTATCTGAAATATAGCAGAAAATGGAGATTATGTTTATTTAAATGTTATGGTGCATTTTAAACTGGATAGATGGCAAGGGATTCATTTTGCTAGAAATAGCTAAAGTGATTGTTTGTGCTCATGGGTGAAATTATTTAGCTTGGCAATGGGAAAACCCAGATTCAGTATCTTAAGTAAATTTGAGCTCTATTTAGGTATTATGAAATCCACAGTGCTCACTAGGTGAAGGTTTAAGATCACTCTTCGCTGCCTCTCAGATAATAGCATTTTGTATAAATATCTGCAGAATAGATTTCATGCAAGCCAGCTCCCAAAGGCTTTGCAGTATCTGAACAGAACTACTGTGGAAGTAGAATTATAAAGCTACCCTAAGCTGCTTTCTGTTGATTTTCCTTCCATCACACATACTAGCCACATTAAAAAAAGGGAGCAATCACTGTCTTATGTTTGCTTCTGTTGTGGCTTCTTAATGTTATAAGCAGTGATGCTCCTAATTTTTCCGAATCTCAGAAATGGTTCCTCAAAAGATTGTACTGAGTGGTTATGAATATTGTGAGTTATGACACTGATTAAATTCTTAATATCAAGGCTTTTAAAAACTCTTCTTTATTGAGAGGCAAATGGTTAAACTTTTTTGGTTTCATATTAAAATCTAACTGGAGTTCCCAGTTTTCTTTAGTTGACTTACCAGTTTTTTTAACTTTTCAACATTACTCCTTATCTCATAATCAGTGACTGAGATGAGCAATAGGTAAAAGAGAAAACAGTGGTATGCTCCTTGATTTACCCTCTAGTCTGGTGCATTGGGATATGTAATTTAACTAACTGGAAGATAATTCTTTCCTTGATTAAATCTTGGATAATTACTGAATTAATTTGAGGCAAGCATGGCATATAGACCATCTGTTATAGAATAGACTGCCTTATAAGATGTTTTGAAAACTAGCAGAATATAAGTTTCTAGAAGAAATTGTGGAATTTGAAGTTAGTATAGCTAATACATTGAAATAAATTGTTACGATATATTGTACCAATGTACAGTATTACATTTCTGGTTCATATTAATTTCCAATTACTAAACTAATCTAAAGGAATGATTCACCCTATTACAAAAGATTTTCAAAAGGTGACTAATAAGTCCCGGAAATGTGAAAAATAAACTTCATTTCTAATGAAAATGTTTTGAGAATGAAGAAAGATCGTTATTAATAAGCGATACATCTTTCTGACGGTTCTCATCTCCCTGCAGTGCTCTTGTGGAACTGAAGTATTGTTATTTGGTTTGGGAGAAAATACCATTTTAGGGACTTGAGTAACTGGTCCTGAAACAAAAACCATAACTTTTTTTTAAAATGTTCTATTAATAGCCATTTTTAGAACAGTGCCAAGATAGATCTTTTATTGTGGCATTCCCATAGAAATTATTAAAATGGGAGAATAGGTTTCTGAGTGCTACTTACAGACGCAAAATCAGTTGAAGTAATTCTGAACTTGCAGCCAAGTGTCCTTTTTAGTTTTTTCTAAAACTTTTAAATTGGAATGTTTGTTTATAATTGGTTGCGTTCAGGATCTTAAAACTGGCTCACAGAACCTGGACCATGTGATTTGTTTTCCCTTTAAATACAAAGTTCTGCTCTCCCTTCCCACTCTGCTAAGTAGCTAAACTACTGCTGATTATGAATAACTCTATTGTTCTGGTTATATTGGCATAATGTTTAAAAAGTGTGTGTGTGTGTCTGTGTGTGTGTCTATAATTAGGAGATTATTAACTGGAGAGTTAAGCTAGCTTTCCTTCAAAATGGTGTTTGATAGTCTTCGTTGACATCACCATTGCTTTTAATTGCTATCATTTGCAAGCAATTATGAAGAAAAAATAAAAACATCAGCAAATGTGCATTGATATGGGACAATTACATGGATTCACAGAAATCAACCTTCACTAGCAAGTTTAGTGTAAGACAATTCTATGAAAATTGCATACTGCTTTCCCCAAGAAAATGTCTTTTCTTTCTTTATCTTTATTATTGTCATTGGTCAGCATTATTTACATTTCTGTAAACAAGATTCAAATACAAAGACATTTTAACTGATTAATAAAAACAAAATGACTCCTACTACAAAACACTATAAATACAAGATTCAGAATACTAAAAATCTAATATTTAAAATTGATTAATAAAATTAAGGTCACAAGACCTTAAAATTAGAATGGATTAAGCAGCATAAAGCAATAGCAGCCAAAATAAATTTTGTGATGCTCCTAGAGATGTTAACCTTGTAGTCTGGCAGTAAAAAATGAATAAACTCCTCAACAGAACAGGTGCTGCTTCTGTTAGTAAGCAGAGTTATGAGGGAAGGGACACTGAAGAACATGTGAGGTACAGTCTCAGTTTCCCCCACTGTCATAGGGCAGGTTTGCCCTGCCAAAAGGGTATTGTTACTCTTCATGTCCTGTCCAGCAAAGTAGGAATAACACACCTCTTGTTCCCTATTATATTTTTGACTTAACCTTAGCAGAAAATGTGACAATGATGGTAATTGTTCTAATTTCTAATAGGCAGAAGTAAGACTTACTTGAATGCCATATACTTATTTTACATGCAGTTTAATAACAATAAAGTGTTTTAAAATACTCGTGAAATTTTTAATTTGTAATCTACTTGATTGACTCCAAACATGGTTAAATCAGAATCACTGAATTCATAAGATGGGAATAAGTAATAGCTAACAAGTCTTATTATTTCATCAATTTTACTAAATCTGGATTTCTTAAGCAGAATTTGCCTGCTGCCACTGTGTTCTTAATTCTTCAAAAGCAAAGATGTTGGGTTCACAAAATGGGGGATTTCAGAATGTTTTCTTCTTACAATAAGTGTGGTGTTCATATGCACCTCTTAGTAAAATGGTATCCAAACTAATTTAGCAAATATATAACTCTGAGAAATCTGTTTATGAACTGTGCTACTTAGTTTAAACTTGTTCCATATAGAGATATAATTTAATATTGCCTGTGTAAATCTGGTAATCTGTTTCAGTTAATAAGATTTAATCTCTTAGACTTTAATTTTCCACTCTTTGTGCCTGACCTACCTAATGTTGATTCTAAACTGTTAAAAATCTTGTAAAAGCAGCAAGTTCTTCTTACAATTGTATTAAACAATGGCTAGATTTTAGACTGTACAAACTTGCTGAATTCTGTGGAGATGTTCTACCTTGAAGCTTTCTGGGTTTCTGGAACCGATAGCTTTCTTTCTCATACAAGTAGCAGTCCAAATCCCAAGTTGAAAGTGAATCTATGCCTTTGGCCTTCCTCCAGCATTCCTCACTGAGCAAGTAAGAATTTGGAATGTCAGAAAATAGCAGAAGGGGAGGGAAGATACAAGTGTGTGAAGGCGTTCCTGATTTGGAGGACGGAACAAAACACAGCTTCATCTGGATTGCCCTTTTCTGAAGCAGCATTCCTTCCTTATTTGTACTTTCTCACTGATGATGCAGCTCAGTTCCAGCAATGAAGATCTGCCTCATAAATGCTGTGGATTAAAAATGTTCTTCATGGAACTCTGTTCCTAGCTGGACAAATGACCAGTCTTTAGGGTTTGTTGTTTTTGTGATCAGATTTCTTTTGTTTTTGGTTATCTGGAGACATCCTGGCTTTGCTCTATGGAAACTGTTGTTTAGGAAGAAATATTTTGGAAAATCTGAAAAGTGATTTAGTTTTGAGGTTGATTTTGTATGATTACAGAAGCTCCCTGGTTCTATCTTGCCATGATTAAAGAATTATGGAATACTGCTGACTGTAATATGTTTTTTACGGACATTATCTGGATACTTAGAAACTTAAAACTTTGAAGAATGGATAAAACACTGTAATTGTCAAAACAGTTTCTTCTTACTTTAGACATCACTATACATCTTCAGCCAGAGACAGAGGAGTACTATCTTATTGCTACTGAAAGTTGCCTTGCTACCACCCTGAATGGACCATGTCTTCCTTGTATACCAGGAATAAGGAGTATACTCGAAGCAAAAAGTCTCAGTCTGATTCTCCCCCATCATCTCCTTCCCCGATTGCAAAGACGTTCAGAGTAAGCAGTCACTTAATTTCTATATATTTATTTCAACCTCTAAGGGCTTGTCTTAATTACACATTACATATATCTTTCCTAAATGTAGTCTCAGTGCATAGTTTGTTTCTGATCTCAAGGTCTTGGAGTACAGGAAAGCCCTAACAAGGCTAGAAGGAGACTTCAATGACATGAAACATCTTAATTTTATCTGTAGCTGCTGCCTCCTATTTCTTCATAAAGATCAGGAATTGCGTTAGCTACATATTTTATATCAGCACATAGTTTTTTTTTTAAATAAAAATGAGACAAAACCTGAACAGCTTGTTAAACTGCTGTGTTTCTCAAGTCTAACATATTTAAATATTTCATTTTAAAGTTTGGTGGTATATTGATGGAATGATATGATGTGTAATACTCTAAAATAACCTGGATCTCTCATACAACAATTGTAATTGTTTCATATTATTTCTTCAAATGACAAGAGTCCCATTTGCAAGTAGGCATTATAGAGAAACTTGAGGACTCAGATTCTTCAGACATTTCCTTGAATTGCTCCTTTTCTGTCTCAGAAGTTTAAAAAGAGACAAGTTAATATTAATTGATCAAAACATGATTTCTACTTTATATTCACTAGGGAATACTGAACAGTTTGAAATGTTTCTGTATAGCAATGATCATTACAAACTTCCCACAGAAATGTAGTGTCCGCATTGTCTTATTTTTAAAAGAAAAAAGTAGGAATAGGTGTACCAGATTAAAGAAATTTTGCTGTGACAAAAGTGGGGAAAAGACTGCACTCCTTTAATCTTGGAATGTTATGAACTTCGCTCTCCATCAGGAGTGTTCTACTTGTGATGGCAGAAAACTATGGGCTTCCATGATGTTGGGTGAATCAAGGGAGTTTTTGGATACGCTGAATACCAGATCTTTTCATTTTCCCAAACATCCCCTACAAATTTCCTTTAGTGCTAAAAATGACGTGGGCAATTTTCTTTTCATACAGTATAATCACATTATGAAGATTTAAAAACATTTCTAAAGAATCCAATAAAGGCAAAGTAACATCTAATACTTATTTTATAATGTTGTGATATATATGTGTTTACTTCTGTTTGTTTTGCAAATTTGATGGAAAATATGAATTACTTTCTTTAACTTCAAGTCATGAAGAATGTTTCTCTTGGCTAAGAATTTATCTCTGGAGAAAATATTACAATTGTTAACAATTGTTTTTAAACTTGTAAGGTCACATGTTGTTTTTGCTGTTAGTTAATGTCCTCAGGAATTCCTATCCCACTATTTCTATTACCATGTATTTGTAACTGCTCTGCATTGCTTCTTTGTGCCTCATTAGTAGTTTTCATTACCTCAATCCAGCTTTCTGAAGTGACCTTGCATTTATTTTCATCCTGCCTTCTTGTGTCTCATCCCTTTGCAGTGAATTTTCTTGCTGTTGTTCTGACCTCTCTTCTCCCTTCAGTAGCAATACCGAGAGTATTAATATCTTCCAGTTTGAAAAGCAGTGAAACCATGTAAAATGACTATATTCTCTATTCAGTTGATGCTTAATGAAGCATTTTTTCTTCTTTCAATTAAGAAGCTCATCAACATTCATTGTTAAGGAAATAAATCAGTCCTTTGTTACGCCAATGGTAAACAACTTAAAAAGCCACCCTTCAGCTACATGCTTATTATCCTCTTTGCTTTTTTTTTTTGAAGCTTTCTTGCTTCTGTTCTATATCATTACAACATAGAACAACTATGTCAATCCTATTTAAACACTTTAATTTTAAAATTAAATTGATTTGCATAATTGCAGAATAAACTTAAACATAAACTGATCATAGATTGGAAAATTGTATTAAAATAAACAGTACAAGTAATACTTGTACGAAACTAAAAATGAATGTCTTTGGTTTGGGGTTTTGGCCCCCTGCACTTTTTTTTTTACTCTTTTTGCCTTCCCCAACACACAAATCAATTGACTGTTTACTCTGTGGTTATGAATTGATTATGTATCATTATGCATCGACCCCTAGTGACTTTATAGATAGATTTCTTCCATGATGATCTATCTCTAATCTGGTCTTTCTGATCGTTTAGTGGTGCACCCATTGCTACTGCAACTAAATCCATCCACTTGGTTGTTGGTTGTCCTGTTCTTCTGTTTCCTTCTACTTTTCCCACCAGTAGAGCCTTTTCCAGGGACTTGGATAATGTATCCAAAGTAGAGTAATTTGAGACTGGTCATTTGTGCCTTCGTGAGATTTAACTTGATTGCATCTTTAGTTTCCCCTTATAACTCTGTTCATTTGCTTGAGTCACCTGAAGCTATTTGCTCTAGGACTATATTTTTGCAGTGTATCTCCTCTTTTAAATTTTATGGGGTTGGTAGTTGTGGAGACATTTATTTCAGCATTTTTATTAGATTAGTGCCAGTGTAGATAGCAGCAGGACATAGTGGCTCAGTGGTGAAGACTCTGAGCTTGTCGATCATAAGGTCGGCAGTTCATTGGTTTGAATCCCAGCACCACATAACCGACTAAGCTCCTATTGCTTGTCCCAACTTCTGCCAACCTGGCAGTTTGAAAGCATGTAAAATGGAAGTAGACAAATAGGAACCACCTTTGGTGGGAAAGTAACAGCATTCCATGCGCCTTCAGCATTTAGTCATGCTGGCCACATGACCATGGAGACGTTTTCAGACAGCGCTGGCTCTTTGGCTTTGAAACAGAGATGAGCACTAGAGTTGGGAATGATTAGGACATATGTGTGAAGGGAACCTTTACCTTTTAGATAGCAGCACTTAGCTGACTTTGGCTAATCATGAAAGCTAAGCAGGGTCTATTCTGATTAGTATTTAGATGTAGTGTTACATGACAATTTTAGGAATATTAGCAAGACTAGAATGTTGAAAAGAAACCTCCCACAAGGCAGTGGTAAACCACTTCCAAATTGTTGCCAAGCTCTGGAGACTACAGCAGCACCAAACTATTAAAATAGGCTGATGCATTCTGGAAATCCAAAAATGGAACTACAAAAACTATAATGACCATTCAATACTACAGAATATATTACTGTTGAAGACTTAAGGCATAAGGGCAAACAAATAATGAGCAATTGACAGTCTATGGGGAAGATGGCCCAAAGAATATTTGAAATTAACATAAGAGCAATCAAATAAAAAGGAATTATCTGTGACAATTTAGCAGATTGTTCATTGCAATGCATTTGAGGCGA